>NC_090055.1:4440283-4782783 GCF_038355195.1 Osmerus mordax
GGAAGTACAGCCATGAAAACTGATATTGCAATGCAATTTCCTATATAATAGTTCCCTTTCAGGTTTTAATATTGGATCCATGCGTTCGTCAACCCACTGGGAAAATGGTTTCCCAGATTAACAATCAAACTCAGAGTCTGCTGGTCGTGGGATTTTTTGTGGCGATCGAGATTTGTCACTCCCGTGCTGTAGGTGGCGAAAGTGCACCTCTCAATGATTGTGCCAATCTGTCTTTGAAGAAGAAGTGGTCAATATTTAAGAATCAGGATGCCTCAGTTTTAACAAGACTTAATCAATTCTGAGTCAAATATGTTTGGAGAGCTCAACAGTATTCTTAACACCAGTCCCGACGACTTCACAAGGGTAAAGTAGCTAGCCAGCTGGCAAGCAATAAAGCATATTTACCCGACATATATTTTGTGTAAAATATGGGCAGTTAGCGAACGAAGTCTGAACGTCTAGCAGCTAGCTAATTAGCTAGTATTTCTGCTTTTCTGTCTGCAGGGAGAGTTTACTTTGGTGTCTGATAGACAAACAGATGCCTCTTTCTTAATTCACCATTTTCTCTCATTTTATTTACGAGGTGAGTGTTTCGAATCACATAAAAATGCAGCCGGTAATTGGAAATCAAAGAAGTTAACTAGCTCCATATCATAATGTTTATTCTGTGTTTCAGCGGGTTGCAGAGTGTGTTTTCTTGGTCTTGTCCAGTCTTTTAGTCACTACAGTTCCGTCAGTCAGAGAATTGTGAGTTTTATTGATATATATTGACTTACAGGTTCAAAACACCCCATGGGTCCATAGGAGTTCCTTGTATAGCTAACTTCAGCGTATCTGTCTTTTTCCAGGGTGTGAATCTAGCCCAGGCAAGGGAAAAGGGGCAACTGATTTTTCTCGAGGGATTGAAGGAATCCCTTAAGTTCTTGCTTCATAAAGAAACCAAATCAGCGTCAGTGTATCATTTTCTAAGGTAATTTAACTTCGTAATAACTGATGGTTCCTGACTCACAGACACACACACACAGTAAGAAACTGTTTTTCTTCATCCTTAGAGACTCTGATGTGGGCCTGAGAGAGCTGTATAAGTTTGTGTGTGGTAGTGTTGTGGCAGAAAGTGAGGAGTGGGGTCCCCCTGTGCTCCTGGTGGATGACCTCAGTGTTCTTCTAAGTCTTGGAGTTAGTGTGGAATCAGCACTGGATTTCAGTCACTACTGCAAGGCCACCATCTGCTCTGAGCTCCAGGTAAGATGTAGCCCACTGCAAAACAACATGCATACACATACTACTATAAACAGTTGCTGGAGACATTTTTACATATCATACACATCACTTGGATCCCTGTGTTAAATTGAATCGCACAAATGTATCTTCTGACATCTACATTTTTTCTCATCTCTTGTCATGCTCTGAAATACATTCACAGTTGTAACTTGACATGCATCCCTTTATCTACTCTAAACTGTAGGGTAGCATGGTGATGTTAGTACGATGTGAGGGGGAGGATGAGGAAGAGGTGGATAATGATGAAGAAAGCTCAGAGAGACTCATGAGAGGTCTGACCCACCAATGCAGTCTTACACTCAAAGTACAAGGACTCTCTACGGGCTACTGCAAGGACATCCATGGACAGGTAAGATGGCTTGTTTGTTTGGTATTGTATAGAGGGAGTCAGATGGCTGAGCGGTGAGGGAGTCGGGCTAGTAATCTGAAGGTTGCCAGTTCGATTCTAGGCCGTGCCAAATGACGTTGTGTCCTTGGGCAAGGCACTTCGCTCTACTTGCTTCAGGGGGAATGTACTTACTGTAAGTCGCTCTGGATAAGAGCGTCTGCTAAAAATGACTAAATGTAAATAGAGAAAAACAAGTGAAAGCTAGTTATGAAAAGGAAAACTCCAAACTAAAGTGTGTGTGTTTCCCTTAGGTGGAAGTGTGTTGGCGGGGACAAGGCTACAGGCAGCAGAACCAGAGAAAACTGTTTCAGTACAAGGTCCATGACAAGGGGGCATCTTTCTTTGCCCGTGGGACATCCAATGCTGTCCTCTAAGTCCAGCCACCAATCAACCTTAAGCCATCCTTTTATCATTATTAGACCCTTCTGTTTAAGGAGAAGAACTTTGTTAACTTCATCAGATAATAAAGGACCAAGAATGGAAAATAATGTAAATAGAGAAATGCCCTGTGTCTGGTTTTTGCTTAGATTTGAGTTGGAGGGGTGCCATCTTTTTGGAATACTTGTTAGCACTGGACTGAACATACAGGCCTGAATGACATCTAAGATCACAGGTTTGGACAAAGATGATTTAATAAACAAAAACATGAAATGCATCTATATAAAGGTTTGGGGAAATTATTGCCAAGTAAAGATAATATTTTTGAAAGTATGCAATATTCTTTGATCTAATTAACCACGAGATGGCGCAATGTGAACACATTTTATGAAGGGTGAAGGGTCGGAGTGGAAAGGTCCTACTTTGACAGACCGATGATTTGAAATGGTTACAGAGGTGCAATTCCTGCCTCGCCGTATATTTGTAAGTTGCGGACTTCGTAACTTTAGAACATAGTTGGCAATAAGCTATTAAAAGTAAACCACGACTAGACCTCGGGAACTGCACTAAGCGAAAAGGAACAAGCAGGAGATAAAGTTAACCAGGCAAGTAGTAGCTAGCGTTAGCTCGTTGTTATGCCACTTTAAACTGACTTTCTTAGTGTCTATGTTTTGCTGGATTTTACAATGGTTTTAGTTTGTCCGCCCAATGATGCAAGCTTGCTAAAGCGATTACGCCAGTCTAGTATTATTTAAGATAAACATCAACACCGCACTCATGCACGCGGACACTGGTCTCGGGGGCTCACGAGGTGTATTGTCTTCAAGGCAAACAGCTAGCTTAACTGGCTATGAGTATGAGTGAGTTTTGCATTTTCAAGACAATAGCTAACCATACTAACTAGCTTAAAAGGTACGTCACTGTATGTTAACAGTTACAGTATGACTGACAGCAAATTGGATCACTTTGCTAATAACGCATGCTTCCTCCTGACATGCTAGCTAGCATGTTTGTCCAAATTCGTCAATCCAGACCATATAGCTAGGACAAGGGACCTAGCTACTCACTTGGAATGTGATTTGAGCGCTGTCTCAAGTACCAACAACACAATGAGGCTACTAATCATTTTATCAGGAAGATGTCAAATGGATTTAGTCTATGCTGAGATTCCAAGAGTGACGATATTGCGACAGTGTTGCATCACCAGTTTGTGAGCATTCCTTGGAGAGATGATCTGCTACAGTAGTAGGCTACAATCTTCAATTTAGCAGAAGCAAGCACAGCCATTATTCTATGTAAAAATGAAGAATTAACAGTTCGTCAATTGAGATCTGTGAAAAAAAGTTTCTCACTACTAATTTTTATATTCAGTTATCACCACACGCGATTATCACCTAATCAAAGATGGGAAATGTAGCCTACTCTCAATTGAGCTCATATCAATTGAAATCTTACACCGGTTTTGTAAAGGTGTTCGGTCTTATTATGCGTTTATTATTGGTTAATTATTGACTGGCAATGTTGTTGCGTTGAAGTACAGCGATAAAAGAGTGATAGCAATAATACCCACAAATATTTGCCCACATTGTGGTACACTTAAACTATTACTCTGTCATTGCTCACGATTTACGCGTAAACTGTTGTGTAGATTAAGTGAACTCATTTCTGAATCTCATTTAACTTCGGATCGATATTGCTATAATTGCTGTGAAGTCAATCAAAGTACACTATACTTTTGCTGACCTTTTGTCTGAATGTTAAGCTTAGCACTGTATGCAGCAACAGTTTAGGGTGTATATAGACTCAGTAAGCCCTATAGATGCCTGTAGATTGGGGACATTCAAGAGGAGGCAAGACAATATTACATCATGATCAATAAGCATGTAAGCATTATTACAACTGTGTGTGGTTGTACATTCTTGAATGAACTGACTAGATACATAATTAATAGGCTATATATTTGAGAGCAACAAAGCTTTCAGATGAATTGCTTTGCTGTTGCCCTGCAATATTGAAGTTTATTTTGTCTGTTTAGTGGTAATGTTTCATGTCATTGGTTATCCGAACCTGCATTGTTGTCTGGTTGAAGCAAGTATAGCATGTTGCACAGAGTCCACAGTTCTAAGATGAAGGACTGCCTGCACAGGGGTCTGGAACTCCCAACAGTCTTGTGCCAGAACTCATGAAGGCCTTGATCTGTAGTTTAATAATCTTAATGCCAACCCGAAACTTTGTGACAGTCCCAAAGTAGCTTGGGCCTATGTATTCTGTTTTGTGCAAACTGTCTCTCTAATCTCCATACACACAGGTTGTTCCCTCTTAACCTGTACTCATAGCTGTACCGTAGAGTGGAGTGAGTGAATAAGGGAGGGGGTGGTGGCAGGGATGGCCCTGAGCCTCATTGCACTGCAGCTCAATCCCAGATTAACTCACTGACGGAGAGACGTTGTCCTGTACTCAACCGAACATAACCCTACTATGCTAAAGTGAAAAATTGAGAAAGTGATGGAGGTATTTCTTATTTTGGAGTGTATTGTAAGAATGAAGTGGAGGACAGAAGTTATGGTGTAAAACCTACTAACAGGAGAAGGCTTCATCCAAGGCTAGTTTGTTCATCCTGGCTAGCCATGCGTATTGTGTTAGTGTGAACCTGTACAGTTGATTTGTGTTTACTGCTTGGTGTATTTATAGTCCAAGATCAAGCGACTTCGAAGGTGAATTCCTTTGGGGAATGTTTCCGGAGCTCTCTTGCGGTAGAACGCCAGAGCGATCACGGACTTTAGCAGAGGTGTCTGAAAAGAGAGCTCTGTTTGGGTCAAGGATTTCCAATACACCTAAACAACCAAGACACTGTGCTTTTGGAAAAGGCAAACGGTCAGGAGCGAGGGGGGGAGCCAGGACTTCCTACAACAGGTAGGCTATGGCAACAGAACAAAGCAAGTCTTGTCTGCAGTACTGAGTCTCTGCTGAAGTTACGACACTTATTCTTGGGATGGCAAACATGAGCTATAGCCCGGCCAATGCCATGTGATGGAGTGATGACTGAGTTAGTGTGGTAGGGTGACAAGGCAAGCAGTTTAATTATAGTGTAAAACAAGTCGCTTGAAGTTAGGCTGGCATGGCCATATTAAAGCATGTTACTGTTAAAATACTCAATGGTGGGTTTATATTTGGAAAAATATTCGAAAACTATGTTTTTGGTGTTAAAATGTGCATTGTCAGCTGTGTTTACATTTAGTCTATTTTTTATAACAATTTATGCTGTGTCATACATCGTGACATGGTCTACGCTACCACAGAAAAATTGGAAAACAACTTTAAGAAAAAACCTTAACCCTTGTGCTGTCTTTGGGTCACATGACCCAAAGGTTCATAACGAACCATCGTTGTGTTTACCCAATTTTACCCAATACAAAAACAAATAAAAATAATTTTCCTTTAACCTTCGCAATGTGGGGGGTCTGAGACAGCCCAACGGTTAAAAGAAAATGCTTCACTTTGTTTTTGTATGCGGTAAAGTTGTCGCAATACGACGGTGGGTCACAATGACTGATGGGTCAGAATGACCCGAAGATAACACAAGGGTTTTAAAGAACAGCACATTGATACTTAATACTTCCCGTCCATATAAATCACTGCGTGGCTTCCAGAGGGTTTCGGTCTGGACATTCAAAACCCCTAATCCTCCACCGTGATAGTCTTACCTTCATTAATGGTACTCTAAATGAACTGCAATGTACATGATGCTGAGCGCATGACGCTACAGTGCCCACCCGAGTCGTGGAAGGACAATATTTCGGTGGCTTAGCCAGTTAAATGTCAACCGCAGTCGCACAAACGATGATTGGTTGCATGGCGGAGGGAGAGGTCACCAAATACCGCACAAAAGAAGTAACTGTGTAGTTGGTAAACAATATAATAACTATCTAGCTATATCATGGAAGATGCTAAAACGCGTCTGAGAACTAATGAAATTACAGCCCTGCTTTTAAAATTACAGTTACTTATTTTGTGCGGTATTTGGTGATTAACCCACTTGTACAATATTGCTTTGGTGTTTTTGTTAATATATGTTTTTATCTTTGTTAATTATCTTTGTTTATTGATTTTTTTTGTTGCTATTTAGTTTTGACGGATTGTATTATGTTTAATGTTTACTGAGTCTTCTTTGTATTTTCACTCAATCATTAATCATAGTTAAAAAACTTCAGTGAGGTTTTCCCGCAATACAAGCGAACAAACAACCATTTTGCTTGACTGCGCCGCCTAGTGGGAAAAAAAACAAGGGCGCACAACTATAAATGCTGAGCACGTCTTTGCACACCCGCACATGACATTATGAACGCAGACCTGCAGAAGGGGACCTATTGTTTTACAAGCTGTTTTCATCCATGCTACTCATTCACCCTTTTGTTTCCCTGCTCCAGCCCACCTGATTCAAATGAATGGATTGTTATAAAGTTCTGTGGAAGCCTGATAACAACTATTCATTTGAATCAGGTGTGCTGGAGCTTGCGCTGGGCGATATATCGAATATTAGCGATAATATCGCAATAATTTTGATGACGATGTAAAATTTTAAAATATTGTGAATATTGACTATAATTCTTTATTTTTTTTTTTTTAACATATCGAAATATATATATCGTCTTTTTTTGACAATATTGAGATATATATATATATATATATATATATATATATATATATATATTTTTTTCGGCCAGCCCTAGCTGGAGCAAGGAAACACCTAAAGAATACAGGACAGTGGACCCTGAAGACCAGGATTGAACACCCTTGCTTTAGAATGTATATCTACTTCATGTTGATTATTGTATCCATCAAATACAATGAAGGTGACACAAAATCTAACCCATGTGGGTTTTTATCGCTGATACACCTGTCTGGTTGTTTCTGTGGACCTGAAACCTAAACCTAGGGAGTCAGGTGGCTGAGCGGTTAGGGAATCGGGCTAGTAATCAGAAGGTTGCCGGTTCAATTCTGGCTGTGAAAATTGTTGTTTCGTTGGGCAAGGCACTTCACCCTACTTGCCTGGGGGGAATGTCCCTGTACTTAATGTAAGTCGATCTGGATAAGAGCATCTGCTAAATGACTAAATGTAAATGTAAACCTAAAATCACTCCTCTGTGGTCCCATAGGTCCCTGGATGCCCCGCGGCGCAACCTCCTCGGCCACCTGGCTCCCCCTGATGGCAGGCAGCTGACCCCGCCCCCCAGGATGACTGTGCGAGAGCGTTTGCGGGACAAGATCTCAGCAGCATTCTACCGCCACGGGCTGCTCTGTGCCTCCTACCCGGTGCCCATCATCCTCTTCACCTCTGCCAGTATCCTGACCTGCTGGTGCGTAAAAAAACGGAAATGGAAATGTGTGCGTGTTGGGTCTGCTTGATGTGGCCAAGTTTAATAAGTTACAGTTCTTAAAAATGTCACTTAAGATATGAGATGAAGGCATGGGGGATACTCTGTACAAGTAAAAAAAAAAAAAAAAAAAGTCCATTTAGAAAATCACAGATCAACAAATCAATAACTGAGACATGATTGATATGGAACTTGGCTAATAAAGTCAATGCAAGCTTCCTCTGCAAAGAATTGTTAAAGAGTGCTTTACGCATATGCCCCTGTGCTGTAGTGCAGACTCTGAACAGCAGTTTGACTGGTTGAAGGTGGATATGAGTGCATTGAGTGTAGTAGAGCCGGAAGGGGAGGTTAAAGCGAGACACAGGAGAGGGCTGTGAGAAAGTGGCCTCCGGAGAATAGGACTGTGTTTTTTTGGGGCCTGGCTCTGTGTGCCTGACAGGAGTGTGCTCTCGCGGGGACAAAAGGGTCCTTTGTCGAGGTACAGTGACCTTAGAGAAAGAGAACGACAGAGGGAGGGAAATAAAATGGAAATAGACAGAGAAGGCAAGGCTGTGTCCCATGGATCTGGGCAGAACTTTATTGACTGTGTGGAAATTCAGCACAGAACAAAAATGTAGGACCACCCTTGTGTGTTAAGCGCTTACCTGGAAATCAATTTTCCAGTGACCTTGTAAGGATTTGTGAACAGCCTAATTATACTCCAGTCAGAGTCTGCATTCTTCAACAAGGAGTTTCCTCCAAGATGACACTGACATTTTACATAAATGAATGGGTTTTGTAAATGGCTTGTCATGTTCCCAAGAAATCTTCAATGCTAGAATGGAATCATTGTCTGACGTGTCATGTTTCAGGAAGTACAGTCACAAATGCTTTAGACTTCTTTATAGATGAACACTGAGAAGTGGTGAGATGCTTTCATTAACCCCTTCTACTTCGAAGAACAGAACGTCTGTCCTGTGATTTAGCTGTTCCTGGGGTACCACGTCTCACAGAACAACATTTTAAACTCTATTCAGGGAAAGAATGTGGTAATTTGGTTATCAACTATGACTGGGAACAGACTTAATACCCCAGAGAGAAAGATTTATAGTGGCTCGCCCAATTCGAAGGGAGAGCTTGTCTCAAGTTATATTTCTAGTACATACTGTATATCCATAAGAATAGACACAAAAGCATTTGTTTGTCAACTTACAAAATCACCCTTGAATCAAGCACCGCCTCCCATGACTGAATAAGTAGATTATATTGTTGTCTGCATATGGGGCTCCTTCTTTACGTTTTGATAAAAGTTTATGCTGAATGAATCAATGCAAATGTTCGCATGCATCCGAGTGACTATTGTGGGCAGGCAAACGTGGAAAAAATAGGAAACATTTCTAAGCTAATGGGTTTAAAAAAATATATATTCTTAATGTCCATCTTTTCCCCCGTCTTTTTGTTGACCAGTTACCCTCTGTTGAGGCTGCCTCTGCCAGGTACGGGCCCAGTAGAGTTCACTACTGGGGTCAGAGATTACAATGTCCCTTCCCATGAGACCCAGGGGGACCTTGGTGAACAACCCGACTGGGTAAGATGCACAGCCAACGGCAGTAGGACCCTCTTAGATTGCAGTACTCCTAATGATTATTCTGTACAGATCGCAAATCTGAGCAAAGACTCGTGTCTTGAGAAAAGCAATTTCTCTGTCAAAAAAAGCTGCAAGGTAATATACTTTGTCATTCTGTCCCTGTCTTTCTATTTTGCATCCAACTGTCATCCCTTATCCCTCCTACCATCCTGTGCGGTGCATGGTTGCAGTACCAGGGTCCTCCTGTGGCGTACATCCAGCAGGTGTTGGTGAAGGCGGCGGTGTCTCCCTGGGACAGCAGCTTGGTACCGGTGGACGTGTTTCGCTCACCACTCGGCAGGGTCTTCAGCCTGCTGGAAGAGATCCGCAACCATGTATACTCTGACAGGTATAGTCAGTCTTAATTGGGCTTCACCGTTTAACCATGTTTATAATGTATACATTTAGGAGGGATGGCGAATTAGTAAAGAAATAAATAAGCGGTGTTAGTTCCAATGTATTTAGCAATTTCTCTCTCTCGCTGCAGTTCTGGGGTCCGAAGCTTAGAGGCATTCTGCTTGCAAGTGACAGACCTGTTGCCAGGGCTTCGGCGCATGCAGGCCCTTCTGCCGGAACATGCATGTCTGCTGATCTCCCCTGGAAACTACTGGCAAAACCAGCGGGATCTTTTCGACTCGGACCCTGACCTCCTGAAAACCGTCCACCAGCATGAGCCCAAAGGCCTGCATACCTCTGCTACACTGAGAGGTAGAAAGGGAGGGAGGGAATGATAGGGTATTGTCCAGAGTGTGACCCAAATTGGCATTTCTCTAACAGTATCTAAACGAATTATGACTTTGTGGTCAGAGGTAAAGGTTTAGTGGTCAGAGGCAAGTTCTCCCTTGCTCCTAAAGACCTGTCAAAAAGGTCAAATACCATGATGCCATTCACTGGATTTTATCCAATTTAACTTCATCCCCTTCTGCCTTTTAAAAATGCAAAATAAAAATATTGTTTGTGTGTGTTGTCCTCCCTTCCTAGTCACCTAACTGTTTAGGTGCAATTGATTAATCTTTATTTCCTGACTTTGCTGTAACTGCATGCATAGGCTACTGCAGATATCCTGTGATGCTGATTAAGTATGTATGTTTGTGTGTGTTTCAGACCTTCTCTTTGGTGTCCCAGGGAAACACACAGGCGTCACCCTATACAGCAGGAAGAGGGTGGTCACCTACACCATCACAATAGCGCTAGGCAACTATGACGCCAGGTTTGTTACCACACCTGTTGCACGTTGCACGGCCCTGGAATATAGCAACCCCCAGTCCCTTGTCTCTCCATAACCTTTTTTTCTGTAAATTTGGTCAAACCAATGTAGCTTTGAATGTAGACTTTTCCAAACGGTATCTATCAGAATAAAAGTTTTCTTCTTTTATACTGATGCACTAAATGCTGGTTATATATATCCTCAAGTAATGTGTCTGTATGTGCAGGTTCCTGGGCAGCCTGCGTGCGCGTCTGAAACAGCTGCACCCCTCTGTGAACTGCAGCCTAAGGGAGGACCACATGGTGCATGTCCACTTCAAAGAAGAGATTGGCATCGCTGAGCTCATCCCTTTGGTCACCACTTATATCATTCTGTTCGCCTATATCTACTTCTCTACACGTAAGTGTGCTTGCGTCAGCCGGGTCCTTTTCCATTTATTCGCATCCGCCCCTGTCCTTGATACACCAGATACCTTCCCCTAAACTAGTCCTGTTTGTGTGTGTGTGCACGTTCACACATTTGTATATTCAGGGTCTGTCTGAGCCCCAGCCAAGACTTTTCCAGTCCGGGATAATCCTTGCAAACAGGAACACTAAACTCCATCACAAGAATGCCCTTCGATAAGACTGTGCCAGACAAAAATACTTTTTAGCTCAGAACTGTTGATTGACACTTGGAGTTTTGGAAACTGTGTCAGACATTGAAACTATTGTACTGTGTAGCCATTTATTTGACTTCAATATAGACCAATACATGGAGATGTAAAATAAACCAAAATGTGTAGTACATAATATAAAAAAAAAAAACATTTCTCCACAGGTAAAATTGACATGGTGAAGTCCAAATGGGGCTTAGCGCTGGCTGCTGTGGTAACGGTCCTGAGCTCTCTGCTCATGTCTGTGGGGCTCTGCACTTTGTTCGGCCTAACACCAACTCTTAACGGAGGGTGAGAAAACACTTGCATATCAAAAACACATCCATTCCCCCTGTTTAAGCAAAGTAAAGGTGGAGCACTGAAAATGAAAATAAGGGAATCTCCTTGAGTGGAATTAACCTCACCATGTAACCACCACTGAGCAAGATCCACCCACAAACTTTCCCTAGTGTTCCATAAATACACAGATTCATTCAAGTGCCACAGTTTTGATGTGGTGCTGTGTTGACGTATTGTGCTTTATGTAATCTTGAAGGGATAAGACCCACCAACCTTGTGTTCCCTAATGCTCTTTAATCAGAGAACTGTCATAACTTCTGACATTTTGGTTTGGAGTGACTACTGTCATCACTTTACTGTACTCCCCGTTATATGCATACAATGTCATCAATTTCGATTCAGAAACTGGTTATGGTCCTAGTACGGTTCATTTTAATGATGTCTATCTTTGTGCTGCCCTCTGTCAGAGAGATATTTCCCTACCTGGTGGTGGTGATTGGTCTTGAAAATGTGCTTGTCCTTACCAAGTCTGTGGTGTCCACCCCGGTTGACCTGGAGGTGAAACTGCGCATTGCCCAGGGTAAGCTACTGTGTGCGTGTGCTTGTTTCAGTAATCAAGATGCAGAGAAAACATGTGAGGCAATGATTGTGCACAAAACACACGTTCATAAGAAATTATTTTGCAAGTTCCAATCACATTTTAAGTCTTTGAGGTAGCGTTTAAGTATCAAATCTTGTCCAATGTCTGCTGTGGGTTAGTTTTAACAACCCAGTCTCCTTCTCAGGCCTCAGTAATGAGAGCTGGTCTATCATGAAGAACATGGCCACTGAGCTTTGCATCATTCTCATCGGGTATTTCACGTTGGTGCCGGCCATTCAGGTAACCAACACATACAAATCAGACATATATTGCCAGTCAAAAGTTTGGACACACCTACTCATTCAAGTTTGTTCTATGTTTTACTTCTGTAGGCTACATTGTACAAATATAGTGACAACATCAAAACAACTGGTTGACTGGTACACTGATGTGGTGTGTGTTTGTAGGAGTTCTGTCTCTTTGCAGTGGTGGGACTGGTATCCGACTTCTTCCTTCAGATGTTCTTCTTTACAACTGTGCTGTCCATAGACATCCGCCGCATGGAGGTAAGACACAAACACTGCTCGAGAGATTGTCTTGGAAATACACTTGTTCCCCATCACACTAATAAACCCCCTCTCACGCAATTACACATTTTCACATGCACACTTTTCCTCTCATGGGCACCCACAGCTTGCCGACCTGAACCGCCGGCTGCCAGCCGAGGCGGGGATGCCGGCTCCAAAGCCAGGCCCCCTGCGTCCCCGCGAGGTACCGCCACCCCCGCGCCCCTCCCCCCACACCATCACTTTGCAGGCTCCCACCTTCAGGAACCTAAGGCTCCCCAAGAGGCTCCGTGTGGTCTACTTTCTGGCCCGCACTCGGCTTGCACAACGAATCATTATGGTAAGAGGGATTTTTGTCTGACCAGTGCCTAGTTGACTTCTCAGTCAATCTAGCTGTAAAGATATTTGTAAAACCTGTTTTTAGTTTTATTTTCGAAAGGGTTACGTAAGGGGGATATCAGAACTCAAACCGTTTTACATGTCAACTTCAAAAGTCAAATTTTGCACTTGTACGAATACTGAAATGTTTGTGTCGTCCTTAGGCTGGCACAGTGATCTGGATTGGTATCCTGGTTTACACAGACCCCGCGGGCCTCCGCACCTACCTGACTGCCCAAGTGTCAGAACAAAGTCCCCTGGGGGAGGCTGGAGGGGGGCTGCCCTCTCACCTGGGTGTTGCCCCAGTCTTCCCAGGGGCAGACCCCACCAGCACCCTCAGCGTCCTCCCCGCCCCTGAGCCCACCCCCCTTCCCGAGAACCAATCGCAGGGACACCATGGGTCGGCCAGGGAAGACGCCCAGCCACAGGGACCGCTTGTTCCCCAGATCAGCTGGGGGATGGAAGACGAGGAGGGCTGGAGGAGGCTGTCCTTCAGACACTGGCCCTCGCTCTTCAGCTACTACAACATTACACTGGCTAAAAGGTAGGTGTGTATGTGTGCATGGACGTTGACTGAGCCTTTTGAGTGAGACATGCACGTTATGGTTGTGCTCCAAATGTGTTATTGAGGGAGTCAGATGGCTGAGCGATTAGGGAATCGGGCTATTAGTCAGAAGGTTGCCGGTTTGATTTCCGGCCGTGCAAATTGACGTGTCCTTGGGCAAGGCACTTCACCCTACTTGCCTCAGGGGGAATGTCCCTGTACTTATTGTAAGTGGATAAGAGCTGGATATTGTAAGTCGCTCTGGATAAGAGCGTCTGCTAAATGTCTAAATGTTATTGTGTAGTCATGATATATTGCCTGCCCTTCCTGTCCTAGGTATATTAGCATCCTGCCCGTCATCCCTGTCACCCTGCACCTTAACCCCCAGGAGGCCATTGAGACACGTCACCCCCAGGACACGCGTCACCCTTCACCCCCCATCCCCAAGGCCTCGGACCTACAGACCGACCTCACGCTCTACAAGTCAGTACTGCAGTGCGTGTGCGCACACAATTGTTTCCTTCCACACCAGCCCCACTGAACCACCTGTACAGTGCCCTTGACATCTCAATGGCCCTCAAAAATGTACACCCAGGCACCTACCCACTAATGCTAATGCTCTTTAGGTATAATAGAACAGAATAGGTGTCTATCTTATTATATTATCCTTGTCTAGTCTAAAGTTAAAGGCTACCATAAACAAACTATTTTCCTCCAAGTCCACTTTGATTCTGGTTTTGATTAATTGAAGTGTCAGGTACATGCCCAGACTTGTATAGTCACACATTGTGGAGTACCAAGGAGAATGAAATTTGTCTCACACCGATTCCCCTCTTTCCCCTTCTGGCCCTCAGTGTCAATACACCAAGGAAACTCCCTTTGTTCTCGTCAGGGTTGAGCAAGTGCAGCCTGTCGCTGGGTTGATTCTTATCTCAGAAAAGAGGGAGGGTTTTACCCTCTTTTCTCTTTACTCATAAAGGGAGGACCTGCTCTCTGGTTATGATTGGCTGTCGTAGCGCTCGTAAGATGTCAGTAGCTTGATGATGTCACGTAGTGTGAAACCGTTCATCCTGTGTAGTTTGAGCAGTGCGTCTCACCACTGGTGTCCCCTCCAGAATCAGATGTCAGGCGAGAGCAAAGGTTTAACAGCAGCGGGCTAGTTTCTGTTGACATTTCCAAAAAAAACATTTCTCTTGGAACGCTGCTAGCAAAAGCTATCTGTATTTAAAGGTATAAAGCATAAATTGGGTCACAAACCAACAATAAATTATTTATTTAGCTGATGCTTTTATCCACATTGAAGTACAAATGGTGCATGTAGGAAGTGTAACAGATTATGAAGGACTTGAAGCAGGTCTAACCGTGATACAATAGTTCTCAGCTTTAACAATAGTTAAAGCTGAGAAACAGTCTGTATTTTACAAGACGGTGCAACAAATTGAATTATCTCAACGACATAATTGCATAATTCTGCTGAAAACAACCATTGTAACAACAACCAAATCATCTCAAATATATTATTGTAAACAATCCTGCATTAAATCTGTACTTAAATTTGCAGAGGTTTTTCAGGTCGCACAGCTCCTCATGAAAATCAGCCAGTAGCCCATACTACCAGAAGGTCTCATGTTCAGGTCTTAAAGGGATCTGTTACAGTACATGGAAA
Organism: Osmerus mordax; assembly: GCF_038355195.1. NCBI lineage: Eukaryota > Metazoa > Chordata > Actinopteri > Osmeriformes > Osmeridae > Osmerus > Osmerus mordax. The sequence continues at coordinate 4,455,187 of NC_090055.1, forward strand.
TGATAAGGAGTTTGTTTCAGACTTTAAAGCTCCAGCTAAGAGACACTGCATATTGGCTCAGTTCCATGATTTCACTGCTCAGCCATAGGATATAAAGGCAGTGTAGGAGGGAAAAGGTGTGGTTAAAACACTGTTCCGGAGCTCACAGTAACATTGTTTGGCATTAGCACTGACTCATTTACTGTGTGCTATCAATCATTTTTGAACTAGTGTGTCTACAACAACATGTCTCTTTTGGTGTAATAAAGTCAGCAAATGAACATGCGCTATAGGGAGATGGATAAAAAGCTTTTGAGCCTGGTGGCCATTTAAAGACTGGTATTTCACGTGGAGCTGGTCTCACTAGTGTGTCAGGCTTCGATGTCAATTCAGTGACACATTCTCTACCACAGGTGTCCTGTAGGGGGCTGTCAGCTAGTAATGCTACCATAAGAGAGACATATTTAGCTCATAAAACCAAAATAAATAATATTTCATACTTGGGTGCTACTCCTTCACATGACTGCATGATGTCTGTAGTCATCGGAATGCACCCAGTGCCTGGTATCTTATTAGTAGTCACTCTTTTAAGCTGATACCACAAACTTTTCCATTGAAATGTCTTTATCATTCAGCTGTGGTCTCTGGTTTTAATGACTCAGGGACAATATAGAACACATATTTGGGAAGGGCCTGAGGTAGCTAAACAGATTCTTGACTACTGAGCTTTGCGGTGGGTATAGATCACTCTAGCTGTTGTATTCCCTTTCAACAGGGAAGGGAATCAATCAGGGCAACAACAAAAAAAGTTCTGAAATCAGTCAGTGAACTTCTGTAGCAAGGTCATGAACGTTTGATGCTGGTTTTTAATCTCAAACCTTTGATGATAAGCACTAAACCTATCATCTAACCTTTTCCCTTCCATCTCCCCTCTCCTCCTTAGGGTGGCAGCTCTGGGTCTGGCTGCAGGTGTCCTGCTGGTACTGCTGCTCTTCTGTCTGTACAGGGTCCTCTGTCCCCGTAACTACGGGCAGAACGGTGTCCCCCATGGACGCCGTCGGCGTGGAGACCTGCCCTGCGATGACTACGGCTACTCGCCACCTGTCAGCGAGATCTCTCCTCTTCTACTGCGTGGACACAGCATGGTGAGGCATGGCATATGCATCAGGGACCGTTAAGGACATTCTTCAGAATTCTCCTCTCACATGCAATCGAAACAGTCACACAAACAACTGAAAAATGATACGTTCACATACACAACTGAAAAGTTCATGAAAACTATTGAAAAGCTTTCTCACATACACTGTTAAAATGCATATTGTATTGTGAGAACCTTTTTAAAAAATATATAAATTGTGCCCTTTTACAGTAAGTCTAACATACAAACTCTCTCTAGGATATTGAGTGTCTAGCCAGTGATGGGATGCTGTTGGCCAGTTGTTGCCTGGCCGGGCAGATCCGCGTGTGGGATGCCCAGACCGGTGACTGCCTCACCGTCATCCCTAAAAATGGGTGAGAAACACACAGTAACAAATTCATTCACATAAGCGTGCTTGCATGTAAAGCCAGGTATGCATACAATATCCGAGGTGGTTTTAATTTTTGTAATTGTTTTTCATAACATCATCTTGACTGTTATGAAACATGAAATAACATGAACTTGACTGTGCGTTGAAGACAGAATTCCTATCAGTTGTCTTCCCAGATACAATTGAGTACAATTTCATTCGACAAATGTCTAAGTACATTTAAATAATAAAGTTGCAATGATTTACTGAACTGGTGTGGTCTTTGTCACTCCAGTCAAGTAAATATGTTGCATTGTCAGTTAGATATTTCAGCAGTAAGTTCCAAGTCACAGGTTTAAGTTGTGTATGTCTGATGAAACTACTTACTGACCAGTATCTTACTGTTTTATGAGAATCTGGGATTTATGAATACCCGTCCTCTCCTAGGTTACGACGAAGCAGCAGCAGTGGCTGCTGGGAGCAACGCGATGTTTGGGAAGCTGTGGGTATGGCTGACCACGAGAGCTTGGGGTCAGAGGCCCTGGACGGCCTTTCAGACATTTCAGGAGAGGAGGGCTATCCCCTACGCAGACGAACTGCCCCTTCCCACCCAGTCCTTTTTAATGACCAACCCGACCTCACCCCGCTCATCGACACAAACTTTGCCTTGCAGCCCCCCTCCCACCTTGCCACCCCACCCAGGGAAGGCTTTGATTTTGGGGGTCTAGTGGAGAAGGCCTACCTTGAGCACGAGCCACCCTCAACATCCACCTACCCTTCCATTTCCTCCTCTCCCCCTTCGGGAACTCAGCTCAAGAGGAGACTGAGCCTAGGGGACATCCCGGGTCCTCAGGCCCAGGACAGAAGCCCTTCGGGGGGACAGACCTGGACCCCAGACTGGGACAGTTCTGTCTGGGCCATGGAACTCAGGGGGAACCTTATAGCTGCTGGAAGGAGCAGCGGAAAGCTGGAGGTGAGAAAGGCGTCACAGGTGTCATTTTCAGTTGGACTATGAGCAGCAACTGAATAAACATTTGTGGGTGTGTTAATATGTATGTGTGTTCTTTAGCTGTGGGATGCAGTGGAGGGATCTTTACGCTGCAGCAATGAAGATGGAGTGTCGGGAATCACAGCACTTGCCTTTCTCAACAACAGGTAATGCAAACACATACAGTTAGGTCCATAAATATTTGGACATTGACACAATTTTCATCATTTTGGCTCTGTATACCACCACAATGGATTTGAAATGAAACAATCAAGATGTGCTTTAAGTGCAGACTTTCAGCTTTAATTTCAGGGTATTTACATCCAAATCAGGTGAACGGTGTAGGAATTACAACACATTTGATATGTGGCCCCCCCCTTTTTAAGGGACCAAAAGTAATTGGACAATTGGCTGCTCAGCTGTTCCATGGCCAGGTGTATGTTATTCCCTCATAAAGGGAGTTCGTTATTTCATTGACAAGGAGCAGATAAAAGGTCTAGAGTTCATTTCAAGTATGGTATTTGTGTTTGGAATCTGTTGCTGTCAACTCTCAATATGAAGTCCAAAGAGCTGTCACCATCAGTGAAGCAAGCCATCGTTAGGCTGTAAAATCAAAACAAACCTATCAGAGAGATAGCAAAAACATTAGGTGTGGCCAAATCAACTGTTTTGTACATTCTTAAAAAGAAAGAACGCACTGGTGAGCTCAGCAACACCAAAAGACCCGGAAGACCACGGAAAACAACTGTGGTGGATGACAGAAGAATTCTTTCCCTGGTGACGAAAAACCCCTTCACAACAGTTGGCCAGATCAAGAACACTCTCCAGGAGGTAGGCGTATCTGTGTCAAAGTCAACAATTAAGAGAAGACTTCACCAGAGTAAATACAGAGGGTTCACCACAAGATGTAAACCATTGGTGAGTCTCAAAAACAGGAAGACCAGATTAGAGTTTGCCAAAAAACATCTAAAAGAGCCTGTACAGTTCTGGAACAACATCCTATGGACAGATGAGACCAAGATCAACTTGTACCAGAATGATGGGAAGAGAAGAGTATGGAGAAGGGAAGGAACTGCTCATGATCCAAAGCATACCACCTCATCAGTGAAGCATGGTGAAGGTAGTGTTATGGCGTGGGCATGTATGGCTGCCAATGGAACTGGTACCCTTGTATTTATCGATGATGTGACTGCTGACAAAAGCAGTAGGATGAATTCTGAAGTGTTTCGGGCAATATTATCTGCTCAGATTCAGCCAAATGCTTCAGAACTCATAGGACGGCGCTTCACAGTGCAGATGGACAATGACCCGAAGCATACTGCGAAAGCAACCAAAGAGTTTTTTAAGGCAAAGAAGTGGAATGTTCTGCAATGGCCAAGTCAATCACCTGACCTAAATCCAACTGAGCATGCATTTCACTTGCTAAAGACAAAACTGAAGGGAAAATGCCCCAAGAACAAGCAGGAACTGAAGACAGTTGCAGTAGAGGCCTGGCAGAGCATCACCAGGGACGAAACCCAGCGTCTGGTGATGTCTATGGGTTCCAGACTTCAGGTTGTCATTGACTGCAAAGGATTTGCAACAAAGTATTAAAAGTGACAATTAGATTTATGATTATGTTAGTTTGTCCAATTATTTTTGGTCCCTTAAAAAGGGGGGGGGCCACATATAAAATGTGTTGTAATTCCTACACCGTTCACCTGATTTGGATGTAAATACCCTGAAATTAAAGCTGAAAGTCTGCACTTAAAGCACATCTTGATTGTTTCATTTCCAATCCATTGTGGTGGTATACAGAGCCAAAATGATGAAAATTGTGTCAATGTCCAAATATTTATGGACCTAACTGTACATAGCAGGGATGTAGAATGTTTTCTTCTTCCCAGGAACTCCTTAATGGATAGTCTTTTAATCAGTGAATTAACTTAAAATTCTCAGCACATCAAATGCAAATGCATCCGTCTTATAAAAACGTATCATCTATATTTTGTAAAACATTTATCATATCATTCGTTTTTCTTTCGTTCTAGGATTGTGGCAGCTCGATTAAACGGTTCCCTAGACTTCTTCACTGTTGACATCAATAAACCTCTGGGCTTGCTGCAGTACAGAGGTGAGAGTGAACGAAAGTCATAAAGTAACCATGTAATGAAACTTTCATTGTGGGGTGATGTGTAACTGCCAGTTAGCAAGTATTCCTTCAGATTATGAGCATAATATCTGTTATAAATAACTTGTAAGGTAATATGACATGTAAAATCTGACTGTGTGTCCCAGGGCCCCCCCTCCGTGGCAGCATGCCCTCCTCGCCCTGCTACAGCAGCGAGGACTTGATCAGCTGTCAGCTGACCCGCTCTGTACAGTGTGCCCACCAGAAGCCCATCACCGTGCTTAGAGCTGCGGCAGGCAGGGTCGTTACTGGCAGCCAGGACCACACTGTCAGGGTGAGGATACACTGACTTACCCCCACACACACACACACACACGTGTATACTGTTTTGGATGTACAAGGCACACAGAGACAAAGTCACACCGACATTGTAAGCCTACCTTATTGAAAAACCTGAATTGCACTTGCTTAAAAAACAAAATGCACAAAATGAAGCTTTTGTTCCATGCTTGGGTCTCAGGTGTACCGTCTGGAGGACTCGTGTTGTCTCTTTACCCTCCAAGGTCATTCTGGGGGAATCACAGCCATCTACGTCGACCAGGTCTGTACAGCACCATAGCCCCTCCACCATGCTGTCCTCGCCCGTGCTATATCCCTAATATGTCTTTTTTGCAAAGTCTTTCTCCTGTTAGACAATTTTGTAAAAAAAAAAGAAAAATGTTGTGTTTTCTCCTGCAGACCATGGTTCTGGCCAGTGGAGGGCAAGATGGGGCAATCTGTCTATGGGACGTCCTAACGGGCAGCCGAGTGAGCCACGTGTATGGACACCGCGGTGACGTGACATCGCTGGTGTGCACCACATTATGCGTGATTAGCAGTGGTCTGGACGATCTCATATGTATCTGGGACCGCAGCACCGGCATCAAACTCTACTCCATACAGCAGGTGTGTTTGTATGTAAGGGCCTGATCCCTCCTTAATAAGATAAATGGGGCCTTCCTACTCCTCTAAAGCCCTCATTTTGTCTCTCACCCTTGTTACATATTCTCAAATCCATCATATTACCGTTATTTCGATACTTCTCTGATTCCCGCCCTCGCGGTATATTCACTCAATAAACCTGCATCTCCTCTATCTGTTTCTCTCTCTATCCCAGGAGGTGGGCTGTGGATCCAGCCTGGGGGTGATCTCAGAGTCTCTTCTGGTGACAGGGGGCCAGGGCTGCGTCTCCTTCTGGGACCTCAACTTCGGGGACCTGCTTCAGACAGTCTACTTGGGCCAGAGCAGCGACGGCCAGGGCGTCCGTCAGCTCCTGGTGCTGAACAATGCCGCGATCGTCTGTGACTTTGGCAGCGAGCTCAGCCTGGTCTACGTTCCCTCTGTGCTGGAGAAGTTGGACTGAGGAGGGGGCAAAGAGGTAGACGTTGGAGGTGGTGGCTACCTTGTGGCCTGGAGGAACAACAAACATTATGAGATACGCGTGTACGAGATGACACTGTTTTCATCGTTGCCCTTTCAGTAAGCTCTGAGCTGCATTTTTTTAATGAATAAAAGCAGACCCATCTGGTTTGTTCCACTTGCATTCAGGGCAGTTTCTGTAGCCATGGTATACTTTTTCACTAAAGATCGATCCTGAATGTGGATGAACCTATGGACAGAATAGGAGTCCTGGAACAAGAGTGAATCAGCTATGAAGTTGGTCTGTTTGACCCTGAACTTTAGCATAATTTTGGGTGGTTGTACTTGAGCTTTAAAATGTCTGGGATTTACTCATCCCAAGAGCTCCTCACCCAATGCTCTGACAGTTAATGCTTTTTTGTACACAATATTCAGGCACTGCCCTCTATGCTGCTTGTGGATGTGTCTTCTTTAAAACCCACCCACCTGGAAAGGAATATTTACAAACTTTTTTATATTCCTCCTTGCTGCCTAGATATAAAAATCAGTGTAGTGACCATGGCAATTTTAAAAGCTATCTTGGGCCAATGGCCTGGGCTCAGCAGTTACTTGTGTGTGTGTTCGAGTGAATGTGTTTGAGTGGGACAGACTGAGTCGAAGGAACTGTGTTGATTATTTTAAGGCTAAACACTGCTGAAACAGAACAAAAATCAGAAATTGTATGAAAGGGTGTGTGCGGTCGTTTGTTTGTAATAGAGGGAGAATTGGATTTGATTACTTTAACTAAATGAACCTACAAGGGGTTGTTTGTATGTTTCAATCTATTATTTATTAGTGATGCATTTTGAAATTAACAAATTCATTGAGAATTGCTAAACTTGACTTTTACAAGATAATATAATGTGGAGAAGATGTCATAAATGTAAGATGGTAATGGTGATTAATATAATTGGTTTTGCTAGAAATATTATTGAAAACCATGATTTATTTTTGACTTGAGCAGGGTAGGCTCTAAACCTTAATACAATTTTTTGAGCTGTTATTATGCCATTACTGAAGCTATGATGGCCCCTCTGATCCAATAGAGCGGAGGCCTAAATACATAAGGCCTCTTTAAGGCCATGTTCATACATTTCTTCCACACTTTTGAATTGCATTTTGTATCCGTTGGCGCGCATTAAGTTTACGAATCCTCTTATCAAATGTACCCAAAAGATTTTATATCTGCAAACACATTTTTGCACAGTGATGAGGAAAAAAAAGAGCATTTGTTATTTAATGGTTTACATTCATCCCAAAAATATACTTCTTTCTTCAACTTAGTGTGTACCCTGATACACATACCGAATGACAATCCAATATCTAGTCTGTTTCAACTGCAATAATTTCTTTATTTGCCTCTTCTTGATCAGTCCTTCAAGTTATTATTGTTTTTAATCCTAACCTTTTAAAAAGTGTTGTTTATTACAAGGATGTGGTCAGGTACTTGAAGGAAGAAGGCACCTAATAGGACACCCTCATAGGTCTGTTTGAGATCCCCCCCCATGTCCCTTGAATCCCTCACTTCTGCACAAAAGCTCTGAGAATGTAGTGTGCATCGCAGAGGACAGCCTGCAACATGTATTAGGCTTGACATCGACAACATTGTCCTGGTCGCTCAACCTCCACACACCCACACAAACCTACTGCACTAGCTGGTTGAATGTTGACCCATGACGCTTGATGAACAGATCCTCTCGGAACACTAACTTGTGCACTAACTGTTAACCCTCTCGAATGCACATGATCAAACATGCACTTTCAAAACATCGACACATGCACACAGACATTCAGGCACGTAGATACTGACCTTTTAACAGCTTCACACATCAGACGTGATTTCAGGGATGCACTGTTCTTCAAGGTCAGCTGTGTCTGTTGGTTTTCATTCATCATTTAAATCAAGTCATGCATTTACTGTTACTGTAGAATAAATCATGTATAGGTATTATGAGAATTCTAATATGTGGGCATTTAAACCCTCAGTTAACACTGGTTTAACAATGTCATGAATTGAAATCTGAATGAAGGATAAAGGGAAACCAAGTGACACCTCTTGTGAGTTGTGCATCCCTGAACAGTATAACCATTCTAATTTATTAGCTTTGTTTTATGGATGTAAATAAATACTAGGGGATATGGCTTTAGAGAAGATGTGTACGTTAACTTTTTATTATTATTTTTTGTTATCAACATTTTGGATAATGTACATTTCATTTATATTGAGGGGCAGGGGAATGGCTTGAATAACGGTATGGGGAGATGCTATATAAAGTTTTCTAGATTAACTGTTCAAACAAAAAGTTTGTGTCATTAGATGCTGCCTTTCCTTATCTCTTTGGGTTCACAAAAATATGAATGTTCCCACCATCTAGAATTTGTAGTTTCTTTCATTTCACAGATCCAGCCTTGAATATAATTTCAAGCCTCAAACTGTGGCATGACGGTGATTGTGAGGTAAATGTGGGGTTTACAGATAATTGTGACAGTCCATGTCACCACTCCTGTCACTTGTTCTACCAAACACAGGATGGGAAGGAGCACTGGAACAAATAGAAGTTTGGATTCCCTGTGAAACCATAGGCGTGCTCTACTCCCCTTCTCCTCTTCCCATAAAACTCTTCCCTTACTCAGTTGGCTACTTAGTGTATACATACAGGCTGTAGTGGAGAAGGAACTAATGTTCTGTTCTATTTTACTATTTTTAACAAGAATACAACTTTGTACTAATTTCCAAATAAAGAGGTTTTGATACCTTTAAGTCTGGTCTCATGGTCTTGTTACTTTTACTAGAGCACACATACCAGGGTTCCTGCAGGTTTCAGTATGTCAAATTTAAGACATTTTAAGACCATAAAGATTTAAATTTAAGACCTACAAAACAGAAATTTGGAAAAAATCTTTTTACTTCAATGAGTTCATTCATTGGAAAAGCTTTAATTTACAGTTAAAGCAATCACATTAGTAACCTCATTTCATTTCATTCAGCACTAAGTATTAAGGGTGGGGGGAAAATATGAATCGCGAATCAGTCTTCTAGCGATCACATCGATTCACAATTTGATTAAAAATCGTGATTTTTTCTTTTTCGAATCGTGACCCCAAGAATCTAATCGAATCATGAGGTACCAAAAGATTCCCACCCCTAATAGACGGTAAGCTGTACATTTCTGTTTAATATTTAACCGTGTTGCAGAAATAAATAAGGCTATTCAAGAAAAGTCTACTTATAGTCACTGTATTTACACCACAACAACCTGGGTTAAAAACCAGCACAGAGCGTAGTGCCAAACCCATCCGTGGGCCCAGATCCCTGTAACCGCAGCGCACTCCCCGACTGTCCAGATCCCCTCTCCCAACTGTCTTTCCAGGTACCCAACTGTCCCACCAGGAAAGGCTCAACCAAGTGTCTGAAAACAAATTTACCTTTTATATGTCAAGTTTTATTTATAAGTCGAAGAGCAGAAATTGAGCGGTAAGATCCTTCAGCCAAATTTGAACACAAAACCCCTCATACAGTAGCCCACATCCTTAATCACTGAGCTATCAGGGATCATAACCTCCACTCAACATTTAAATTTGACATTGAATTAGATGTAACAACATGCAGAGTCGGTATGTCAGAAAACCAGAAGAAAGCAGGGCTCCCCTGTTAGCTCACTGGGTTAGTGTGCATGCTCCTTCAGACATGCTGGGGCAGTACCATAACAGCCTGGGTTCAAATCCAAATTTTAAACTTGGAACTTGAAAGTTACATTGTGGTCATGTGAGATGTGGGACTTCCACTTCAAAGTTTAATACTTCATCATGATTGTGTTTAATTGTGACTACATTAAACAGTATGTAAACAACAATGACACAAAGTTAATGTTACTCTAATTTTATTTAAGATGCAGTATATTTACAATGTTAAAAGACAAAGATCACTGACTCATTAAGAGGTGCTGATTATGCTCTATATGTATGTAACCATAACAACGAGCCATACTGCAGATTAAGGGTCCTCTGATAGCTCTGCCTGTCTGCATGTCCCTCCCAAATTCCCACTCACACCCTTTGGCCTCTGTGTCTCCATTATCATAGTGCAATCATAAATTCCAGTCCACTCGGAGAGCCCAAACCAATCCCATCGCCTAGCACTGCTACTGCTGACAAATAACTAGGTGTTAAAGGCGAAGACACTGTGCAGCTAGGACAGGAGTGCATGCTGGGATTGCGGTACCAAGTGGCCCAATATGGGGCAGGAAGTCAACAACAGACGGAGAAAAGAAAGAAAAGACAGGAGGGAGAGAAAGAGACGATAGAAAGGTGCACAGTGTGTTGGTCCCAGATGCACAGGCCACTATTGAAGGGATGAGGCAAGTGGGAAGGTAGAACCCATGGAGTGCAAGGCCCTAAAGCGATAGCCTGGTTCCAAACCAACCCCTAGCCCCTACTACTACAGTCCTCTGGTTAAATGCACTAGCCAGGTCCAAGTTTCCACTTCATTGCTTCCACTTAGCCACGCAATACAAGGAAAAATCTGATTAGTACTACAAGCTTAAGGTTGGCTTAAATACAGGCTATAAAGTTATGATATAAAGCAAGGTATGTGTAGTGCCTCCTACGTCTCAACTCTTGTTGAGGCTCCATAAGGGATCCAGGTTGCCCAGGGGGTCCTCTCCCCCCTCCTCACGGGGCCCCCTCAGGCCTTGTCCCTCAGCCGGCTGAAGGAAGCTCTGCTTGGTGACACGATGCTTCCCCATGCCACCTCCCTCCATGGAGAACGCCTCAGGTGTCAGGGCGGCCAGCAGCTCCAGAGAGGAAGGCGCCGGGGCTGAGACAGGAGGGGAAGGCTCAGGGGCGGGTCTAGCCTCTGGTGACTCGTGATGATTGGCTACGGGAGAAGAAGAAAGGTCGGGACCATCCACCCCATTGGGCGGTGGGGAGTGGACCTGTGCAGGGGAGGAGGATGGAGAAGAGAGCGAAGGACTGAGGGAGGAGGGTACTTGGGGTTCCCCAAGGGGTAAGGGGTCCTCCTGCGGGATGGTTGTCAGTTGGAGGTCTCCGTCTAGGGAAAGCTGCGATGGAATGATTAAGGGCTGGTCTTCCAAACTACTGAGGGAGGCCTCCATGGCTGGGTCCGTTGCACTCGGGGGCCGGATGCTGAGTTTGGCGATGGTGGCTTGAATGGAGCTGATGGGCATGTCTCCACCCAGAACCAAGTCTAATTGAGACTCCTGCCGTGAATAAGGCTGGAGGACCAAACCGCCAGGTGGGAGAAACAGGACAGCATTTAGAACAAGTGGAAAACACTAGCATAGGAATAAAAACTTAGAGATTGTTAAAGTTGTACCTGCTCCAAACAGAACTGGTAGAATCCCTACCAGACCCAAGCATGCACAAAGTAGATGAGTAAAAACATGAAACCCCAAAACTGACACTTAAACCAAATCCAAAGTCTAAAACAAATGACAGAGACAGCTAAACGACAGTGTAGCTCTTTCATCAGCAAATCTATTGCAACCTACTGCCTGCTTCGAGCTTGTTGCTAGCCTACATTATTTTTAACAAACAAGTTAAGGGGTTTTTACCTTGGTCGCTGTAGTGTTGGAGGTTTTGCTGCAGGGGGCAGCAGCGTAACCGTGGCGCTGAAGGACCTGCTCAGCGTGCTTCAGCACTGCCTCATAACAGAATTTCAGGTGCAGCTGGCAAAAGATTGGAAACCAATGAGATGTATAGAAACCGACGAGCAAATAATTAAAACATTATTATTGGTCAAGGGTTAAATATCACTGTCATATATATGGTGAATGGAGTACAATACAATTTAACTAGCTAACATCTGGCCAATACTCTTGAATCAAAACTAGTATTGCCTAGACCTAAGGGCCAGTGGGAGGTTTGAGGGAATGTCAAACCTTCTCCTGCAGCATGTTTTTTCGCTGCTGCCTCATCTTCTTGACCAGCAGAGTCAGGTCAGGGATGCCGTTCCCTGCCTCCAGCTCCTGCAGCGCAGCGTACAGCAGACAGAAAGCGCCGGTGCGCCCCACACCCGAGCTGAAGGACAGCAGGAAGACTCCGTTAGACGTACACAAACATAGATGACAACTCCAAACAGAAACTATATGATTTGACACATTCTCTGGATACTCGAATTGAATCATACTTCATATTAAATGTAACCAGAGATGGGAAGTAACAAAAGTACTTTTACCAGTCTTTTAAAACATGAGTATCTGTACTTCTACTTGAGGGAAGGATGTGAATACTTTTGCTATCTCTGAATGTAACACACTCACTGTAGCAACATGTAAAACCTTTAAGTAGTCTGAATTACCTGCAGTGTACCACGATGGGAGTGTGTAAGGGTCTCTGGTGCAAGTAGTGTCCATGGACCTCCTGGATGAAACGGATCAGGTTGCTTTTGCTGTCAGGAAGACCCCTGTTCAATTAAAGAGAGGTTAGAACAGTGCTCTCCATTATGTTTGTTATTTATTGATATTAATTTGCACACCACAGTTTTACAGTTGTAATCAAACAATTCCCTAGTGGAGTTTGGACTCACAGCTCAGGCCATGAGGTGAACTGCAGGTGGATGACGGTGCGTTTGAGGCTCTGGTCACGATATTGTAGACCAATCATACGCTCCACATGGGTGGGCGTAGTCTTCTGTGTGGTCAGGGTGAGGGTAATCGGTCCCTGAGAAAGCTTCTGGCCGCGCTCCGTGGGGAAGTAGCGCAAAACCTTTCCCTAGGACAGAACAAGGAGAAATGCCTGATCGTTCACGTTAGGCTTACTTTGTCAATTTGTGCTTATATAAATACCTTGAAAACACAAGTTTTAGCCTCTTTTGTACGCATACCTTGTCAAACTCCTGCTCCGACACCAACATGACCACCAAAGACACCTTCTGCTCATATACCATCAGCCAAAAGTCTGCTGCCGTGCCCGAGAGCGGAGCCTGCGTGGCAATGAGACGCGGACAGTAGGCTGACAGCTCCTCGACGTAGCTGGCGTTGATATAGTCGTCTTTGCCTGAGCGCAGAACCACACGGTTCGCGTCGTAAGGCATGACATCCTGGTGCCGGTTCTTCATTGTGTAGCAGCGGGCGATGGCAATGGACAGCTGTCGCGCATCTTTCTCCTGTTGTTCCTGAAGCTCCTTCCATCGAGCATCCAGCTCCGACAGACCACCCTCGGCTTCTGTAGGCTGCTCCAGACACTCCACTGACACCCGAAATTGCTCCAGCTCGCTGCAGAGGTGGGCCACACGTTCTGGGGCCTGGTAGGGGTCGCCCTGTATCAGAAGGACCCCCTGAGAGCTTTTTTTTCTGCGCTCGCCATCCTTGGGGTCTGCTTTCGTTGGTAGCAGGACATTGGTGGGGGCCTTGGGACCTCCAGGCTGGCTTTCCGGGCTGGAGGACAGAAGGTCATCTGTACTGGAATTCTGGCGCTGAAAGAGGGAAGGAGAGGGGGAAGAGGAAGGGGAGGGGAGAGGTGGGGCCACACCTGCCACTCCGGGTGTAGCGGCTGGGGAAGGACGCTGTTGTGGGGTCAGGCCAAGGGAGGGGGGGCCTGGGGAGGGAGAGGGGGAAGGTGAGGGGGAGGGGGGGATAGAAGTATTGGGGGGCTGGATCATTGCTAGAGGGGCTCCCGACGGGGTTGGAAGCATATGCTGTGGTGGAACCCCCTGTGGCGGAGCCCCGGGAGGGCCCATAGAGGTGGGCTGCTGTGGGGCCCCGGGGGCAGCAGGGTACATGGGAGAGGCTGGGGGTGGCTGTGAATGGGTCATGGGCAAAGATGCCAGGGGCTGTTGAGGCATCATAGGGCCCCCTGGGTAGCATAGAGACCCTATGTGAGGGGGCTGAGGCAGGGCCTGGGCGGGCATCCTTATGGGCTGCTGCTGGGGAATCTGTGGCATGGGTTGACCGGTTTGGGGGAGCTGCTGGGGTGGTAGGGCATTCGGGGACATCTGAGACTGTGGGGTGAGGGGGCCCCTGGGCAGGTGAGCCTGAGGGCCAGGGACCATGTTGGGTTGTGAGACTGAGGGCATAGGCTGATGGAGGTTGGGGGGCATGGGTTGGTTGGTGGGAGGCAGGTATTTCTGTGAAATTGGGGGCATCTGCTGATTGTTGGGCGGCATTTGGGGTTGGCATTGGGGCATCTGCTGATGAAGCTGAGATGGCACCATCTGATGGGCATTAGGGTGCATCTGCTGCTGGGGCGGCAGCATCTGCTGGTGAGGGTGCTGAGGGGGCATCTGTTGGTTGCCGGGGTGCATGTAGGGTTGGGAGACAGGGGGCATTGACTGGGAGGTGGGGGGAATTTGAGGGTGGACAGTGTGAGGGGGCATTTGAACCTGAGGGGGTCTTATCATGGAGCCAGGGATCATGTGGGGGTGCTGTTGTGGTAGATAGCCCGGTTGTGGGATGTAGCCTTGTGGCAACTGCTGTTGGGGCTGGTAGCCATGTTGAGGCTGGCCAGGGAATGGCTGCTGATACTGAGGGGGCATGGCCGGTCTAGGCTGAGCAGGCATGTACTGGGGATACCCTGGCTGAGCTTGGAGAGGGGGGCGAGGGCCAGGCATTCCCCGAGAGGCTGCCTGGTATCCCGGAGGCTGCTGCCCCGGAGGGGGCTGTGGGTACTGCTGTTGTTGTGGTTGGTGGTGCTGCATTTGTCCTTGCACTGGCATGGGCCCCCCTGGCTGGGGCATGTACTGTGGATAAGTACCCATCTGTGGGGGCACTGTATAACCTGCAGAGACAGAAGGTACAGGATGGCGTGGGGTAGGAGTGTAGCTGGGGATTGGAGCCTGGATGCTATCTACAGTTGTGGTGGAAGGGTGGACTGGCACAGGACCAGGCATGACACCTCTATGCTGGGGGGCTTGCTGTGGGGGAGGTCCATATCCAGATACTGGCACCTGGGCTGGTATCTGAGGGTGGGGTCCACGAGGCAAACCCTGGGCAGGCATGGGACTTGAAAACTGGGATATTCTCGCCAGGAGTTCTGGTGGAGGTAGGTTGGCAGGGAACCGAGGGGCACCAGGCCAGGGCAGGGAGGAGCCGGTGCCGAGGGAAGCACCGGGCAGCAAGTAAGTCTCAGGGCCCGGGAGGCGAGAAGAGGAGGGGGGGGGCATGGAGGGGTGGTCGGGGGGCAGGTGGCGAAGCTCTTCGGGCAGATCCCCTCCCAGGCTGAGAATAGCAGCGTTGAGCTGGGCCAGCTCAGGGTCCTCCAGGCTGGAGCAGGCCGAGTCCACATCCGAGCCTTTGGACTGCAGGGTGGGCTTGGCTGCCGTGGGCCGTGGCGGAGGCTTCTTCTGGGTCTCCCTGGGTGAAAAGAAAAAATATATATAGAATTGTGGAAATGCTCATCCGACCCATGTCACCCCTAATCATACATCTCAACACGTCATCAACTCTAACCCTTTCGATTCACAGTCGTTCTTCTCCATGACACATTTCCTCCCTCCCTTATTCCCCTCCCTTACATCCTCACCTGTCCAGAATAGCCTTTCTCTCCTCCTCCCTGCCCTGGCACAGGTTCTTGGCTTTCTCCAGCAGACGGGACGATTTGGCTTCCAGGTCTTCGTAAAACTCCTTGCCCTCCTGCGACTTCTTCATAAGGTCTTCGTACGCCTCATAAGAGGCCACCAGCATCTGGACCATGGTGTTCCACTTGTGCTCTGTCTCACTGAGGCCCTTGCGGACTGTGGCATATTGAACGTTTGCCTCCGTCAGCGCCTTGAGGATGTTTTCCTGGGCCGCAAGGTTCTGGTCGATGTAGACTTTTACCTGCTCATACTTCTTTAGCTGGTCCTCAAACAGCCTCTGAAAAGGGAAATAAGGAAGGTCGTTTAAATGCTGCTACGTGTTAACATTTTGGTGGTTTGTCAATTCTCTACACGGCATAAGAGTATTTTTTGTATGTTGCTATGGGGATGGGGTTGCATGTTAGACCCAGGTTACTGTTGGTAGTAATTGGTCCTTACCTTCATGTCTGCTCGCTCAGTGGTGACCAAAGCAGAAGTGATGTCATCTTGTTGAATGAGATCTCTCAGCTGCTTCTCCAGTGAGCCCCTCTGGTCTCTCATTTCCTGTACTTTACTCAGAATTCTCTTCATACACTGCAGTCCTGCTACCTCCTCTGAAAAAAACACAAGCAATCATGCATAAATACACCTGTAGCAGCAAACCAACTCAATATAAAAGACACATTTGCAGCACAATAACTGTCTAAAAATGTACATACCTTCATTGAGTTGTGGTCTGGGCAGGGCATCACTTAGAGCCTCCAGGGGCCCTCCTAGCAGCCTCAGGTTACTGATGTGCAGATTCATGGCTCTGTGCAGCTCTGTGTTGGTGAAGCTAGCCTTCTCGTGGGCCTCCATGTACTTCTCCAGGTCCCTGCGGATCTCTGCCAGGCCCTGTGCCTGGGTCGGGGGGTCCAGTGTGGCAGTGGGCCCCCCGGCCTCCTGTAGAGCGCGGACCCCAGCCTCGTCCTCCTCCAACACGTCTCTGATCTCTCTCAAGGACACCTCTACGTCAGTGAACACCCCTGACAGGACTAGAAGCGAGGGAATGAAAGACATAGTAAAACATATTAATAATAAAAAACAAAAAGAGCATCAATCACATTAACTAACATTGACTTTTAAATTACATCCACATTTACATGTGCAATTTGTCTTATTGCGTTAGGGCTGCAAAAAGAATAACTTGTGCAAGGGAGCTAATTTATTGAATATGGTAACTCGAGTGTGTGTAATGAGAGTACAGTCACTGACCCTGCATGGACCCGATAAGGCTTTTGACGGTGTCAGGTCGGACACTGAGAGCCGCACACTTCTCCATGAGAACTGGAGGGATGTGACTATACATGTCCAGGTTGTCCACGGATTCTGGCTCAAGACCCAAAGAGTCCATGAACTGCCTTGGAAACACAGAGGAAGCAAGGTCAGGTGATCTATATGATACTGCCATTCACTTTGTCCAGTACCAGTTCCTTGAACATTCCTTGACAACTATCAAAATGCTGTTAGCATTATACACTTCTGATCCTTTATCTTCCGCTTCCTTTATATTACCACAGTCTTACACATTCCATCAGTACTTACTCTAGTGTCTCGTTTTTGCCGTCTACCTTGGCCATGATGTCCCGAAGCAGCTTAGCCTTCTCTTCACTGTGAGAAAAGGACACAAAATGGAGGGTGAAGGGCAGAAACAGTCCTGTTTTAGCAGAATACGACACAGCAGTTTTTTCACCCACCTATAGAGAGAAGAGGCCTCGTGGGCAGCCATGGGGACCAGTTTGGCAAACAGGTCAGGGCCAGTGACACTGGGATCAGTGGGGTTGACGGGCAGTGCCTTCACCAGAGGGGCACCTAGAGGGGAGTATTGAGAAGGAGAAATCATATATCTGAACAATATTTTAATGTACCTTTTATGTATTTTGATAAGCAAAGATATACACAAAAAACAGCAACTGTGAGCATATTTAGGTGTTGTGAAGGTGTATTGATTGATCCATAGTGAGCAACACATCTGAGTGCAACTTTACCTTTAACTGAAGCCAGCGTCTCTAAAGATGGGACAGTCTCGTGGTAGATAAAGTCATTGTCTTTCTTGGCAGAGTTAAACCTACATTAGAAAGGAGAACACACATTCAGTGGATTTGTTCGAAAACTTTCATCACCCATCATTCTGATACAGTTTTGGATAGAGTAGGAGATGCAGCCACTTACTTTCCCCCAATCACATCCATTGTGAATCTCAATGCCTCCTGCACACTGTCTGGCTGACCCTGCTCAAAACGGCAAGAAAGGAGTGGAGAAAAGGGACAAGCAAATGACAATGATAAATGTCAGGGAGTCAGGTGACTGAGCAGTTAGGGAATCAGGCTAGTAATCTGAAGGTTGCCATGACGTTGTGTCCTTGGGCAAGGCACTTCACCATACTTGCCTTGGGGGAATGTCCCTGTACTTACTGTAAGTCGCTCTTGATAAGAGCGTCTGCTAAATGACTAAATGTAAATATATTTGTCCACATAAGCATGGAAAAACACAAACGTGTAAGAGTGATTCGTAAAGAAATGGTGAATCTGAATTCCAACAACAAGAGCGCCATACCTTTGCCAACTTTATGGCTTCACTGAGTTTGTCCATTGAGCTTTGCAGGTAGGCCAACTGTAAAATAAATAAAACAAAGGTTAGTCTTGATAACACAGGAAGGATTAAAAGAGAGGACATTATTGACATACCCGTTCTCCATATTTTTGTTGCTCCTCTGCCTGTTTTCCCATGTGTAGCTATAGAAACAGGAAAAAGAAGGTAAAGAAGGAAAGGAAAAATTTAAAAATAAAAGAATAAGATCTTCTTAAAGAGCCAACCATTCTAAATATAATCTTAGCTTTCTCACATGGGCAATAGCAGCAAAGTAGTAGATTTTCATCTGGACCAGTTTTTTCCAGTCCTTCTGAATCTTTCCCAGCATAGAAGCAGTGTCTGAGTTCTCCAGGGCCCGGCATGCCTCCTTATAATAGTCCACCACCTGCACCACAGCAATAATAGAAGGACTTGAAACCAGCTCTAGTTTAGGCATTGCTCTAGTTTAATAAGTTTAATAAATACTATCAATGTCTTATTGAACAATGCAAACAAGGCATGTGAATTGATAGAAATACTAAACCTACTACAAAGGCTTTATGGATTTCAAGAAATGGTCTTACCTGAGCGCTGATTCGGGCAACAAGGAAACTCTTTCTATTGTCCAGCATGGACTTTTCTAGAAGACATTCTTGGGCCTGACCCTACAAAATCAGAGAAAGTACAGTTGATTTCAGACGTTTTGTAGCAGAGAGAAAGAGCACTGGTGCATCCATGATAAGACATTTACCAGCATGAGGTTGATGTTGAGATTAAGGATTTGGTGACTCATGTCCACACTAAAGTTGTGACTGAAATGATCCCTCAGGTAGGAGAAGGCCCCTGCCGAACATTGGAAGTGTGTACATGAAACTTTCATACCCTTGTAGAGAGAGAGAGAAAGAAACACACAGAGAAAATATGAGAGAGATATACTTGGTTGTCTGAATAAGCCACATGCTTCACATGCTGAATGAAGACAAAACCTTGAACACGCGTTTCCATGCTCACCTCCTCTGACACCCGGTTGTCCATGGCTCCCAACATGGAGTGGAGAGCACCTAGAAATAAATCAATGTAAGGATATTGGGTAATCTAAATCAAGTGAAAATATCAAGTAGCAACATGAAGGTCTAGGAAAGGAAATGGACTGTTGGTCCACTTAAGAGTTTTTGCACTCAAATGTAGGTTAATCTCTTCATAACTTCGGTTAACCTAAAATCGGTCCAGCAAATATGCTTTAGGACACTTGACTGCTCCACCTTTTTGAGGTGTATTTGAAAATTGTAAAAGACACAGTTGGATCTAGGGCCAAAATCAGGCAGTTACGTTCTACGTTACAGCTTGCTATGACTCTCACCAAGGTTGTAGAGGATGCAGGCTTGCTCATAGCTGATGTCATCGTGGGTAACCGTCTTTCCAGAGAAAATCTCTGTCCTGACAACATTTTGTAAGACGGTCATTAGTTGTAATATACACAATCCAATATTGTTACTATTTGTATACAGAAAATGTACACCACTTTAATAGTTTATACCCTTTACAACCTTCAAGCCTACAATCAAAATAGTAAATACATTTGTGTATTCATATCTTACCATGAGATTGGTACAGCTGCCTCCTGTCCAGGGCCCAAGGGCACTCGGCTCTGGAGGTAGTGCAGTTGACCAAAGTACTTCCTCAACGTGCTGCATCCCTCAAAGTCCCGTGTCACATTCACCGCACTCTGGCAAAATGAGATGAACATTGTTAATTTATAGTGATCATTTGTGGCTTTTAAATACCAAGCTGTAACTCCACTAGCCAGATCGCCTACACAATGTTTTGTTGTCAGGGGTAGACGGCAAACCTGAAAAATCAATACCTGTCTTAGTGTTTCCAGCTTTTTCAGCTGTTCATTGTAGTTGTCTGGATTCTCCCCATAGTTCTTAAGGATGAACTGAAATAAATGTGAGACAAAATAGGTTTTTGGTTATACTCTGTAAAATAAATGGTGGAAAAATATAGTATTTCCATATTATTATTAGACAGTACCGCAGTGTGTACACTTGTGTTTTGAGCATTTAGAAAAACACATGTTTTAAGGCTACATGCTTAACTCACATAGTGGAGGGCCTCATCTTAACCTCTTAATGACTCTTTATCCTGTCATGCCTTGCTACAACATATTCTGCCCGACTGGTATCTAGTAATCTAATCTTCAGACTCATAGGACCAAACCCTTACATAAAGAGTTCGAAATGCACAGTATAATACATTTATTCATTTAGCTTGTATCCATTCCTAGCTTTTAGGATTCATTTTATCCAAAATTACGTACAGCACATAGGGATTTGAACCTGAGAACTCTTGATCTGCAGTCAAATGATCTTAACACCTCATCTACACTGCAAAGCTATTGAAAAGGTAAAATCGAAGGGATACAAACGGTCATAACCCAAAAACAAAACTGTACAACTCTGGATCTTTTCATATTAATCTTAAATAAGCTTTCACAAATATTCTATTGTATCAGAAAATACTGTCTCCCCATCAGTAATTACATTACAGCAAAGGTGTTGTAATATTATCTGGGGCAGTGAAGAGGAAAGAAGGAAAGGTGGAAGGAAGTGGACTTCTCGTAAAATTCTGAGACTATATACAGTAATGCCCTTGTATGACTACAGTGATTTAGCTAGCCTACATTGAGAAAAACGCAGTTAGCACTAGCTAGCTATCTCGTGAGCTATGTGACACATTCACTGCTTAAGCAATTAACTGCATGTGACAGTAACATAATGCTCTATTCTTTCCATCGACACGATGACTCCTAAGGCCGATTACTTTGCGATTCTGAACTGGATCAGGAATACTTTAGATCCTACTCGATACTTGGTTTGCTATTTACGGCAGTTAGGGGTAGCTAGCAGCAACTGACTGGTTGCCTGACCAATTATTAATGTAGCTTGCTCACTAGATAGTTCTATTTCAAGCGTTGACACTGTCAGCTAGCCGGCTACTTAATAACTTGACTCGCTCTGGCCTGATGTAAACAAAGGCGGTGCCGAGGGTAGCTACAGTGCTGTTACTAGCGACTCTTAACTAGCTGCATACGGTGACTAGTACTGTAGCTAGCTTGAGACAACGCAGAAGCTGGCTAGTTACTGAAATACGCTATATATTTGAGCAAAACTTTCAATGTTTACGTTTGGCTAATTAGTCAACCACTGTGTATCTCGTTAGCTAATCTTGACCGTTGACTTCCGATTCCAGCCCTCCCCCCACAGTGCCCTGTTGCTCCACTCCCCACAACCAAGCTCACCTGCCTTACAGACGGGCTGAACTGAAACTCCCCAGCCTCTTTCAGATCCAGCCAGATCATCGGCATTCGGGGTACCGCCTCCATAGCGGGGAAGAGTACTCTTGTTTTCAAAGCCTTCCCTTCAACTATACCCTTAACTGCGGTGCCTGATATAGTTTTTCTTAGAAATCATGAGAAAACAGTGACATGTCCCCGTTTACACCTCACCAGGAAACTGGATGGACGGTAAGGATATGACGTCAGTAAGGATTTTCTAATGCGCAAGCGTTCGCAGAAATAATTAAAGCCCGTATGGACTCAAAGATCTTAGAAATAACATTATGTCCACAGATGGATCGTTACTGTACTTAATTAATTTTGTTCTGGTATCAGTAGTTAACTTAACTATTTATTTTTCTGACAACTTTTTACTTTCCCTCTTTACATTTTTTTACACAAAGGATGTGACAGGGGGTTAGCGATGTCGACATGACTGAGAAAAGAGACATTCCTGATCAGTGATCATCACCCATGGCCATATATGAGGGAGATGTTACATTTACATTTAGTCATGTTCGAAATTGTCGGTCATTAATAATAAAAAAAAAATACACTACAGACACGCAGCGCATTTTCCAGGAATCCATATGATGTGAGTGAGGTCCAGTACCAGCGTACTTAAGTAGATTTTTCTGACAAACTTTTACTAAAACAGTTAATGAATACTTTTGTCTTAAGTACATGTCAGAGCCCATCCTTCTTAACTTGAGTGAAAAAGAGTGGTCAGTAGCCTACTTCAACTTTTACCAGTCTTTTTTTAACATTTAGTATCTGCACTTCTACTTGAGTGAAGGATGTAGATGTTGTGTCCTCGGGCAAGGCACTTCACCCTACTTGCCTCGGGGAGAATGTCCCTGTACTTACTGTAAGTCGCTCTGGATAAGAGCGTCTGCTAAATGACTAAATGTAAATGTAAGGATGTGTGTAGGTATATTTTGCCATCTCTGTTAGACCCACTGGCAAGGTCTTTGTAAAAATGTGTGGTTATACCCTCCCCCCCCATCAAGCAGAGAAGACTTCTGATTTTCTCACGATTTCAAAGCCTAATTTAAGATACTTGTCGGTGGTTTTTGTCCATTCCAATTTGGATGAGTAGTTGACAACACATTCTTCGGGTGATGAACTTAAAACTAATTTTCAGTTCTGCTTTACAGCCACTTTAACCGTTTAGTTGGCGAGACTCAAACTAGTCAACTATCACCGCAGCACAAACTGGATTTTGTCTAATAACATACCAGTTTCTAATTCACTGCTAATACAGAATGACTGAATAGAAACTAAGAAAAGGCGATTTTCAAAATGTTTGAAAAAGTGCGCCAAGAATATACTGCGCAGTCGGCACTATTTCCAGTTCCGTTGTGTCAAGCCGCCATATTTGACCCACAAATAATGAAAACAATGATATTTGCTTAGCTTGAAAGTTTCGAAAGTGTATCAAACACACATTCTGGTTTGTAAACATAAGAGTTTATCTTGAGCCACTGAGTCCCTAAGGTGAGTTATGCTTGATATTATTAGCTTTGTTAAAATTCGTAGAATGTTTGGCTGGGCTTAATCAAGTCTGCCATACTAAGCTGCAGTAGCTAAACTAGCCAGTCAGATAATACCTAGGGAGTTTGCAGTATGTTTGTTTAGCTAGCTTGTCTTGCATTACAGCACACGCAGTGTATATGTCATAAACCGTATTCTGTCTTTCTGACCAGTATAAGAATTACTTGTAAATAAATAATTACAAGGTTTTAATGTTTCTTAATGCTAGCTAGCCTGGTAGTCTTCTGTGCCTCTTTCGTGGTGCCTTAGTTTTTAGCTAGCGGATGTGGAAATGGCAAGTACTGTATCGGTGCCTCTGATTTGGCATCCGTAGAATAGGTTCAACTTCCACCGGAACATCAATTATCGGGACATCATTATACTTATATAAATAAATCCTTATTTCCATGTAAATAATTTGATAGGTGTGCCCACCTAGCTATGTCGAACTGTGCTGTGTAGTCTACATGCAACTGTTCTTGCTTTGCACTGAAAAAGTAAAAAGTAAACTACGAATATCTTAACAGTGAGGGATAGAGACACTTAAATATATTAAACTTAAATGGTGGACAATGTTTTTACGTCATTCCTTTTCTAAATGCGAATTATTGATGTTCCGTGCCACCTGGTGAAAAAAAGTTTGACTACATCCCAGCAGATGTCGCTAGTGGATCTGGGGAAGCGCCTGTTGGAGGCTGCACGGGCAGGGCAGGACGACGATGTCAGGTCTCTAATGGCCAATGGGGCCCCGTTCACCACGGACTGGGTAAGGCCTGTTACATACTGTACATTACATAGAGGGCCTTTTTTTTCTTCAAATTATTACACGTTATAAGCTGTAGTCAATAAATTGAATGAGGAGATTGTTACAGTAATGTCAAATAAAGCGCAAACCATGTTTACATTTACATTTAGTCATTTAGCAGACGCTCTTATCCAGAGCAACTTACAGTAAGTACAGGGACATTCCCCCGAGGCAAGTAGGGAGAAGTGCCTTGCCCAAGGACACAACGTCATTTAGCACGGCCGGGAATCGAACCAGCAACCTTCTGATTACTAACTAGATTCCCTAACCACTCAACCATCTCACCTCCATTTTTCCAGCTGGGTACATCCCCTCTTCATTTAGCTGCTCAGTATGGACACCATTCTACTGCAGAGGTGCTTCTCAGAGCAGGTGTCAGCAGGGACGCCCGGACCAAAGTGGATAGAACACCTCTTCACATGGCGGCAACAGAGGGCCATTCAAGTATAGTGGAGCTGCTAGTAAGGGTAAGGATAATGGTCCTCACTGCAGCTGTACTATTGTGGAGAAACAGAAAAGGTATATATTAAATGTTAGGTGGCTTACCCAGATCCTGGAATGTTTCTGCATCCTCTTTTAGTACAACACAGCATGATGTTCTATTACTCGGTTTACATTTGGGTGACTTTTCTCTGTTAAATCACTAATTATCTAAGGCTAAATTAAGGAAAAAGTCCTTCCCGTTCTCACCTATGCATCTCTATGCTCTTCAACAGAGTGGGGCGGACATAAACGCTAAGGACATGCTTAAGATGACAGCACTTCACTGGGCAGCCCAGCATGGTCACAGGGAGGTGGCTGAGCTGCTGCTCAAATACGGCGCTGACGTTCACTCTCTCAGCAAGTTTGACAAGACCCCCTTCGACATTGCAATGGACACCAGCAACACAGAACTTATGATACTGCTACAGGTGAAGGGAGGGTTTGTGTGTTGTTGCTCGAAATGTGACTGATGTTTTCTTGTTGTGTAGTGCTTGCAAATGGCAAACAGATCCCCTGCTTTTAAGTTTCTGCCAGTGTTGCTATGGTTTCAGTGATAGTAATATTCTCAGCTACAGAAATACACATGATCCTATACTTTCAGCAACTAAACCCTCATTTAGAAAAGAGAATTGCATTATGCAATATATTGAGGCCCTAGGCTGGGAACAGTTGTACAGTACTGTATGTGGGAGGTATTGTATCAGTATTAGATCTGTGTGTGTGTGTGTGTGTGTGTGTGTGTGTGTGTGTGTGTGTGTGTGTGTGTGTGTGTGTGTGTGTGTGTGTGTGTGTGTGTGTGTGTCTTTCTAGGATGGTATGCAGAACCAGGTTAACATGAATCCAGAGCCTCAGTACATCATCCCTGCAAGTGGTGTACTAAACCTCTCAGACCTAGTGACCACAACTAAGAGCACTCCAGGTAAGAGGCACCCCACCCTGCATCAAAACAAGTTCAACATTCCACTACTCCGCTATGGATAAATTAAGCTGAATTAAAATGACACTTCACAAGCAGGTTCATTTATGTCTTGTACAGTGAATGTATGGTGTATTGGGAGTATTTCAATAAACACACATTTCAACACTAAAAACATCAAAACCCCATGAAACAGATTAAATGTGATTTTAAACCAAATCAAAGATGAATCGAATAAGGTAGCAGCATTTATATTTTAAACAGTGAATTTATGGTCTATATGGAATATTTAACTCAACGAAAATAAAATACTTAAGACCATGTCTCCCCGGTGTTCTCGGTACGCTCTCTTAAGCAATATCATTCTAATCTTGAAATACATCAAAGACAGAAAGAATAGGGAAACAATTGTGCAGTGTGCAGGTGGCATACGTCTACTGTATACAGACAGTCTCTCAGAAATGCAAGGTGATGAAGTAAGAAAGTGAACAGTGCACCATCTGTTGTCACCCAGGAGAACCTGGCTCAACCACCTCAGTTCTGGCTACCCTTGCAGCCCTGGCAGAGGCCTCTGGACCCATGGGGAAGTCCAATGGTGCTGGTAATAATACTAATAATACACTTAAAATAAAGGGCGGAATCTCACATAGTGGGTGTACTGTTTGAGAGACCACACCCTTCAGAATGATAGTTTCAAACACATGTAAATTATTCACATGGGGGGGCATGGAAAACCTGTAAAAAAAATAATAATAATGGAAGAAAAGGAAAGGAAAGAATAAAATACTAATAATTTAATCGTAAAATCACTTTTGGAATGTACACGCAGAAAAGTTTTGAAAATTAGCTTTTTGGTCATAGGTATCAAGTTTAAAATAGGCATGGAAATCCATAGGTCAAAAGGCTTGGGGAGCCTGTTATAGACTGTGGTCACAATATAATACTAATGTATTTGGATCATGCCAGCATTCACTGTAGCTTTGAAGAAAAAAGGATTTGGATGTTATATCGTCTTTTCCCCTCAGGCAAATCGGAGGATGCAATAGCGGCAGATTCCGTGGACTCAGCCATACAGCATATGGTGGGCGATGGGGGTCAAAGGGTCATCACCATAGTAACAGATCAACATGGTAACCTGCAACCAGCTGGGCTTGGAAAGCAGTTCTTTGTTACCATGCAGGGCCAGCAAAGTGAGCAGAAAACAATAAAAACATATTTCTACATAATGTTTTATGTGTTGTTATTATTATGTATTTTTTGAGTTATGTTTTTTCTTAGTATATAGAATTGGACTGTTATGTTGTATGCTAAAATGCCTTGCTCTGAAATTGCTCTGTAGTGGTGGCAGTTCCAGCTGGTCATATCACAGAGGAAGTAGTGGAGGAAGAACTTCAGATACCCACTCCCTCACGGAAGAGGAGGACAGAACCATCCGCCAATCACAGCCCCAAGGTTAGACAATAATTGCATGTGCTTACTGCATGTATTACTGATCAATTTGCACCTGAATCCCATCTTGAGTTTCTGATGGCTTCAATGGCTTCCATCCTCTTCACCATGTGATTTTGTGTGTTTTTCCAGAAGGGGAAAGATAGTCGTGAGCAACTCCAAAAGCAGCTGCAGGAGGCTAACAGGAAGGCCCAGGAGTACCGTCAGCAACTCTTGCAGAAGGAGCAGGAGGCTGAGCAGTACCGCCTCAGACTGGAGCAGGCTATGGCCAGCGGGCAAGCCAACAAGCCTACTGCTGTCTCTAGATCACAAGTTAAGGAGGAGGTTGTTCAGGAGGAACAACTTGAGGTGGAAGAGACTGGTGGATTGGTAATGGGAGTTGGAGAAGTGGTGGGAATTGGAGAGGTTGTGGGAGGTGGAGAGGAGGACAGAGTTGAAGGAGATGAGGATAAGATAGAGGGAGAGAAAGAAGTAGGGGAGGACATTGTAGAAGGAGAGGAGGATGCTGTCATTCTCCCAGAAGACACCATTCTGGTAAAAGTGGGGGAGTTGGATGCAGGGGAGGAAGGGGAGCAGGTGGCTCTTGAAGAAACGGAGGAAAGGGAGAAGGTCAAAAGCAAGGTCACCACCCCAAAGAGAGGCAGAGGTCGAGGGAGAGGTAGACGTAGGAGGTTTTAGTCATGTTGTTTTTCTGCTTGTTTGTTGTTACAATATGTTATAGTCTATGTTTTTATATTAATACAACCTGTCATAATTGTCATGTGGTATTTGTAAATATATTGCTAAATCTTTTTATACAAGCCATTGCAGTTAGCACTAGTTAAAGCCCATACTGATATTCTTGGAGGGTGCTGCTGTCTAGGCACACACAAGTCTTAGTCTATTAGTCCCCAATAATCAGTAGCAGTATTTGACTGCATGAAAAGTTGTTGAATAGCTAACGCTGTACATATTGAGAGTTTGATGTGATAGAACCTTGAAGCAAGGTTTTTCAAAAGCATTTTTATAGATTACACTGCAATTAACATTTTTTACATCCATGAAAGAAATCTTGTCATGTAAATACAATTTAAAAGAATGATGTATGTTACATATACAGTACCATGTAGCTTTACCTATGTTTTTACTTCTTTAGCAGATTCGTAATGCCTAGAAAGTCATACCTAAAATGTTTAGATGGAACTAGCATTTGTTACATCAGTAATGGGTCTGTCTCCTCTTTGCCAACCTTTGTTATCTTTTGGGACAGCTAATTTGAAAATATGCACCCTCAGTGCTGTTGTTTCTGCCTTTCTTCTTTAAGAGTTGTTGAAAAAGTTTAAATACTTAATAAGACAGCTGTGAGTATGTGACCATGTGTGGTTAAGGTCGGTGTGTGCTATACTATTCACATGGTTGTGGTGCGACCTTAACTACAACTAAGCCTTAATTTCCCAACTCTGTGATTTTGTAGAATGGTTAGGTGTACCAGGCACAACATACTACCTATGTGTTTTTGACCACAAACATCTAGCAATTTTAATTTCTCAGTCATAGAAAGGTTGTATTGCTTAAATCTTTTTTCGTTTTTGTATTGTAACTTTAACATGCAACACCATTAATGTGATTTGTAAATTATTCTTTTTTACTGGATGTGATCTCAAAATACAGCATCATTGTACAGTTTTAAAAATCTCAAAACTTACTGTCAAAGAAACACTTATAACACTTTGCACTCTTAAGAAGGGTTTCTAATATTGGTTTGTAACTACATTTAACCTCTTTATAAACTGTTTTGTATTTTTTGTAATAAAACACTATTGGGATCTTTGTCTGTGTAGTAGTAGGTTTTTATAAAACATGAATAGTTATGATTGTGTTTATCTTGGAAAATGTCACAATAATGAAGTTGGTTTGTATGAGATATGACCCTTTCTTGAGCAAATAGATGTAATCAATAAATTACTCTACTGATATTATATCCATACACTTTTTGTCTATTGTCATACTTCAATTGACTTGCCATGACAATTACTGTTTTTGGCCTATTATTGAACTTAAATTAATCTTGCAATACTGAGTACAACACATCAATATTACAACACAAGGGAGGTCTTTGCTCTGCAAAATCAATTGTGTAATACCAACACTGTTCTTTCTCTTGGGAAATATGTTCATAGACCATTAAATTGACTTATGGCTGAATACAGAAATACATTTTTGGGGGGAGGGAAATATTAATTTGAGGCCTACAATTAGGGCGGCTGAGTGTAGACTGTAAAATGCAACTTAGCTTAGCCTACTTAAACTAAACTAATTAGCCCTTAAGATAAGTACTTTGTGACCCTGTTTAGAAGTATGGACCCTCAGTGGTTCATGTCTTTAATATTATCATT
Source organism: Osmerus mordax (assembly GCF_038355195.1). NCBI lineage: Eukaryota > Metazoa > Chordata > Actinopteri > Osmeriformes > Osmeridae > Osmerus > Osmerus mordax. The sequence continues at coordinate 4,484,231 of NC_090055.1, forward strand.
AAACTTAAATTTACTGTAGAGTATATGTAAATTATTATGGGATGATCTGTCCATCAAGGACAGGAAGACTTTTACATCCAAGATCGCTGCTATGAAGCATTTAAAATAAGTAACATATATACCAAAACGTTAATAAACATACAATCCATTCATCCATTAATAGATTTAGATCTTCTGCTTCAATATGTACAATTATTTAATGCAAATTTCTGTCTCAGATAATTATATGTCAAGGCACCACAGTTTCAGAGTAGATTGTTATTCTGCATGATATTGGATCCATCTCATTTGAAAGGACAGACCCTGCCTGCAGCTCGAGCAAATGTGGTTATGTCTGTATTGGCCTGATGAAAGCCAGACAAAGTGTCTGGATCGACAAAATCCAAGCAGACGGCTGTAAGCCACCTCTGTCACAAACTGATAAAACATTCCCCCAATACTGTATGCTGCTGATATCAGGAGCTTCAAAAAAAGGTCCAATGAAACAATGTCTGTTAATAACACAAATGCGGAAATATTTGTGATCATTTTTAATATGAAAAACAGATTACTTCAGGCAAACATCACAAGTTCAATGTACGTTTTTAACACTGACAAAAGCAACATGTGTTGCTATGTTTATGCAACATACCAAAAGCTGTAAAACACTTATTGAAAGCACTACACAATGCCCGCCATCATGCTATGAGAGTATACCATATCACAAACATGCATTAATACTTCACATCAACACAGACAGCAAGGTATCACTATTGAACAAATGCTTTTGGATAGGAAAAGGCCACAGCATATCACAAGAACCCCATACCAAGTGTCAAGTCCCAGGGTAGTGGAACGAGCATAATTTGCACTGTTTGGCAGTTTTATGACTCTTAGCAAAGTGCAAGCCATCTTAATGTATGCACAAGGCTGGTTTATCTCACAGCTAACTATTTGTAAACAATCTACACTATAAGGCATACAGTTGAAGATTTTCCCAGACAAAGAGCCACATACAGAGTTCATAAAGGGATGGACAAGAGATTACATTATCATTTGTGCAGATCTGGCATACCAACTGTGTATATGCCAACTGCAGGCAGTTATATGCTTTATGTTTTGTTTGTTTGTATGTTGTTGTTTCCTTTTTTTGTATAATTTAAATAATCGCATGTGGGTACTACACAGAAACATATCTAAGACAAAACTATGAAACCTTTTGATTCTTTTTCTTAAAAACATATTATTAGGCACAAGGAACAGCACAGTAAACATGTTTTTCAATATACCTCATTTGGTTTATGACTCCTTAAACACCAAAGGTCTGGGGCCATCTGAAAGGACCAACATTGAATAGTTAACACATCCATTGCTGACATTGAACATCTACGGTTGAGTCCAGAGAGAAATAAAGGGAAAGTTCACCCACTTTTGTAATACTGTAGGCCTAAACAGTTTTTCCATCACTGATTGTCTACATCTTTGTATATCCTTCCCACCAATCTTAACAACATTTGCAACAGAGACGTTGCAAATGTACAGGCAACACAGTAGACCTGGTTTTGAAATGGCATATTCAGAGTTATGGAGTTATGGAGTTTGTAAAGCTCTTTCTTGTAAGTCGCTTTGGATAAAAGCGTCTGAGGGTGGCTGTGGCAACGAGGTAGTCCATACCTGATGGATGTGATGCAGAAGTTGTGGATGTACCTTAAACAGTAAATATGATGTAAGCGTTGTATGAACTTATGTGGAGTTGTTTCTTACATTTTATGGTCAGCATTTACAGATTACAGAGAAGCTTTGACTGTGAAATGTGGTGCATCGATAACACACACTCCTTAAAAATGTACGGCGGTGTTTACCGCAAAGATGTAGCCCTGGTGATTTGGCAGTCATTTGTTCACAATGAGAAAATAAACGACGTTTTACAAGCACTAAACTTAGGAACAATTAATTGTTTTTCTCTTGCAACAAGGGAACTCTTCGGCCTTAAGGGCACTTCAGACGATGCGGTAGTCAAACGTGTCCTTTTCAGTATGGTCGGTCCAGTTGGAGGAGGGCATGCTGCGGTAGGGGTCCAGCAGGATCCGGAAGCAGCGCACAATGAGCAGTGCCAGGAATATAAACAGAAGCAGAACAAACACAAATGCAGCCTTCTGCTCCAGTGTCAGATAAGAAGGCATATGGTGGCCACCGCCCGAGGCAGACAAGGTACTGCTAAAGAATCCCTCGCCCATCCTGGGCACATCCATTACTGCTCACTGCTCCCAGTCTCTTTTTGCCACTCAGAGATGTAGGATGATGGTAGAGGCCTGAAGTAGGAAATTCCTGTGTAGGATGCCAAACAAAGCAAACAGAAGGCAAGGCATTGCATTCAATAACTAAAGCTGTTGAAAAGGAATGATTGAGGACCACAGTCATGCAGCGGGCAGGGAACATAATGTACTGTAGATGAAGTGAAAGCATTGTAGTTTAGAGCATATCATGTATTTTCCTCCTCAAACACACTTGTGTAAATGTCTGTGCATCACGATAAGAGGCACTTTTGGGGTTACGGCAAATCCATCATGGTTTTGCAAGCCTTTAGCGTTGTCACAGAAAATCACAACACCACCTGTAATTATAGGATACCAGAACTGTTTTTGTGTGATGGCTCATGGCGACAAGACAGGTGAAAGCAGTCTTTGCTCTCTACAAATCTCTGCCAGGGACTCTCCGGAGAAGAGACTTCAACCCTGCCTCACTTTGACAGACAGAGGACTGAGCGTGCTGTAATCCATCACACTTAGTGCTCAGAAATTCAATTTTACACTAGTGACTTATTGCTGTTATGGTGGAATTTGACAGCTGATGTGGCAGTAAACTCAGCTGAAGAAGGACCATGGCAAGAATTCACAATATCAATATATTATTATATTAGCCAATCAATATCAAGCTTGTTGGTAAATGGAATAAGAAATGAAATTCTGAAGCGAAATTCTGAAGTGAATTACTGAAGTGAATTATATCATAAACAACGCACATTTGATCTGCCATCAAGTGCTAACCACTTATCTATAGCCCCCCCCCCCCCCCCCCCCCTTAACTCCATTACGAAAACATGATATTGACAGCTTGTATTGATAATTATATGATGCCATTTGTTGTTTGACTGTCCTATAATGTTCATTTGCATCGTCACTGTGTAAGCCTGCGGCAGCCCTAGTGTCTGAAGCTATTTGGCCTACATCGTTTAGTAAGCTTCAATTACGTACAAAGGTAAAATCTACATTGGTGTTACACTGGATCAAACAATGAATTATTTAATTGCTTTTGTAAAATTGTGAAAGAATCAAAATGTCATGCTTTAACCACCTGGAACAATGGTAGCTATTATAATTTGCTTCAGTCCGTTTGTTAAGGCGTAGTACAGTCATTAGGTCTTGAAAATCCCTCGGCCTAAATTAAATGGCATTAATGAATTGTATGAAGAACTCCGTCACAGTTGGCATTTCTGTGTTAGCATTTTTGTTGTTGATGGAAAGAAGTTTAAGGTCCTACTTTATATGTGAAAACATTAAGTTGTCAAACCTTAACCTGATAGAATGGCATTGTTTTAAAGACCAATATACAGTTGTAGGCAACATTCTACGTTAAAATGAGGATTTTCAGCCACTATTAGTGCAACGTGCCATATCAACACGCATTTCTCAAGAATTGTGCAATGAAACCGGCACGTGTTGCGCATCGAGCATCTAACACATCGCATCCATTTGGACTGTAATGTCGCGTATAGGGCGATAACCTACCCCCCACAACGCCTAGTGTAAACAACAAATAAGTGTAGACACAAATTTGAAAAAATAGCGTTACTTTGAAATCCATAGCCTTTAAAAAGAAAAGAAAACCATTGATGTCATTTCATTTGAAAACGCCACTAACCTGTTACTGTAGAAGAGCGCGGGAAATGTTCTCTGTGCAAACCCTATTTCCAAATGTATTTTTCGTTACAGCCTATCATAAATTGTGAACAAACTATAACGGTTATCAAAACGTAGCTGGCTTCCCCTATATTTTCAAATATCAACGTTCTCTCAAACTCATCCTTTCGTCGTCTAGTTGCCCATCTCACACACACCTACACTGAAGAAAACGAAGTGGCGGCGGTATCTCGTCGCCAATGGCAACCTGTTGCCATAGTAATCCTCTCAGGCAGGTATTATTTGTGGATGTTAAGGTGTGGTTCCTCCTCACTGAGGGGAAATTAATTTGCTGATACCCTCAATATTATTGCCATAGCCTACTGAAGTCTTGCACTTTTGATTGGTGTGTAGCAACAACAATGTACACACTTCCACCATGGGAAATATAGGCTAGAGGCTACCATATCCTCTCATGGAAGATATACTTTCAGTCCTTACTCAATTAGGACTATATTTCAGATGACTATTTTATCAAAACTCAAAAACTCACACCAACAATGTTTTTAATGCTTTGTACTAATGTCTTAAATGACGCCATTTATCCTTTTCATGGGTCTTTCATGACATGGCTTGAAAAGCCTTGCTTCCCCAAATTTGAAATGAATATAGGGCTTACTTTTCTTCGCCAATGCGCTCATGTTTAACCTTTGAAGCCTATTAAATCTAAGTTCTCCAACCTTTATTCTGTTCAGACTTTTTTACATCAATTTAACCTTTGAAATGATTCCCTTGTTTGCACATTATAGCAATTAGGCCTATCGCTTGTATATTAGGATAGGTCTTGACAAACACCATACTCATGGATTGGAAACAGCTCTGCCAAGCTGTCTAAAAAGTGTTAATAATCTTTAAGTCATGACACATATTTTAATTTAATGTCATCTTATTTAGTTTTTTAATTGGTCCTGTGTCATTGGGTAGAACCTAGATTTCTTAGGAAGCAGTGGGGGGTTTCTGCACTTTAATTTCATCCACTAAAATCCAGACTGGATTCAATAATTATTAATTTGACTCCTTCAGTGTGAACAGGGGTGACTGAGGTGAGCAGGATAAAATCGTCCGAAGCAATGTCCAGGTTGCAGTGAAAAGAAACCTTTTTGGCAGTAATAATATGGCAGAGAGGTAGATTCAAGTTCATTGACTTACAGTCTAAACCTTCTAACATTTAGTAAATTGTTATATTTCTTAGAACCTGGCCTTATCTTTTTCGGCACAGCAAAATTACAAATCTAATTATCAAAGGCGTGGTCTGCAACAAGGCAACAAAAAAAGGGGAAATAATTCCACCATAAAGACTTATACTGCCCTCTGATGGTAGCTTGACACTACTGCTACTGACCACTACTGACACAAAAGTACATTAGGCTTTTTAGTATATCCTATATTACAGGCTAAGCTTGTTTGTACTGCTAATTTAGCATATGTAGTTTTGGGACATTAGGGCATAATCTTAACGGTGCCTTTCCTTGTGGATACGGCTGGTATAACGTAATGAAGTATCTATAATGTGATTATTACAAAGCACTTCACCCTTTAATTACTCTTACATGATTACTTAGGTCAATTATAATATCAACAACATTGAATGATCACACTGATCGAAAGGTAGTAGATGTTTGTAATCATCAGTCAAGCCAGTATTTGTATTACTTGATGGGTTTCATAGTAATGGAAAGAATACCAGGAATAACCATAAAATGCAGATTAGAATAAGAAACTGTTATTATGCCTAATGCCTTAGTTTGAAGAACAGTGCAGTACATTTGAAAGTAAATACATCGTTTCTAAAATGTTTGTGTAAGCATGTTGCATGCCTGCAGTTATTGCTAAATACCTTGTCTTAAAACTTGTTATATAGCACAATATTAAACATGACATAATAATTACATTTAGTCATTTTTTAGCAGACGCTCTTATCCAGAGCCAAATTACAATATAATGCGTGATCATACAATATTGCAATTACAAATTTGAGGTAAGCATTTATAAAATGATGTCTGCACATTAGCAATTTTACATTTCAATTTGTTCTTTTATGCTACAATCAATAGTCCTCTTCCTTTTTTTTCTTTTTTTTCTCAGTGGAATGATAGTAAGTGGGCATGTGAGTAACATTATTGTACAGAAGCCCCCAATGAAAATTGGGGGCTTGGAGTCAAATTAGGGCAAGCAAGGAGGGCTCTATGGTTTTGTGCCACCAGGTGTCAGTACAGAGCTATGAATCACATACTCATGATGCAAACGTTTCACAAGGACAGTTAGATGCCATACAATAAATTATATACCATCAGAAATGGCAAAAGTACACACATCCTTTACTCAAGTAGAAGTACAGATACTCATATTTAAAAAGACTCTGGTAAAAGTTGAAGTACTGACTACACTTTCACTCAAGTTAAAGTAAAGAAGTATGGGAGTATGGGAGTCAGGTGGCTGAGCGGTTAGAGAATCGGGCTAGTAATCAGAAGGTCGCCGGTTCGATTCCCGGCTGTGCATAATGACATTGTGTCCTTGGGCAAGGCACTTCACCCTACTTGCCTTGGGGGAATGTCCCTGTACTTACTGTAAGTCGCTCTGGATAAGAGCGTCTGCTAAATGACTAAATGTAAATGTATGGGCTCTGTCATATACTTAATTAAAAGTAATAATTACATTGACCTATTTGAGTAAAAAGTTGTTTATCTAATAAAGTATATTAAGTAGACATAGCGTTCCCATCTTTGCAACAGTGTAACAACAATGTAATCACAGTGTAATGATGTTGTAATAACGATGTAAAACTGTGTAAAAGTGTAATAAAAACTTAACAGTGTTACAACAGTGTAACTTGAACAGGAAGTGTTACATTTCCTGGAATGACTGAGAAAGTTATGGAGGCTTGGCTCTTGCTAGACGTAGCACTGTACTGCTCTTCTGTGTCCTGCTCAAGCTCTCAAAGTCCCATCTCCCTCTTCTTTGGCTTTCTCTTTCCCTCCCTCCCAGTGTCTCACAAACATGCGCACACTCACATCATAGTAAGTGTTGATGATGTCATATCATGTCTGACTGTCTTCCCTTTGAAAAGGGACTCAGAAATCATGTTAAGCTCCTAAAACATTTGAATGCATTTTCCAACCAAGCAGTCCATATATGTTTATTACCTCACCCTATTAACCTTTCCGTTGCCACAAGAAGGTTTTGGGTTGTTTGTTATTTGAATTAATAAGGCAGTGTGCTGAGAAGCATCAGCGATTTTACCGCGGGTGCAGGGGGTTCATTTGCACCACCTACTGTTGGGAAGAAAACATTTACATTTTCCAATTAATGTAAAAAAACAATGAAATGTTTTTAAGTGAAGTCAGAGTTGTTTGTTCTATCATGGTTTGCTGTACTCTAATGATAATTTTTTTATTTTAAGATCTAGTATACACTTTGAGCATGTTTTTGTTAGCAAAAAAATAAAAATCACTACCCGTTGCACCCCCAGTTTTAAAACCTAAAATCGCCTATGCTGAGAAGGTTGGGTTGGAATACAATAATGGTTACAAAATGGCTGGCTCACACATTGATTATGCTTTATGAACTATTGTAGTTATATTTCTATAAGAAATGTTCTATTTTAATTCTCATTTTAGCCTTCTTTGTGTTCTATAAAAAGCCATGCTATATTGTGCTTACATGAGTGTCTAATAGTGGGATGAATAAACCAGTTATTTTCCCAACAAATTCACCAGAAAAATTCTAGAGCAGAATATCCATAGAATCATATCTCAAGTAAAAACATTTGGTTTCTACACCGATCTTTAGACACTGCAACCCTGGTCTCTGGAAATAGCCCAGCCAATTTAAAATGACAAAAAGTAAAAATCTTCCCGGCATGAAAAGAAAATCTGCCTTTCTTAAAACTGTCAACCTCTCAGTCTCACTGTGACAGTAATGATTCTAAGACTGTAAGGCTGTGCCATTTAGAGCAATATGCAATTTAACACAACAAAATTGTTAAGATGGCAGATAAGAAAGAAGAAAATGATGTGTCAGGGACAGTTGGAAAAGAAGGACTGGAAATAGGGTCTGAATTATTAGGCTGGGTGTGCTTCTGTTCAGGAACTAATTGAGTACACATGAAATGGGTGAAGGTGGTTCAGGTAGTAGATTCTGAGGGGCAGTTGATTCAGTCGGCGATATCACTCATCATGCAAATCCAATCACACTCATCAGCGAAAAAAGTATATTCAAGGCCAAAAAGACTGATGGTTTTATTGTTTTGCATTTCAGCTTCATTTATGATTGTAAAAGTGTAAATGGACAGGAAACGTAGGGGAAAGAGAGAGGGGAGGACATTCAGCAAACGTCTGAAACAGAACAAATGATGGAATAAAGTCTTCAGAGGTTGGGTTTCTTGGGCAGGGAGCCGTCGCACAGCTGAACCATACTGCCAAAATACAAAGTGTATGAAAACTCATTAAAATCATGCTGGAATACAATGGGTCTCCTGTCTGAACCATCTTCAAGGATGTGGCCTATATTGTCAGCACTGGCAGCCTGTATGGCTGTCTGTGAATTCTAAAGTCACAGTATCTGAAAATCTGCTTCAAGTCTACTATGAGATATTCAGACAAGAAGTGGTGGGAAACAGGGGAGTACACAAGAGTAGGAAAAATGTGGGACACATTACAAGAAGAACAGGTTACTGTAGGTAAGACATTGCCTGTCGGTTGAACAATGCAGTAATGATAATGAACACCTGCTAAAGGCTGAGAAAACTTGAGTCATAGTTTGGGTCCCTGTTGGTCTAGTTTTCCTCTAAGAAAAAGCTGTTGCTTTGGTATCCAGGTCACACAGCTGATCTCAAAGGTGAACCACGGATGAATGCTGTATCATGATGTTGACATTCATATTTGTGCCTCCAGTCTCAAATCTCAAAGCAGAAAGATTGCTATTAAGCATATAAATGAGAAGATTCTCCCCCGGGATAAGCAGACTATCATTACTTTGTTTACAACCCATGCAAGTCATATAGGCTATTAACTGAAGGTTAGTATAACTCATATTTGATCAACTCTTCTCCATGGCAGATATTCCATAGAACATTGTATTGACATGGAGTTAGTTACAGCTGAAGACTAATCAACCGATCAGTCAGGTGGCTGATCGGTTAGGGAAGCGGGCTAGTAATCAGAAGGTCGTCAGTTCGATTCCCGGCAGTTCCAAATGACATTGTGTTTTTGGGCAAGGCACTTCACCCTACTTGCCTCGGGGGGTATGTCCCTGTACTTACTGTAAGTCGCTCTGGATAAGAGCGTCTGCTAAATGTAAATGTAGTAAAGGTAAATATTAACAATTCCAGTTCATGGTGAGGTGCTAAATATTTTCCTGACTAAGGCCTGATAAATGGCTGGAAAATCTCAAATTGTCACCTCCGTTACTCTGTAATGAATTCCTCTCAGTCCATGGCAAACAGATTGTCATGGGCACATAAAAACACTGTCAGGTCAAAAAACCAAGACTTGAACACATTTTTACAGACCAACAAAATCAGAACATGAAAAGTGGCATCTGGCTATACATTTCATTTTGTATTTTTACCAGAATATCATCAACAGTCAATCAAAAGTATACAGTATGTGCAAAATGGTACAGTTCATTTGTGTACAAGATATGCAGTACGATATATTAGTTTGGACTGAAGGAGGTCGGTTTGGACTGGTTGTGCTTGGGGACTTCCAGTTGGCTGACAATAGTCAGTCTGACAGGTCCAGACAGGCTGGAGGGGCCTGGAGGGGTAATTGGGGTGGGATGTCCTGGGCAGGACAGGTGCAGGGCTGAGCAGGTTGGGACAGGCAGGGAACATTGGCATGGATAGGGAATGGGGATGGCAAGAGATATAGGGGTCAGGGTAGTGAGGCAGACGAGGGTGGTGGCAAAAGGGAGCCTTTAGAAACAGACAGGCACAGGTGTCTCCTTGTCTCTGGGTGAAAGTGTCAAAAGTGCTGAGGTGAGACTTCTGCTGAGCAGGAACAAACTGGATTGAACTGGTACCGCGCCATGTGCCCTCTCTACTGTAGTGTTGGGGGTGTGGCGCGAGCCATGCGTTTTGTGCGTGCCAAACATACCAACCATACCACATTGCTTCCCACTGACCTAAGCTCTTACTGTGGCTGGGTTCAGTGTAACTACCCCCACACCCTCCAGTGTAAAGGCAACAGGGATTGAGTAAAGATAGCGTGGTTGTGTGTATAGTGTGTCTACAGTACCATATACCAACATGCAACTCAGCACTGTAGATACATTCAATGACTCTTCAAAGATTGATGAGTAGGCATGATTTTTATTTTCTCTGTTCCTAAACATTTTTGATTGTCTTTATGGAGAAGAAAATCAAATCAATTTTGGAGTAGTTGGCTGAGGGTAGAGAAGGCCAGGTCAGCTGGATAGTAATGCTAGACCTGTCTGCATGGGTCCAAATTTGGCCTGGTATACCACAGAGGAACCATTAGTTTTAGTAAAATCTGAGATCCTAGGCAATAATTTATCTATTACAGTACTGCCAGTCAAACTATGTTTAATTTCATGACAGCTACATTTGGTTGGTTATAAGGAAATTTCATGCACGTTTGTGCCATTCAGCCAAACTACACTACTGCCACTGCAATTGCCTTTCAAAAACAGTCTTTCATGAAAACAAAATAGCTGTGTGTTGATGTTGTGTGTTTCTACAAGTGTTTATGAACCCTATAAAGGCAAATGTGCTGTGGTCTGTGGCCTAGCCCTCCAAACCCCTCTCTGGGAGTTCATCCAGAATGGGGCCTACTTTTAGAACAAATATTGCAGGGAATCTAAGGAGCTTAACTTATGGATACTATACTTTGAGAGAGAGAGTTTTTTGCGTAACTATGTTTAAGCTATGCTTAATGTTTTATCATCAGTATTGTAGACCAATCTTGTAAATTCAACATCAGCCCTCTCAACACATACTATACACCAAAGTTAATTCAAAAAAAATTAAACAACTTGAATCATATTATTTTTCCCAATGTCAATGTACTCTGACAGGAGACTGAATTAAAAGTAAAAACGTCTTTATTGTCATCTTCAGCAAGTTGTTCCTGTCACAAAATAAGATGAAAGACTTGGTGGTATAAAATAAGCTTAAATTAATATCCGGCTTAATGAGGAGTTTCTTTAGATCCTTTAAATCGAGTCTTGGGGGCAATCATTTTAACACTGCTCATCCGTAAAATCGCAGCATGAATCTTTCCTCCAAAAGTTGGTGCCCACATCCCGTACCGTTGTTGAAGCTCAAATGCAGAGTCAGTGAAGGAAGAAAACTTTTACTCTCTGATTGAGGCAGGAGACTTTGTGGTGTACTTTGGAGAAAACTGTATGAGTAATGAAGTAGCTACTGTTACCTTAGCAAACGTTTTACAATGCAATGTCAAATGTGACATAACCTACGTTCGTAGACATTATTACAGTACGATCCAGTCAAATTTCATGTCTCTTTCACTGTCTGACACTGTATTCTGCGGACTGTCAAATACTTACCATGTGGTAAAGGTTATACAGTAACATTACATCAGGGTCACCACCTTTGTTTCAGGTGAGTGACAGTGATGAATGAGAGCACCACAAAGAAAACCATGAAAGGGTGATGGAAAGGTAAAATATGACCACAGGAAGGGGACAAGCAGCATTACATGTGTTCTGAAACTGGTATCAATGTTTCCCCTTTCTTCTGCCTTTTATATACAGAAAAAAATGTCTTACAGGCAGTGATTATTTCACAGACAGGTCTCTGTGGTGAAAAATGACGCCTGCTTCTCCCCCGGCTTTTCAGACTTTTTCCAGCAGAGACATAATGAATTCTGATGCTGGCTGTCACTGTGCTGTCGCTAGGGTTGACACGTTGGGAATAGGAAGTCATTTCAAGGCGTGTCTCCCATGATTCCACTAGAGAGTGTGTGTGTGTGTGGGGAGGGTCAGTATGGAATAGCTGACAGTATATAAACCTATTTAAAGACAGAAAAATACATGTTTTGTAGAGTCAATGGTCAGACAGAGATTAAGGCAGATGTGGGCCATGCACAGTAATTGGAAAATGTATTTTTCTGTCAATCACGTGGTGTTCTTTCTTAGCTCTATATTCTATCAGTAATTTGAGTCTGGTCAACTTAGTAAGTCGAATGACCAGACTCATTATACCGCAGGTTGCGTCTGAGCAGGTGAAAAGGGTTTTAAGGTTCAGATGTTTTTGTAAAGTTCATTTGAGAAGTCAGACACATAAAAGCTGACTTCCTTCTGATTTAAAGACAGCATTTTTGTTGCACGTCCAAAATAGTTAACGTTTTACTAATACAAGGTGCCTTATACAGTTTACTCAAGCAATTGAAGATATTGTTTTGTCTTTTTCTGATGTCAGCTTTGCTATTACTGTAAATTCCTAGTGGATAAAAATACATGAGTGAACACATTACTTTTGTGCTTCATAGTACAATCAACAGTGCATTAAATATATATTGGCTCATCACATTCAATTGTTCATTCTACTGAAACCTTAAAGAGTGTATTTCATGCAGTTTTCTTTAACCTGGTGGGATGATGTGGTGAGGCATTTTTACGACGTTGTTAATTGAAATGAATCAAGTTTTTCCTATATGTCAAAATAAAATAATTGACATATTTGTAACATATTCGACATGTAGATATTGTTACCATCATTTTATACATTTGTGACACATTTGAGACCGTGATTGGACTGAACTTTTTATTTATTTCTATTATAAGAGACATACAATGGTATTATTTTCGACCAAATTCATAATAGCTCAAGATATGTAGCCCCAAATCAACAAAAATACATAAAACTGAAACAATGATACCCCGTCCCAATAATGTATTTACACTCTGTGCAAGTTTAGATAATTCAAATACTCATAGCTAGTAGAGAAACTATTCCCTTTGCCATACAATCTCAATGCAAGCTTAGAAACTACACTTTAACTCACCAAGAACTGGTGTGAAACCGTAGCTGCCCCATTCCTCTAATGAGACATGGTCACATTCAAAACAAATCCAAATGTTTAATGGGAGCTTCCATACATAATCACATTTGGAAACTTGAACATGCGCATGTTATACCTAAATAACTATTTGGCTAACAGCACAGAAAATTGTCTAAAATTAGTTTGTAACATTATGTAGGTTTTTGTTTTATTCTGCTAGATATGCATTCAAGTGTGAACAGTAAACTTTGGGTCAGACCAACTCCAGGTACCTTAAGCGTATGTATTATAAAACATATGTAATGCTTACAATACCATTTTCAGATTTAGCAACAGTAGCTTTTTGTTTTGCACCAGTATTCCAGTAACCCATTCTAAGAATAACTGCCAGAAAGTACAGGTATAGACAGTTCCAGAGGGAGTGACACATCTAAGGCTGGTCCAACTGCCTCCTTTCTCCTTGAGGATAAATCTCATCAGACATTTGCAAAACCCGGAGGCCTGGGCGTCTCTTCCAAATGCTCTAAGGAGTGCTACTCTGAGGAACGTCTCTCCATGTCCAAGCTCATCGACTCAGAGAGTTCAGTTCATTTCTCCATAAACAAATGTCACAACTCCAGAACAGGTCTGAATGACTTATTCATGACTAGTCTTTGTCCCCTGCAGGGTTAAAAGAGGAAATCAATTGATATGTTTGAGTACCATAGGGTATGGTTCAAGAGATCTTCTCTCATGAATCTATTGAATACTTAATGTGTGAACAATTAAAATGTACAGATCATGAAATCCAGGGTGCCAGACATAAAAAGGAGGCAAACTAAGAATGAGTTGCCTCAGCTGGGATAGTTGTTCTGAAAATATGACAGGCTCACAGTTCAGAGATGTCAAAAACTCCTGGATAGAAATACAAATCTACAATAGCAATGACACATACAACCATAAAAAATTGAACACCTAGTATAATAGTATCATAGCTCCTTGCATTTTCCCTACCCCCATATCACATATATACTATTTAAATAAGGCACACATTTACACATACAATTAAAATTTGGCTAGTATTATTCCTTTATTTACAACCAATAGCCACAAAGTTAATAGTTATAGTAATCACAGTCCATACAATGAGAGTTTTTCCCAGATGGTCAGATTTCTAACTGATGGGGCTTCTGTCTGGTTGTCTTTGGGTCCTAAAGGGGTGAATTAACTATTTGTAAAGCACCAACATGAGAGGAACATCACTGAACGGACCTGTGCAATTGTTGTGGCCACCATTTCTTCATTTCCAACAAAACATGGTAAGTATTCACTTGTCAATTCACATCAGCAGTAAATAAGATACTTCCACTTTTTCTAAGAAGAAAAAAGCTCAATATTGTTGCCTTGGAACTTTCCTTTTTGACACAATTCACCAGTTGGTCATCATTTAAGTGGTCAAATTCACTACAGATGTGTTAATATACTGTATAATCAACATATGGTATCCAGCAGGATATTGCATCACTATTTTAGATGTCAAACAACAAGGGGTTAGATACTGAAAAAAGGATATTTACTTTCAAAGTAAGGCCTAAAAGGAGACATTTTTCATCCCCAGGTTACATATACTGCATATGTATATGTATACGTATACGGTGTAGATATGAACACACATATATACACACACACACATGCATATATTTATATAAACACATTCGGGGATCAGGTTTGGTTGCCAAAAGTACATCAGAAAAGGTAAGCAAAAGCAATTGTCATGGGAATTGCAAGAGGTTCTAGTTTGAAAGTCTTTAAGATGTCCAAACATTACCTAATGTCTCTGATGCCAGCCCCACCCATGAACTCTTTTAAATCCACACTGAGGACATTGGCAGCCTAATATAAAGTGATCACTTCAGCTACCAGAGTCCTTTCACTGTCTGATAGGCAAGTAGCAGTGCAATACCAATATGGTACAAAGATATTAATTGGACAAAAAGGGCAACAAAAAAGTTTGGTTGAGGTTTGGACAGCAGCAATGGCTGTCATGTAATCCAGGGCGATGTTTGTAACCCTTCACCCTCAGCCTTGTACTTTAGGGATAAGATGAGGCACAGTCCCTCTCTAGTCCAGATCCCCTTCTCCATTCTCCTCTCCTCAGTAGTTGAATTTTCCTTGTTGATTGACTGGTGAGGTGGCTGGGATGAAGAGGGGTTTTGGTGGGACATCGGGTTTAAGGGAGGCGGTCCGGCGGACGATAGCTCCACGGTGGAGGACCTCCTGTTGATCGCTGTTGTAACTGTGTTGCCGTGTTAAGTAGCCGTTAGGGATGAGTGGGTAGTGGACCTCGCAGGCACTGCCTGTCGAGTTCATCCGGGCCAGAAGGGGAGGTGGCGGATGGCCTCCACAGTTACGTTGGCTGAAGCTGTGCTGCCTGGGCACCATCCCTCCTCCTCCATTGGACATCTTAGTGGCAGCGGCGATAAGTGAGTGCCTCTGTGAGGAGTGCCTTCGCTCTAAGGTGGACTGGTGGTGCAATGGTATGTCTGGAGGCACGTCCATTCGGCGGGTAAGGCTGTCTCTAGGCAGGGTAGAAGAGCTGTAGTATGGCGCCGATTCCGTCTCTGGGATATGCGGCTGGACGCGGTTAGCGAAGGCTAGCTGACCTCCACTGATGCTGGCTGACAGTCCAGATGCAGTCATGACTTGGCCGTTCTTGCTGGCACTGGCTTCGTGAATATGCTTGAGCAGCTCGTCCAATGAGGTGACCTCCATGACCTTCTGGGAGTAGCAGGGATACGGCTGTTGAGCAAGGATGCGCTCCGTGTTATGGATCTTACGCTCTTCCAGGTGCAGGGGACCAGTGACCAGGGCTTGGCCGTTGGACAAGCCATGAGAGTAGGGGAAAACCTGCTGATGGAGCATGGCTGAGCTGGGCCTGGAGCTCAACCCCATATTGTGGGACTTTGGCTCCTTGGCATTGTTGCAGTTCTGGTTCTTCTCCCACTGGTTCTTGAAGGCCTTCATGCTCTTAATGGGTAGCTCTGGGGTGGAGTCCGGGGTAGGCAGACCTGAAAGCTCTGAGGAGTGGTGTAGGTGATGGGGGTGGACTAGGTCTCCCATGGTAACCCCGCTGTGATGTCCATTCCTTCTATGTTGGTGGTGCTCTTTGCCGTTGGGGAAAAAGGAGTTGTAGAGCTTGGGTGAAGAGACCTCTAATTTGTCCTCCTTGTTCTGACTGTCCAGGAGGCCGTTGAGCTTGGCCAGACTACGAAGGGACAGGGCATGGGGGATCGGTGCCTCAGGGTCCTTTGCTAGCCTCTTGGACTTGTGGCCTGTGTGGTTGCAGTAACAAGAGACCAGGAAGCCAGAGATGAATGCGCCGAGGACAAAGGCTACCAGCACACAGGCGATTAAGAGGGTGTAGTGAACACTGTGATTGGTCTTCTCAATCTCCGGGGGTCGCCGGACACCTTAAAATGAAAATAAGAGAAAATATCTTTTAGTACTATTACTGACAAAATAGATTGTACATTGTTGTTGTGAGCTAATAAAGCTTAGCAGCAGCAGCTTGGAAAGACAGGTTGTGTATATAGAAGAACCACTATGTGGGGGGCAAAGGTGTTCAAATTGGTCCCTCTGCTTTCTTCCATTCACTGATAATAAATCAATAAAATCTTTCTTGCCAGGACCATGGCTTTCGTCGCTAAGTGGAGAGAGCGGCAAAGGGCAAGAGCTCCCCTGAGAGTGAGAAATCAACTAAAAGTTAAGCAAAGGATTTAAATATTGATGAAAGTGCCAGCAGGAGTCTGATGTCATCTCCACAGGCTGTGCTTTCAATGTGAGGATCAGTGATGACACACCTGGCATGGTGAACTTGCCAAGTATGAAAAAAAGGGTCAGGCAACCAGCTCATTGAGTGTAGCATCCTAGCTAATACAGACATTAGCAAAGCTCTTATTTCAAGGTTAAGGAGGTGGTGCTCTGAAATGAAACAACTCAATATAACAACTGCAGTGAGAAAATTAAATAAAAACGTCCTTGCTTGGTGTGACCCTGCCACTTTATTTGCCTAATGGCATGCAAGGAGTGACAAGAGTGAAACCTGCCACCTTTCGCAATCAGTGCTCATTTGCGAAGGCTGCTACCATCTGTGGTGTTGGGCCTTTCTCCACCCTTAATGACAGTCTGTGGGAAAATGATTAGTCTAGGGATGGAATTGTATAGGCTGCACCAGGGGGAGAAGTGCAGGTGTTCCAAATGAGCTAATTTCAGCACGTAATAGATGCTCAGTTTGGGCTGCATGATAGAAAACTATGCAGCAAGTTTTTAAGCCTTGATGGTGCTTCATGAGATGTTGAGCATGATGATGATAGGGACAAGGAGTGTGAGAAATATAATTTGGTAAAAGGAGTGTTCCTTCTCCAATGAACTTACAAAGAAACATAATTTTCACACTGTGAGGCTACTTTTAACAAGGAAAATATTTTTTTGCAAACATTTTAGAGGACAGTTTGTGACAGTGCCTGAATCTGTCAAAATATATCAATAATATCTAATTTAATGTATTATTTTCAAACTGGTATGTATATCTAACATGATCCACTAGACAAAAATATTGTCTAGTGTAACAAACATTTATTGATGTACCAATTTAGGTAGTGGACAATGTTTTCAATAGAAAGCAGTGTGTGTGTTGCGTTGTGTGTCGTCTTGCTTTGAACAACCACTTTACAGTACATTTCTACATATTATCTCAACATCTCTCTGCATCCTAGTGAGGTGGAAAAGTAATTATCTCTGAGTGTGTTGAGAAACTCTTAGCTGGGTTCATGTGTTCAAAATACATGTTTTGTACCATGTATAGGGGATTCTTGAGTGAGACAATACTTCATGGATGCTGGTAATGGTTATTCCTGCTTTGCATGTAAAAACGTACATAATACCCCACCTTATAAGAAGTCTTGGTCTGTTTACAGTAAACGTGTTGCATGAACGATGGAAAAATGGTCGATCTGCTGTCTGTTCTTAGCTTGAGTTCATCACAACCTTCTTGAGCTGCAATCTCCCATACATTATGTATAAACCTTTACCTGATGACAATTTCAAGACTGCTAATAAGATTACTTACTAATGTTCCATAGCAACGTGTACGGCTGTCCTAGGACAATGTGAGACAAAGCAGCTTCAAATAGTTTCTCATGAACAGAAAGACCGCCTTTATCTCTGTGGCTCCATCCCACTTTCCTGTGGCTTTCTCTCAGCTACCTGTGACTCAGTCCCCTCGACTTCGACCCCCAAGGGCATGGTGACTTATTGAAGGGTTCCACATGGCCAGGGAGCTATGAGTCAAGCACCACAGTGGGGAGTGGGGAGTAGGGGGAGGGGGACACAGGGGAGGCACACAAATCTGACCCCACGCACAACTTGTCACAACATGTTTAAGAACCTGGCTGGATGACTCAATCGGCCCGTATGCGTGACATATGGTGGCGCAACCACAGTGAAATTAATACCCAGTGAATCATGTGGGAGGACTGGCGTGCTGTTTGACGGCACACAGGATGTCCACTACAAGGCAGGCAAACAATACACAGCACTGACTGTAGAACCGACTACAGAATTTTCTACAGAAGACTACAAAAGAACTGAAACTCTGAAGGGGGTGAATAGGGGAAAATAAATAAAATACTCATTGAAGGTTGATCATTTTTCTCATAGGTGACTGAGCAACAGGTTTGTGTCATGCAAATGATGATCTTCAGTGCAGAAGTGGTCTTTAAAGCTACTTGGAGCAACTCAATACTTACATGGCATTTGAAGCATTTCAAAGTATTTATTTTCACAGGTATAATTTTCAAATGGGTGTCTGTTCAAGAGAGACATAAAACAGCATCATGTGTGACGAAAAGGGCATCTAGCATTAAGGACACAGGTCTGCCAAAAGGTAGACAGATGGGATGTGAGTAGAGACAAGGAAAGGGAGAGAGATGTGCAGAGATGTGCCAAGAGAGAAAGGGAACATAGAGGGGGAGTGCAAAGGGATAGGCTAACATTCAACAAGGGGAAACTAGTAATGGGGAGAACATAATAAATAATAAAAGAAAATGACTCAAAAGTGGAAGAGGAAAAAAATATGAAAATAGAACACAGATAAAAGCAGGTGAAACCAAAATGACGGAAAAAGGGGGGGGGGGGGATTGATAAGAGAATATGCAAGGAGCAGATTGTAAGAGTGAGCAGGGAAGGGAGGAAAAGATGGAGAGACAGACGTGTCAGAGTGACAGATTGTCAAGTCTGGTGGGTTTTGAAGCACGGCGCACTGAAGCAGCTGTGTTGTGGTTCGAGAAAACTCCCGCCTGGCTCTCTCTCAACACAGTAGGAGAGGAGCTCTCAATTCTATCAATTCCATATTGTTAAAAATAGACAGTGCACCAGCTTATGTAAGCAGAATAAAGCCATAAACATGTCTGTTCACCACCAAACTAATTGGTGTTAGGTTCGGTTGGTTGGGGAGAACGTTATTTCCTGCAGCAGGTGACAAAGTGACTCGCTAAACAAATAGCAGGAACACAAAAAAAACATTTTACCAAGCTAGTGTTTACTCCCCAAGATCACATCTGAGAATACAGTACATCTTCAACAAAAGTAGTACAGTAGTGATTTAGAGCTATGATTGGCCATGAAGTGCCCATAGTTTAGCTATGGGCACTATTAACATCCAAGTTATCCTGATTTCAGTATTTGTTTACTGAACAACAATTTTTCTCTCAACCTCCAGCTCAATACCAAGGCAGAGTATCATTAATCTACTGGTGGTCAGAATAAATAGGATTGGTAACTTCAAAATTAAAGTTGCAAACTCCTTGACTCAATTTGGATCATGGTTTTCAGCCTTCCATATACTTCATTCATTGTAGGTTAGGTGACCTTGGATTTCACATTCTTTTGAATGCTAATGTAGAGCAGGTCTACTGAAAGTTAGGAGGATTTGGGGGATCTATGTGCAATACAGACACACTAGACTTTGGAAAACCTTTGACGTATGAAAATGTCAGTGCTGTTCTCAAGGGTGCACTTGAAGACTCATCCTTAAGTCTTTTTAATAATTGTTTTTACGTTGAGGGAAGAATCTCCAAAATAGACCAATTAGTTTCTGTTTCTCTACGCTGAGGAGAGCATCTAATAGTGCCATTAATGGCTGCTTCGTTCCATTGGGCGCCAATGAATCAAAATAGCCTGGGGATTTGGAGGCGAATATTACCCCGTACTAATGCCAAAGATTAATTTTTTGGGGTGGGAAAAATAACAACAAAATTAGTTCATGCAAGACTTCTGGCACTCTCAGAGTTGAAATAAAGTAGTAAAATGTAGAGAAAATAATTCTGACACAAATGTTCTACCACCTCTCAAAAGTACCTAGGTAAATGACTCAAAAGTAATAGCTTAAATACCTGATGTCTATGTGGGTTTGTGTGTTTGCGTATTTGTAGGTAAAGTATGTGTGTGTCTGCGTTTGAGTGTGCACCCGTGTAGAAGGGTCTGGGTGTTGAGTGAGTAAATTCAATCATGTACCTTCATTATACAAGATTTGCATAATATTCCACCTCAGTGCACAACCAATTGGATGCAGCTTGATTTATGCATTTTAAGTAATATGATATGTGATGATTTAACTGAATCATTAAAATGGAAAAATAGTGCTAATTTATTCCTTTTTCAATATAAATATGTTGATGCATGTAGAACATCAATATTTCATTACCATACATGTTGAATAGCTGTAAGCAATCAAAGTAATGTCAAATGTGGCAAGTAAAAGGACACTTGCCATATGTCTCTTTTACGTCACTTAACCAATGTTATTTCCTTTCACAGTTTGAGACCCCAGAACAGAAAGTTCAAGTGCTGTCTGATAAACTCATGAAACTCTTATCAAGACAGGCATAGCACAACATGCAATAAAAAGGTACATTTTACATGCAATTGCATCAGAAACAAAGAGAAAAGACATTCATCATTCAGTAACTGGCAAAGCAATTCCAAAGCAGTTCTCCGTTATTCATATAATCACCCACAATTATAATGTACAGTAACAGTGGAAAACCATCTTTGGATTGAGCATAGCTTTACCCAAATCCATGTGCTTGTAGACCACTGTTTGTAAACGAACCAAGCACAGTTTCAGGTACCAGTGCATGGTGCTGAAACTGGACATAAGTCATAGGAAAGGCAAAAGATCCAGAAGGAGAGTTCAACAAAGGAGGTAGGCAACTTAAGGGTTAGTGCAATCGAAAGAACAGGCAGGGGAAACAAAAATCTCCCGAGGGTTTAAGGAGACAGAATAAGGGGTAAGGGGTTAGGATTAGGAGTCAGGACAACTGCATGGCTGGATCTGCACTGTGGGCCTGGGGTTCACTGTGCATCTTGACTGTAAATATCAACATGGATTGCTAACAACCAAAATATTTTGGTTGATAGCAAGATAAGATACACTAAGCACATTGAATTACATTGTTGGAAGAACCAAGATTAGAATAGTTTGAGTGAAATGCTGACTTTCAGTTGAGTGGTGGTGTTGGCCTGGATAAATGCCATCATTGGTTGCTCATGGAAAGTTATTTACTATGATTAGTCAGAGGCTGTACAGTAATGTATGTTTTTAGTTAATGTGAAATGATATAATTTTTGTATTAAGTATTGTAGAAACTGAGTTGGCCTCAGGAAAACGTCATCTAGTTTGAATGACCTTTATTAAGTGACATTACGACATGCTTATGACTAAGTGAGGCTTCAACAAACAAGAGGGAATTTACTAAATGGGCACCACTTTACATGTTATGATGAATTACAACACCCATCTTGGGCATAGGGATGCCTGGTACTCTTAAAATTATTTAGAGTATATTAAAAGTTTTTTCAGGAAAGACTTAAATCTATGAAATACATTTCATATTTTCTCATTTTAGGGGTAAAAATATAATCTATCAAATTGCATCTAAGCCTAGCCAAGAAATGATGATGAAGTGTGTGTTTTGCTGTGGTCCGCCATGGTAAAAATAGCTTTTAAGTAACGAGCACCACGGTATAAATAACTCTTAAGAAACTGAACCTAGGAGGTTAGGACGCCAACGCTTCTTCAATGGAAAGATGGTTCAGTGGGAGTTCACTCTCTGCTGCTATAGTGCTATAATAAGTTGCATAGCCCTGCTTTGCTTGCGTCCAGTATTAAGTTATTTCTCTGTGCTTGTCAACTGAATTATCTGCTGGCAAGGTTTGTGTAAATCCACACAGATTCATTTGATTGTACTTAGTCCCTGGGAAAAGGGTAAATAAAATTAAAAGTAATGAGAAAAACAAACTAATGGTTCTGACAATGCGTAGGTTTAAGCATTTTCACACTATCCGAAAGTAGGCGTTATCCCTAGGTACAAACTAGTTGAAACTGGATGCTGGATATTTTCTAAATAGTGAGGTCTCAATAGGTTACTTATGTTTTGGTCCACCCGTATCTTTATATAACACTGCATACAAAAACCTGGGTGAATCATTTCACCTTTTAAATATATATATGTCAGAACATGTTACATAAATTGTTTACACAGGAAATGTAGTTGATGATGGAATTGATGGGACTGTTTGCTTTTTACTCTTTGAGCTTGTGGTGGGAGGCTTTGTGATCACCTCCAGTACAATTTATTTTAGTCTAGCTCTGCTTGTTGGTGCTCTGCTGAATCTGTTTGTAAGTGGGGTATCAGTTCTGATTCAACTGGCATTAAAGTTCACCATGTTAGCCCTTTAACACTTAGACACATCTATCCCGTTATTCCCTGAACCAAAACTATCATGCCCTCAATGCACCTCCAGGACAGGGCCTGAGTTTGCCAAGCAGAGTAAGTGAGACCCTTATGGAACTGCAACACTGTTGCTTCCATAACAGTTCCTCTCTTGCCTTATCAGTTGCTGGTTTCTTCTGATTGAACTGGCAGGCCAGCAACACGGTAGCGGCAGAAATAGATTGTGTGTCGCCCAAGTTTCTATTACGGTTTTTCCCTTGTCTGCCCGCTGGCCTCCGGCTGCTGGTTATTTATTTGTTATGGGCTTTTCTCATTTGAGTCTGAGTGGCTCATCATTGCAGCCAGAGCCGCTGTCAGCCTGAATGGAACCTCTCACGAGCTCAGAATTTATGGACTCTTGACAATGTGCCAGAGGAGCCGCGAGAAGGAGAAAAAGATATAGAATGTCCATTGGAAGTCTCTTAGACGAGTAGTCTTCCAAATATGCTGAAAATTCAGCGTGTTCAGCGTGGGTTTTCTGGGAGCTATCTGGGGATGACACCGAGGGGAAGCCTGGTTTGTTGCGGTTTGTGTTTACATTGTTGATACTCCTTACTGGGGAGAACAAAAAGGCAGTTTGTGTGTAGATCAGCTGAATGAGAGATGAGAGGGAGACAGGCGGGTGCAGTTTTGTTAGGACATGCACAGTGAATCTGATTTGAGGACTTAAATTAGATCTGCTGCAGTACCTACCAAAGTAATTATGCCTCTCTAACTCGTTTCTGCTTTGCTAAGACGGTCTAGACGTATAGTTCAACATAAGGGTACAGCTTTATTTACCGTTCTTGAGTTTTCTAATTGGCTCTCTAAAGATCTGTTCATTGACTGCCTTTAAATGCAGCTGTTTATGATCCACCAATTATGCACCATGCAAGTTAGTGTTGCATGACTTTTCAACTCAGAAATATCATGCTCGCTATTTATCATGTAACTATTTCATCAAGCCATGTTACTTCAAAACTGAGGATAAATTTAGCAATTCGTTGATCTGTGAGTGTGTTTGATTTGTAAGGGATAGATTTGTTAGTTAGTGACATTAAGTCATTTCCAGTGATTATGAGGGTTATGCCATGAACTTGCTATTGCGTATTTTTCCAGATCAGTCGGTGTGTTCCAAAGTCTTGTGCCAAATAGCAATAGATTACTGTGTAGGAAACATGCTCTGATTTATCTTACAGTGTGTATCTGTACACATTTAAATATGAGCTTTTACAACTACAGTCCATATTACGCATGTATGTCCATTTTGAAAATGTAAGTGGTGAAACGGCACTCCGACATAAGAATTGCATTGAAACTCACAGCACAGTCAGAAAAAATATGCAATAGTGAGAACACGGCGTTAGTCATTAAGAGGACAGTGAAGCCTCAGGGCCCAGCAGTAAAATCCATTGCAGGTCAAAGTTCAGCAGACACATACACCCCAACCCCCTTACCCTCCATCTCCACACTGATTGGCTCCGAGTCAGGTGACCCATGGTCGCCTACTGGAGGACTGCCATCAGGACCAGTGCCTCCCTCAGGGCCACCTGTCTCCTTTGGGAAAGTCGACCCCTGATAGGTTGTGCTGGCACTTGTGGGTGTAGTCTTTCCTGTTGTTGTATGAGGCGAGGGGGTAATAAAGTGACCCGTTAGTAAAATGACGCAAAAACACACTAAAGGCTAAACTCCTATTCGATAAAGTCACATTTTGGGGGCACCTGGAAAAGCAAGCAGATATATTCAGCATGAAAACAGATCACTGTCAAGACCTGCTTCATAAATTATATTAATAAAAAACAATGAAGACATCAATGTAAATGTAACAATTTAAAGTTGTTAAAATTGTGTTTAATTCAGACCTCCTGTGAACATGCATCCAACATTGCAGTTCCTATAGGTGCTAAATGTCTCCTTGATTTAGAACCAATTTCTCCAGCTTTTTATTGCCCTTAAAAGACAGCAGTCACGACTCTAGAGAAATGCAGTCATGCCCAATATGGTCATAATTTGACTGCAGAGAAGACTTCAACTTTCATACTCAAGACCTTTGTTACCGAACCATTGAGGAATCTATAGCCCCTGGCAGTCCAGTACATTTTACAGAAAATCCTTACTGTTGTGAACTTAGCCGGCTGGCAGGAGGTTCTATGAATTGTTCTTCCAGAGGAGACAAACATCTCTAACCTGTTTAAATTGTTCACTGTTGGTGGTTTTGCAGACATACATTATCGTAGATGAGAAAGGTCATAGCTTACAATAACTGTCTTATACGAATAAAAGCCCAAAAGAATCTAATCTAGTTACAGAAGTTGCTTGGTTGAAGCAAGGCCTGTAACCTACTGGACACACTCATACCATGAGTGCACTCTAACTGATAGTCTACAGTATGTCCTTGAAATGCTAAGCTGTACATACTGCTTTCAGCTTTTTAACTAATAAGCCAGCCAAAATATTAGCATACTGGTAAGCACCATCCCAGATTGAAAGCACAAGGTCTGTTTCCTTTCTCTGCCTGCCAGTTGACAGTTTTCGCTCCGAATAAGGTGCCCTGTAAGAGCACCATCTGTGCCAGGCAAATTAAAATGGCCCACCAGGGGAGTTCGGCCTTGGCACACTGGACAATAGCTTCAGGGTTGAATTATTTGTACAATTTATACCAATTGTGTGTACATTCGAGTGTGTACATTTGCTTTGTTTTCAAATTTACCATGGAATAAAAAGGACAACATACTACAGGGAATCATTTGATTACCCACCCTGCCAAGTGTGTGTCTTTCATCTCTACGGGATGGAATTGTTTGTGTCGAACGGAGGAGAGTGTCTGCCTTTGGTGCACCCTAAACGGAGACCAGTACCCACAAAAAGGGATCTTCTGTGTGAAACGCATCAAATGGTATAGAACAGCATGGATGTGCTAAGAGCCCTGCAGGATGAACCAACAGGGTAGCTCATCAAGTTCCACTGCCCACTGAGCAGCACATCCTCTATCAGCGAGTGTAACGCAAAAGCAAAGAGAGATGCCAGTCGGCTGACAGGTTAGCCTCTGTTTTAAGGAATGGATGAAGTAAATGGACGGAACACTCGATTGATGGTATTGTTCGGATGTAATGGGAAACATCTCTCATCGGAATGGTCTCGGTGCTGTGCTAATCACTACTGAAGACAAACTGCAACCATTTGAGATTTTGTCTAATCTATAAGACAACAGAATTGTGCTTCTTTTGCCAACATTGACGAGCTTTGGAGGAAAGCTAACCGCAAATTAACAAAGCAAAAAGTTTCCACACAACCAACATAATGGGAATTAGCAGATTGGAAACTTAAACTTAACTTAAATTAAAATAAGGGCACAAAACTATTTAGCTTTCAAATGTTGCATATAAGACATGGCCACTCTTCCAATTGTGTTTGCTGATGTTGAAGTGTACCTCAGTGGACTGCAAACATTAACATTCCCCTCTGAGCCTGGCTGTCCTCTGAGCTGTATGGCTACTCTGTGGGCAGTGGAGAAGTAATGGGACGTGACAGGGATGATGATCCTCCCAGATACAGGGAATTAGGCAGCTTGGCCACCGAAGCCGCTACCCTATCAAAAGAGTGATCGTGCGGCTGCTTCGGACAATAGATCCAATGTTAAAGCTGTCGTTTTGCGAGAGAGAGAGAGGTGGTAATGTCATTCTCCTTCCTTCACATGAACTCCTGTTGCAAAATGGGCCACCAAGGGGGGGGAAGGAGCATGCTTTGTTAACTGCAATAAAACGGAGATCTGTGGCAAACGAACCATGTAGCTGTGCACATAAATTCAGACAAATTCAAAAGGGGAAGATGAAGAGATGTCAACTAACCAAATGCTGAATCAGCAGCTGTGTTTTGCTTGCGTGTAGTCGCCAAGACGTCTAGAATGGAAAGAGGCATTGGAAAAAACAATATGAGACGCAAAAATAGGCTATTGTGTAAAACACTGCAAATTAGTATAAGTACAGTGGTAGTACATTGGCGACATTGTGAATTATGGTAGTCAAAATGTCTCTGTGTGAGACGCTGTTATAGGTTCAGTGTGTAAATGTAATGTTTTATCAAGAGGCATTAGAACAACTGACAGTCCAACCTTACCATGGCAGCTATCTGGGTACTGAGGGAAGATGTTTTCCACATCCTGTTCAAATCCGGCCCTGAGAGGAAAAAAAACAGAACAACTGAAAACGTCATCTTATTGCAGTGTTGTCTTCCAAACTGCATTTGTTCATGATGTAGAGAGCATCCAAAGGAAACTCAATGTGCATTGTCCAGTCAAGGTCCATGTGTTGAAATACTGTCTCTTTGTGGCAGTGGGATTCCGTGGGGGGACAGTGGAAGAAAATGTGACAGGAGGAATACAAGAAACAAATGATCTCATGTCCTGTAAATTTTTTCTTGTGGTGGAAACATTCTGTGGGTAAGGAGGTCGAGAGAACACAGTAGAACACCGATGCCAGTTTGCTAGGATACAATAAGGATATGTGGGTTTAGCAGTGCTAAACAATAGCTATAGGCAGTCTAAATTTTTCTGTGATGTAGCTTTTATATAGTGTTTTAAACAATATACAATTCCCGTTGCAAAATACTATTTGTTTTTCACCTGGGTCAATCACAAATCAAAGACTAAAAGTCAGCCAGAAACATCCCAAGGTGAATAATGAGATTCTTTAGATGCGTAGTGAAGCGACTGCCCCGTCAATGAAGCGGAACGTAACATGAGTGACAGTGATAGGTCTACAGGACGTATCGACTGTGGCGACGATCAAAGCAAATAATGTGAATGTTCATAGATGTCGGCTCAAAAGGCGTGCAGGAAACCCACCAGAGACAACACACAAACCCACGTCCACACGCAAGCTGACTTTACAGCCGACATTAACATATGACGTTTAAAGGAGTGAGTACAGGATCACTGAGCAAATCAAGACACAAAGAAGGGAAAGGGTGCTGGTGTAATAGGCAGGTGCAACAGAACAAATATGAGGAATCATAACCTTAATCATCTTTCCATGTTTGGCAGTGTGCTGACAGACAGCTGACAAATTGTGTGCCTGGTTAATGTGTTTGTGTGTTTCTGGTTTTGTGTGTGCCAAAACTATATGACCAGTGTTAACATTTGACTTCTTTGACTTTATACCCTCTTAACACAAATGAAAGACTGAAAAAGAGAGGAAGGTAGTATATGGAGCATGACTGCATCTGGCCTGCTTGGCTGAGAAAGAGAGAATGAAAGAAGGAGAGAGACAGAGAGAGGGGGAAACTGTGAAAATACTTTTCCTCTAGCACAACAAAATGTATGCCACCTTTGGAGGTAGAGAGTAGGGAAAGAGAGAACGATGGGATTTCTATAGTTTTTTTTAGTCCAGCCCCATTACAAGGTTTATGAGCTGCTGCATTTGGAGCCATGGTCATGCTTCAGTTCTGCCTATTTCACACCATTTCACCCCCTTCTCTCCTAAACCTCCTCTCTCCGTGGGTTGAGGGTAATGGCTCTATGTAGATTATTTTACCAATCTCTTAAATCATACTCTGTTGCTTTGTTGCATGGTGATGTGCACCCCATCTAAACCATCTAAAAATGAAGCCTGGGTGAGATTTTGATTACCTGACTGCCATGCACACCCTGCCCACACCCATACACTCGTGGATACACACACACACACACACACACACACACACATTCCAAAAGCCTAGAAAGATGGCCTGGCCCACCAGGAAAAACAAACAATTCAACCACTTATCACCCATCAAAATAATCAATTAGATGCAGTAAATTTGAGGATCATTCCTGGACAACAGCTGAGTTGTCGGCCTCTACACCCACACATTTATTTTACAGGCCATGTTTGTAGAAGCAAAAATGTCAGCATGTGACATAGGGGCATGCAGTATATCAGAGCAACACATACAGCTATGTCACCAAGTGTCTGGAGGCAACATAGGAGGAGAAATAATACCCTTTACAGCCTACTGCACTGGCTTCCCTCCCTCTGTCACTCCCCTCTATCCCTTTCTCGGTTTGGCAGACAGTGAGGTACACACAACGTGATTGAAACCCATACAGCTGAACATTATTTTCGATTCCATGCAACAGGGCAGAGAGAGAAAGATGGAGGGGTGGTGGAGGGTGGGGGTGGGGCGGGAGGAAGGGGCGGCAGAATGGGATTGATTGGCCTTTTGCTTGCGTGCACACATGCACATTGGCACACCGCTCTCGTTGCCGCCACGCTTGGTCGATAGCTTTAAGTGTCAAATGGCTCCCTTCCAGTTCATGAGAATGTATAAGTAAATTACATTTTGATCAACGGTTGTCCCTTCTCTCCCTGCAAGTGATGCTAAGAGCCCTCCGAACCCCCTGCCCTAAAAAACATTCACAGTTTAATTTCCCAGCGATTGGATACGTGATGCGTGTCTCCCAACAACATGGATTTTGTAGTTGAGAGATAGAGTTGACACATCTATTTTTTGTAGCTTTCAGAGGCATACATTCATCAGTCTGACAGTGCAGTCAAGTCAAACTTGAAATTAGGTATTGATTATTGAAAGCATACATGAAAGTGGCTTATACAGAACTGAGGTAAACAGCTAGAGTGGTTTCATTCAGATGCCGCATGTCTGAGGCATGATTGGTGCCAAAGACGGAACAGAACTCCAGGGTACAGAATCCCAGGGTCACACAGATTTTCCAGAATTCTGGGACAAGATGTGATAAAAGGTACTGTCCAAAACATACATTTTTACTTTTCAATTATACAGTTGCAAACTTAAAACCTTCAAGGTATCAATTATATGTGCTACCATGCCATACTATACTAATGTTGAAAAAAACTAAATGGAACTAGAAATTGAACATGCCCTAAAGAGGTAGCTTTTTTATGCATTTTTAAAACTCAGGTGGAACACCCATTTACAATCTTTTTATAAACATTTTATTTCCCAGTCATCAAATGCAAAAAATGCCAACATATGTTATAAAAACTAAGAATAAGGAACAAACATCAAACTAAAATGAGGTCTAAGTCTCACTGTTTGTTTGAGCATGTTGCATATGTAAAAGAGACTCACTTTAGTCCGGGTGCCACCATAACACAGGTCCCTGATGACCTCATCCACACACAGTAGGGGTCCCGTGAGGACAGACAGCTCCTAGAGAACAGACAGACAGGCAGAAAGTGTGACAACACTGTCACTTCACACTAGATGGTAACTTGGTTCTACCACCCACTAAATAACCGTACAATGTGTTGGAACAGCCTGCAAGATATAAAAGCTGTTCCAACACAATACATATGGATATGAGTAGATTTCACAAGACAATTACATTTATAGTAGAAAAATACAGCATAATGGGCCCAATCTTTAAGAGAAATAAAAAGCCTCCAGCTAAAAAAATGAAAGTAGGAAAGGAAAGAAATTAAATTGACGGCATTTCTTGGTTTACAAGTTTGTGCTAGCTACCTTCCTTAGCTTAAAGGTTAGCCTTTTGAAAACTCAGAAGCACAGTGCATCATGAGAGGGATGGCTAATAGCTGCTGTAGCATAGTTTGACAGTTTATATTTACATTTAGTCATTTAGCAGACGCTCTTATCCAGAGCGACTTACAGTAAGTACAGGGACAGTCTCCCAGAGGCAAGTAGGGTGAAGTGCCTTGCCCAAGGACACAACGTCATTTGCATGGCCGGGAATTGAACCAACAACCTTCTGATTAATAGCCCGACTCCCTAACCGCTCAGCCATCTGACCCCCCAGTTGTTGGTCAGTTCAGTTTGCCTTTGTAGACAGCCGTGCTTCAACTGCCCACCCCGGGTCTCAGATTGACAGAGACTTTCTGGGACATGGTGATATAGTCAAGTTGACAAGACAGAGGGCAGGACTCCTGGGACAAGGGACTATGGGTGAGAGAGGTCAGTCATATCCAGCATTGTTAGTACAAAAAACACACAGCAAGCTTTAGACTAAAGGTACTGTACAGGTAACAAGGGACTTGTTATGTAGGGTGGGAGCCTAATAACCCAAGGTTTTTACCCTCGTCTGTGAAGCAGACTGGAAAAAGACATCTCTCTCTCTCTCTCTCTCTCCCGTCAGCATATGGTGAAGATACAAGTGGTGCTACACTCAAGCACTGTGGGACCATGTGCTAGTATTTGCAGGACCCCACTGTCCCATAACACCTGAGATCATGACTTCTTGGCACTGTTTAACTGGGAGTTACCTGTCTACTGGGTAAAAGAAGGCTAAGATTTGTCCGCTATTTATGCCCTCAAAAATCTTAAAGTATATGGAATGTAGTCCTTTTGTAAATGCAGAGGAAGAATACACTTTCATAATTTTCCTTTGTGTTGAATGCAGGTTTGTAGATGTACTTGTACTGTACTGCATTTTGATTGAGGTCTTCTTTTGACCTGTTTCGCAATATTTTCCATCAAATGTCTATTTCACACAATGCCTTGCTGTCGTCATTCATAACACTGCAATTCTCTGAAATCCAATAGCGGGAGCTAGAGTGACAGAAAACCTACTTTTTCTTTTGTGATAAATATCGAGGCTACACTGCAAAAAGTGAAAAAGGGGGGGTTGAGGGAAAGATACACAAAATCTCATTTAGTCCTAGACAGATGGGGCCGCGTGGAGGAGAAGGATATGGAGCTGACACCTGACCCCTTGCAAGGCAGGATGGGGCTTACAGGGCCTCCTAATCCCTGGATGAGGTGCGCTGCGGTTCTTTCTGAAAGCACAACAGGCGAAGGCTCCGTAAGCCCTCTAAAAGTGAGACAGGCCCTATCTGCTTTCTCCACTCCTCTCCTTGGGCTTGAAAACACAGGCCTGCACTTGGCTCTCGCCCAATCAGCTGGTTCCAATTTGTGCGTAAATGCTGTGAGTACTTCTCGAGGCCCCGCAATGAGGCTTTAGCATGCTATGGGGGGGTTTGGCGTCCCAGTTTGAATTTGATACAAATCTTTTCAATTTTTTCTTCTTCTCTGGATTGAAGGACGATGAGGGAAGGGGTTACTGGGGATAGAATTCCTCACAACCCCAAAATAGAACATGAGATGGGAGAGTATGTTGGCTTGGACAAAAGCTTGCCTGACAATCTGCAAGAGACCTAGACTGCACTGAAATTATATTGGAATCATTATCATTAACTCTGTTAAACTGTATGTGTTTTCAATTACATACAGATAACCAACAAGGTGAAAAGGACAAACAGATGCGAATAGATTAAAGTATCTCGAGGCAAGTTTTTATTTATTAACCCCTACAGCATCAGTGTTTAGCCTGGTGCTACAGTGACAAAAAAACGAATGACATAATTCCACGACAGCAATATTCCAGTGTTAGAGCTAACAGGAATAGTAACAGCTCTCTAAACAGGGTGACACTCACGTCTTGCAGGAGCCGTAGTCGGAGCAGCGACTGAGAGGCACGCGGATCACACAGCCGGAGAAGGCCACAAACAGGGCGTGGTGATCCCTGTCGAGCTCCAATCCCAGGACTCGTCTGTCCTCGCCACGAATGTTACACCTACACACGAGAAGAAGAAAAAAATTACATAAAAACATGGGGGATGGATGGAAGCGATAAGCAGAAACTGTCGACAAGTCACAAGTAAACAATTTTTTTCAAGTTCGCAAATTGACAAGCTTGGTACGGCGCTACGGTGACTCAGAGATGCAGGCAGTCCTGTAGTACGTTAAAGAAAGATACAGTACTGACTTGGTGGGATTATAGACATCAACATCCTCCAGTAGCTGTGTGCCGAAGGACGCGTTGGAATGGGTGCTGGCCAAGATCTTCAGCACCCGGCCATTCTCCGACCCCAGAAATACAACTGTGTGATTCTTGTAGGGCCCTGCAGATGTATCCACGGCTATCTGCGTCAACTTGAACCTGGATGGTAAAGAATGAAAACATGATCAGAAATACACACCTCTGATGTTTATAGAACACACCAACAAAGCAACTGCACACTTAATAAGTTAATAATTAAGCGTGGGAGGATATGGATAAGCAATGTGATGGCGTTTCCAGAACACAGCATTTGCAGGAAAAACTGCCCTCTAAAGACACTGGCGTTAATACACCAAAATGACTTCTGTTCAGTCATCTATGGGAAGCTTTGAGGCAGATGTAGTGCCTGAAGTAGGCAGATGTGAGCCTGCGTGCCCCGCCGCCTCTCTGCAGTATGGAACACGCGTCTGGTTGGCTGTCAGAACTCTGGGCTTTTCAACGTGAGCTTCACGGCAGGGGGCACAGCAAGGGGGCTGTCAGACACACACCTCTCACATGGATCACACACTCCCCCATTGCTTAGATGGCTGGATTAACAGATGAGATCTTCCATATCGATTTTCAAAAATCCCATTCTGAACCGTCCTTCCTTTTAATGGAAAGGTTTCCCTCTCCAGTGTAAATCTAGTGTTTTACATCCATCCACAGACTCACCCATCCTATTGATCAACACCCCCCCCCTACCTGCTGGTGGTGCGGGTGAAGCAGGGACGATCGTTGACAGAGGGCACAGCCTCATCCATGAGGGGATAGGACTTGATGAAGGTCAACGTGTCATCAGGAAAGGTGGTAGAGGACTTGTAAGCTGCAGCAGATCCGTCACCTGCACAGCAGCCTGGCCTGTCGAAGCACAAAGGAAAGGCAGAGGCAGTTGAGATTCAAACTCCATGAGACAGATGCACCCCGGTGAAAAGACTGCAGCTGTTCATTCCCGATGGCAAAGCATGAGTGAGCGTCAACATTTTGTTTCACTAAATAATAAAAGACGACATTAGCACACTCCCTTGTAAACCTTCAATAAACAATTGATATTGTATAGTTTGACAATGTCCTTCTCCCACTGAGTCGACTGCCTCACCGGGGCGTGGGCACCTGCTCCTCAGGCACGGGCGTCCAGGCCGACTCGCTGGTCCTCTGCTCCTTAAACTTCCCACTGAAGGACTTCTCAATGTCATCCATGTAGAAGGCACACACGGCTGAGCCAGTGATACTGAGAAGCACACGTACAGAGGTTGCACACTTCATTTGGGGGCCACAGTGTGCACTCAATGAAAATTGGAGTTATTTTACATGTTCATCCCAGCAAAATTAGCTAAGATGGTGTGACTGACCTGTTGGCTTGAGTGGTAAAGACCCCCAGCACGGCTGGACGATGGTTGATCTGTAGCACGTTAGTCAGTGACTGGAGAACGTCAAAGTAGAAGAAGGAATCACCCGGAACCGAGCAGTTGAGCCGCGCTTTTAGAAAAGAGGTCCAGTAACGTTCGAGAACCCGTGGAGAACCTCCGTTGTCGTTCTTACAAACACGGGCCACTCTGGAGAACACAACCTTGAGAAAATAGAAAATGGTCATTTAATTATTTGAGATAGTGTTATATGATTTGATCATAATTGTTGTTTTGTGATATTAATTCTGGTAAAGATACATTGTGCAATTATAAATCTTGCTTGTTTTAACTCATTTACATTGACATTTATTATCACCTTGCCAAGCGTGGTGTACTCTACGGCTATCTCGCTGAAGAAGAAGTACACATAGTTCCCATACTCAATGGCATGGAGAAAATGTGGCTCTGAGGAAACAAAAGTTGACTTCTGAAACCTTGACATGAAACTACGTGTTATTCACAACAAACAATTTTTCCAGGAGTAAAGGGGTTTTACTGGAGCAACCCCAATAAGGTTCCTCACAAACTGAATTACTAAAATACCAAGATATGTTCTGTGGGTGAAATCTATTGATTCCCATGACAGATATATGGTCTTACCTCGAAGCCATTTGGAGTCATACTTCACAGTACGAAGCACCGGACTGCTTTCTCCAAGACTACGGTAAATCACAGCATCACTGGCCAAAAAGTCTGTCATGGTGGCTGAATAGAAATCTCCACCTAAAAAGGCGAAACCAAAAATGTGCTCATTAGAAAGAAAATATTCCCCAGTTTTCACATAACCAGCATAAGCCCATTATCTCTGTGTGTGTATTTTTGTCCATCCTAACCTATTTTTAACCTGTAAGGCAGAGTGGAATAGATGGAGCCACACTCAGCCATGTGAACTTTGTCTAAATGTCACTGGAAAGTTGGCAGGATTGACCGCAGGTTAAGTTATGTTCACGCCCAGATGACAAGTTCCTCTGTCCAGAGTTGTACTTACCGGCAAAGAGGCCTACGTTTGACTGGCGTGACTCAAATGGACAACGTGCCTGGCCCACCACCTCCTCCCCATCCTGCTCCAGTGTTGACATCTAGATAAACGAAGACATGGAGCTCTTAGAAATAAGCAATTTGAGTGAAAGTAACACTAACTCAATATAAAACAATACTACAGTGTTTCCTCTATGTAGATTTTGCCGTAGCAGTATAACTTATGTTGTCAGTTCATTTAAGCCTGTTATTGTATTAGTATATAGTTCTTGCAAATTTAAATTAAGTTAACTGGTGATTTTCGTTGTTTGTATTCTTCACCTGCTAGCTAAAGTGGTTGTTGATTTGATGGCGATTGCTGAACGCTCTTGCTCTTGTTTGTATTTTAGGTGCATTATTATGCTAAAGTAGTTACACTGCATTAAGATAATGTAATTAATAGTGGGTTTATTGTTATTATTTGCTACAGAATGCTTAGCCTATATGTCAAGATCAAATTAAGCAGACAGTGTACATTCTTTAGAGTGGTCTACCTTAATCGATAGGCTAGGCTACTGACCATTTACAAGACGTACCTCAATTATTAATTTGCAGCATTTATGCCATTTAGAACATACGTACTATGCACTCTAAATGAGTCTCTTCTGTAACAATTGGACTTGCTTGGAAGTTTACGCGATTGAGGTCGTCATGGTCTATTCACAACAAAACCAAGAGGTGGGCATTGATGCAGTTTAAAAATCATTCTCTTTACCCATCATGAGGTGGAGAGAATTGTGTACCGAAAAAGTCTCTTTAGACTAGAAGGAAATGCTGTACTGTACAAGCATCATACAGATTAGTTAGCAGATCAGTCAAATATAAATGTAATTGTCGTTAACCGTTTAGTCTTGGCGGCAACGAGGATATACGCTCCTGACATACACATTGACCACAGATCTTTCGCAGCTATTTTTGCCTCCACAGTTAACAAGGGCATAAACCTAGCCTCAGACAATGAGTGTGAATCTCACTGGGGTGGTGGGGGAACGAGGGGGCAAAACATGACCCCTGGGGGGAAGTCATACAAAGCCATGCTCTGGTGAACAGCTGCCTTCACACAAGTGGTGACAGCCCGTTAACATGTACGTCTGTGTACACTGCTATGTGACTTGTTCCAATTAGGTGGGCATGTAAAGATGATTTGGCTATTGTTATGATCCAAATGCAATAACTATTATTTAGAGTAATGTATTTAAGGAAAGCAGGTCCTACTTATGCGCCACTGGTCCACTTTACTTTACCTCACATTTCCTCAGAATAAATGTCTGGGTTGGAGGTTAGACCTCCCTGGTCAAGTAAACCACCTGCTTGGTGCATACAACATCTGACTTGTGTCCAGCTGTCTCAGATTACTAGTTAACCCTTGTGTTATCTTCGGGTCGTTCTGACCCATCAGTCATTGTGACCCACCGTCGTATTGCGACAACTTTACCGCATACAAAAACAAAGTGAAGCATTTTCTTTTAACCGTTGGGCTGTCTCAGACCCCCCACATTGCAAAGGTTAAAAGAAAATTATTTTTATTTGTTTTTGTATTGGGTAAAATTGGGTAAACACAACGATGGTTCGTTATGAACCTTTGGGTCATGTGACCCGAAGGCAGCACGAGGGTTAAAAGGCCAAGTGGGGTTATAGGGTATTTTCCATGGAAAACACACTGTGCAAAATAAAACATCTTAATCCACCCAGACCCCCACCCACGTTCTTCCACCTAGCATTCTCCTGATCCCACCGCAGCCCTGTCTTTTCACAGACACTCCATGACATGATTTACGTTTCTGCACACTCTTCCCAGTTTTCCGGGCAGTTGCCTTCCCTAGCTCTCCCTGAGCAAGAGGGACCAGGAGACGAAGATGGGGGAACAATCTGTTAAGCAGAAAATGTAAATCAACGACTTCTATAGGGAGTCTGTAGTGGAGAGAGAGTAGAGCCTCGGTCTGTGCACGGATCTCGTCGGCTCCCCGCTGACTTCTTTCTTGCTCGCTGAGATTTACACGCCGTAGAACGTTATGTCCCTGAATCCTCCAGAATAGCACCTTGTGAGTCATGGTGGATGACTGTGAAGTCATCTATTAAACTCAAGCAGACTGATGAATTGCATTTCGCCCAAGCAGATCTCAAACTTTTACGCATATAGACTTCTCAGTCTATATGCGTACCGTTACTGTGACTTTATCAACATTTTCGCCGGTGTATGTTTTCAATTAGTAGTTACATTCTTTTAGCACCTTTTGCAGTACTAATCATTTTAACAGTCGAATAGGCCTGCAGACTCACTGGCACTGAGCTGTTTCATGGAACAGAAGAACCCCTCCCTCCCAGGATTCTTACTCAAGTTTCCTGGCAGGATTTTCTCTTGCATCCCCCTTCTTGACTTCCTCTTCCATCTCCCTTGTCTTCCTCCTCCCCCCACTCTCACATGCATTTAAATCTAACGTTTGCCTTCAGACGAGTCCGTATTGTAAATATATAGTTTTTCCTGATCAAATTATACTGTAGATACTGATCCTGTTATCAATAATGACACGTTTTTCATTGTTCCACAATTTAAACAGCTCTGTCAAGTGTTCGTGTGCCTGAGTTTGTGTTCATAGCTGTTTGTAGCCGGCACACATAACAGAAAGATCTGCATCCTACCTTGTAGTTGCGGCAGGTGGGGTTGAAGGCGTTGGTTCCGCAAGCAAACAGAGTCTCGTCATTGCGCGGCACCAACACTTTGATGTAGTTGTAGCACTCATCCTGTCAAAGACACAGCTGGGTTTCAAGGTACAGCATTGACTACTGTCACTCCAGCTGCAGTTTGGTTGCAGAGCTTAAACATGAGGCTACGCAAGCTGACACACAAACTCATATTTCAGTCATTATCATAATCCCTATGCTGATCCCCATGGTTTCACAGCAGCTTTGGGAGGCTGAGGCTATGCCAAACCCAGTGTCTGTGTCTACAGATACCTGTAGCGCTGAGTTTGATAAGAAATCTGCACAATAGTTTTGTGCCACTGTCTTGTTTTGCAGGGGAGGGAGAGAGGTGTAAATAGAAATACTCACGCTGTTTTTCCCCCTCACTGTGCATTTCTCCACATCCTTTGTCTTCCAAGTCAATTTCTGAAAAGCACAGACAACCAACTGTCAGCTTGAGGACACTTTTTGTTGTTGCTCACAATCACTGAAGTGCTATTAGGAGACAGCTGTGATGAAAACCTCATTAACTTCAATAAAACACGGGAAAAAAAACAAACAGACAAACATCTAAAGCGCTTTAGGAGGTGTGCCTAGCTTCATCAATGTACATCTAAAGACTTCTGTCACTGAACAATAAACATCACCCATATAATATCGCTACAACTAGGATTCCTCCCATACATATCTAGCATGATGACACACACAAAGCATCAAATACTGATTAATCACGGCAACTTTATGAACATGTCTAGGCAGTGTATTAGTGAGTTGCTAGCCCTGGTATTCTTCTTCTCATCTCCTGGCAGTGGCCACCCAATGTGGCTCCACTGGTGGCGGTAATCGGAAGAGATCCATCAACATGTTAACAAGGTCGCCCAGATGAAGATTTAATGCACTGTCCACCCGATCTGATCCACCGTCGTTTGAGCCAACGTGATTTACTGTCCATCGCCATGGGAGCTACAAACTAATCAAGACTGGGAGGACACGG
Source organism: Osmerus mordax (assembly GCF_038355195.1). Taxonomy (NCBI): domain Eukaryota; kingdom Metazoa; phylum Chordata; class Actinopteri; order Osmeriformes; family Osmeridae; genus Osmerus; species Osmerus mordax. Next base: position 4,522,836 of record NC_090055.1, read on the forward strand.
GACAAGAGCACAACTGGGCACGCTCAGGCACGATAGAGCAAAGGTTATCCCCTCATGACCAAAAGGGGGATGAGAAATAGTATCTCCCCAGTCCTCCAGTCTTACTTCTCTTAAAATATCTTGGTTGGATGGGCGTCAGCACTATATTAATAATGTTGCTACTAAGTACTCTTGGGCAAGTTAAATGAGCTTTCTTAAATCCTTGCTCATGTGCATGAAGCCCTCTGAGATTTCGAGTGGAGATGGTTCTGGTGAGGGCGCTGTTTTGGAATTAGGTCAAAGAAAACCAATAGGGATCGATGAAGCAGGGACTGAGGCACACTAATGATCTCAGGGAAGTAGATCAAGAAGCATGGAGAAGCGAGTATTAAACAGCAGGGTGTTGCTACGGTGAGGGCTGAAGTCGGATGTGAAAGTCTCTGGCTTTCTTCATAGTAGATAAGCAAGTCGCTGTTCTGTGGACGTGTTCAATCTTAGGCTTCTATTACACAGTTTACAATGAGGCTAGACTGTAGCTCAAGCAGATCATGCTTCTCACTTCCTTACACTGGAATCAAAACAAATCAATAGCTTGCTTCTCCTTGACACTGAGTGAGGCCCTTATTGGAATGGAACCCGCTACCCCGCAACAAATCTAAATACAATGGGGATCCGGGCTTGTGCCTTGAAGGGCTTTTTATTTAAGTGCAATCATGTTTGACAAATGAGATTTGGATGGGAGTGATAGCCCTTCAAAAGCCAGGAGTAAACTATTGTTGGACATCTTTCTGAAGTATGTCTGGGTATTGCTAAGGCTGGGTAAGAGTAGATGAAAGAAACGCAAAATTTCTCGACAAACATTTCAAAGGATGCTTCAAACGAAAGCAGATTTTGTTTGTCAACTGAAGGAGTGCCAGGGAGTGCAAAAAAGGAAGTTGTCTACACTAAAGTACTGTGGCCAAAAACACATGTCTCATTGTCAAGTCCTGCAGAAAGATAAAATCGTCAAATATTATATGTAAATCAAGTCATTGACATTTTTACCTGTTGTGGGATAAGATTCTCAGAGGATGTGGCGAGATTGATAGCAAAAACATTGTCCCTGCAAGAAAAGAGAAATTCGGATTAACAATGTATTTCTCCTCTGAACAAACTATCCTTTTTGCATCAACAAAAACTTATTTCACCACCAAAATAATTCCCCTAGATTAAATGTTATTAATTAGGTTGAAAACTGAAAAATAGAGATGAAAGAGGACAGCTATATTTTGTAAATATGAAAGGTACGACATAAGCATTAGCTGTCTAGTAAACCAGAGGTAAGATGATAGGAGAAGTGTGAGAGACAAGTGGACCAACCTGGCTGCAATATAAAGCATGTGGTTGATCCGGAGCATCCTTTGGAAATCCAAGCCCAGTCGTACGGTGTCATTGTCCGACATTAGGCCTTGAAAGCTGGGGTATAAGTAGGAGTCTGTGTGGGGAGGTGAGAAAAAGAAAACCATTAGCTCCATCAATTTATGACTCAACCAATTGCACCAGACGCTATAAAAATCAAGTATGTGATTCCATTGGAAATTGAGTGTATTCAGGCACACAAAAAGAGACTATTTGAGGGCAATGGGATACAGAGACAGAGGGAGGGAGAGAGACTGACTTTACATTGCGTTTTCATTAGACCACACTTTCGCCGTTTTTATGTTCTCCTTATTTCTTCTCCTTCACACCTACAAGACTAACACTAATCACATGGATTTCACTGAATGTCGATGTTAATCCTAAATTACTGGAGTTAGACAAAATGAAAGCTCTGCAACAAAAGCATGTCTGGGGTTGATTAGATGTTGATCTGACTAGTCTTGGTCTAGGCAGCTAGACCAAGACTAGCTCCGCATTTAAGTGTTCTCCCCAGTGTTTCTCCTACCATTATATTAGGGGGGAGCCCCGCCCCCCAACGGCACCCCCCGCCCCCCCCGGAAGGTCAAGTTAATAAAGAATACAAATAAAAAATCTTTATTTTTTATATAGCGCCCGATCACAAAATAAGTCATTTTGCTTGCTCTTTTATTAAACAAACTAAATGGCCTTATGTTATTTATTTTATTTACACGACGGCATGTCATTTCTGTCTCTACATGGTCGCTGTCGCTGCCCCCCCCCCCCCCACCCCCCCAAAGCTGTAAACCTTGGGGAAAACACTGCTCCCATCTGACCATGTTGCTGGCACTGTATTAGCAGGCCTTCTGAAAACACAGCACTAAAATGTACTATCGCTGCAGGAACCCTCTCTTTCCCTTACCCAACCTGACTGTTTAAAGATTTAACTTTTTGATGGCTGGCTGAGCAACACAACCCTGGCACACACCCCCCCCCCCCCCACCTTGCCTGACCTAACATCAACAGCCTATGCCTTTAATTACACCTCAGCACTTTTACTTCCTTTTAAAAAGTTTTTTTTTTTTTTTGCCTAACAACCTTTAACCCAGTTCCCTCCAATTAGATGGAGCGAGAGAGATTTCTGGGACGAGTCTGAGGATGTATTAACATACATAATGGACATCCCGCAGAGTTGTGAGGGCTTGTGACGCGCTGTCACCTGCAGGAACCAGGGTGACAAATGGCTCTCATTACACCTGGGAGGGAGCTCCACATATAGGACTATTAGCGTGGCTATTTCTGCTAGTGGCCATGTTACACTCCTCCAGATAGATCAATTACAGTGTGTGGGGCCATAGTCTCAGTCACCTCTTAAATCAATTATGGGACCAGTGCATTTACCACAAGGACCTCCTCCACAGACCTCCCCATTGATTTGGTGCCACAGATGCGTACTCAACGTGGTCCAAAATGACTGTGCAATGAATGTCACTGAAGTCAATAGTCTTCAGGACCAATATTATTAGTGTGTAACTTTTAAACTGTACTCTGAACTTGATAATAGTATACTTTAACCAACTGCCCACATGCAGTACTCCTGACAGAAGACAAGTAAAAAGAATGTTCTGACCAAAAAAGGTGCTATATTCCGTGTCTACACTCCCAGGCATCCACTCCTGGACAAAAAATAACTATAACAACACAATGCATCTGTTGCTTACACTCTCTCCCCACGATGCTGATTGGTTCCAAGTCCTGGGGGAAGGGCGTGGCTCCCCAGGACAGCTGAGGTAATACGGCAGTGAGGGAGAGAGCCAGTAGTGCCACCAGAAGGGGCCGAGGCGACCCGGTTACCAGCCTCATGTTGGCAGGAGTTCCCAAGCCTCACAAGTGCATGACCAGCAGCAGCGACGGCACCACCTATCAGAGATAAAACAAATGCATGTACATTTCAGGAAACATGCAGAATACAAGTTGAAACGTACGACGCTGTAAAATGTACATAATGGAGGATAATATCATCATAGTATCACATTTATTATAATCATGGTATTACTCTTACTTGTGATACCAAGCCAGCATACTCATGCCTATAGCTAGCTGAGATAAATGATAGGTGAAAAGCGGTGCGTCTGAATGCAGGCAAGGGATACAATTTTAGAGAGCGAGAGAGAGCTACGGCACTGGACGCCACACCTTCCTCATTTACTCCCACTCTCCAGCCTTTCACAGGTGACTTAACCCAATTAACCACTTTTTACACTGGGGAATGCACTTCCGTCTGGCTACTATGACACTCGGCCTTAAGGGAGGTCTTTAAGTACCAATGTTTAACAGGAGATGCAAAAATAAATAAATAAATCAGACCTAAAAAACACAAGACCGGCTTCTGTCAAAAGGTTGTATGGCATCCTGGAGCTCTGAATTATTAATAGCTCAGGTAGCTATGCGTCAAACTGGAATTGTCTAGAAATGCTAATTAGCACATCTGTTTCGCGACCAGGGTGAAAGACAGCAACAGATGGATGGCACTGGGATTAGTTCGAGCAAAATTCTGAAAAGCTGTGACCTGTGTTTGGAGCCAACTTAACAGGGGCGGAGTGTCCTCTAAGGTTTACTTCTCAGCCATTTCAGGTTCAAGTACTTTGTGAGGGGAGTCGAGCAGTCCAGTTTTAATGGTCGTCGAAAACAAAGTCAACACAGATAGCAACCGCCATCAATATTGATAACAGCTCCTCATTCGGATTCAGAGGCGTTGGCTGCATTTAGTGATGAGGTCGAGCGATGATCATGCGCCATAAATCGAAGGGGGGGGGGGGAAGTGTCTGTTCCTGTTTACTTCATGAATTACAGCCTCTTGCGTGTCCTGCCTGGGCGATATAAGAGGAGCTTATGGCTGATGGATGAGACTCACGCACCGATACAGAATTTTAGCTCCAAGGAGAACCTGCTTGCTTGAACAAACAGAATAAGTTCCTGCTGGGCCACAGCCAACAGCAGGTTTCCCAAAAGCCATGGATGACTAATCTGACCTCCATCTACTCGCCATCATTATCCAAGTCTTCGAGGTAAACCTGGGGCTTTTCTGCTGCTGCTTTATACATGCTTGAAATAAACTGGAAAACATCTTAACAAAGTTGCAGTTATAATATGCTAAATAGATTCAAATGGTGTATACTGGATGCTCACATTCCTTGACCTATGATCCAAATATGCATATAGCGACAATTAAAACATATAGATGTGGCGGTCAATGCCTGAAGGAATGGAGTGAGGCCACAGACGATATCGACGAGTACAGGATACTTTATCCAATGGCATATAGCCAGAAGAATCGGAAGATGACTCACACACAACACCACAACTATAGTTAGCACAAATAGCTTACGTAAGACCAGCCAATGTTCTGAACCTCCCGCTTATCAATTTCCACACAACAACACCACAAACAGGATGGGGCTCTGGATCTCTGTTAACGCTTTCAAATCACCGAGCAGGGGGTATGGAGTACGCTCTGTTGAGAGGAACTGCACGACGTAATCCGATTAAATGATAACTACAGTGATGTACTGAAAAGCAAACAAAACCTTCTTTAATGTGTCGCTTCTCCTTAAATTGGTTTCACGGTACAAGGTAGGGGTGGTAGGGATTTAGTTCAGAGTCACGACTCAATTAGAATACTATTGTGAAAATGTACTGTATAACCTCCATTGTTATGCATCGTGTATGATGGGGATGAATGTAAAAATAAGGATCTCTTCCATGCTTCCAAGTGAGTAGCTGATGCGTGGATGGGAATCATGGGTAATGCTAATGCTTGTTTAAAAGATGTGAGTGCTCTGTCCACATTGTCTGAGTGGGAGGGCTTGTGCTGTCTGCCTTAAATCCCAAATGAGAAGCTGTCCAGTTTGATTTCCCCAGGAATCATGACATCATCCCCTGTATATGAAGAATCTGATGCGATCTGTGGGACTGATATTGGTTCGAAATAACAGAAATTATCTGAAATACAAACCCAGGGTCCATTGGCGACTGCCACGCCTCAAACTGCCCACCAAAAATGTGTTAGACACAAACACCACACCCGTCCGTGCAAACATCCGAGTGATGTAGTGCACTTTTGGCATTTAAAGCTTGCAGTATTTCTTTAATTAATCAACAGCACACTGCAAAGTGACTGGTAAGAAGAAGCCGATGAGCTGACAGCTGTCGATAACATATAAGCATCTTCTTATCCGGTTCCAGACACACTCTCTTCACCTCTCTCTCTCTCTCTCTCTCTCTCTCTCTCTCTCTCTCTCTCTCTCTCTCACCCCCCCCTCCACCCCCCACATTTCTCTTTCCCTGTGTTTCGGAATGAAGGGCAGAGACTTTTGTTTTTAATGAACTGGAGTTGCTAAGCCATCTGTGAGGCACTGGCAGTTGGGCCTCTTTGCAGGGCAAGGGATTGCAGGCCGCTAGGGCAGTTCTATTGATTATCTGACATTCATTTGGATTAGCCAACAGAGCTGGTTCTGTATTTTGATGAGACATCCTCAGTCTTCTTAGAGGCTTTCATGATGTAAAAGGAGACTTAATGACATGGAAATGTGAGTCTTTATGGGGTGGGGAGGGCGAGGCCATGGTATCATCTTTAAAAAGGATCCATTTTCATTGATACATAAACTTTATGAGTCAATCTTTATGACCCACCCAGTTTGGCCAGGGACCACTATTCCATAAAAAGATACAATTAAAATCATAAAATGCCAAATTTATCTTCAATCAACTGCGTTATACACCTGTCTGCTTTGGGAATGACATAAATGTTGTGCCGACACCTGCTACACAAAACTAAATAAAGGCACAAGCAGAATCATAGAACCCCTAATGTTCTATGACCTCTTATAATGAACACCAGCACTTCAACTGGGGTTGAGGCTAAACAAAAATTGTTTTTGACAGCTCGGGAATAGCCAAACTACTTTTCACCTCTCTACCTCTGTGCATTGGGAAGCCTCTGAGCTCACTCAAGGTCTGAGTTCGTGGTTGCAGAAATTGAAAGCCCCCCTCCAAACACACACTTTCCCACCCTTGGTATACATTGGCCTACATAATGAGGGAGTGTGTCCCTTGCCTCCCTTGTCATTTCAAACACGATTAGCCACATTAGCCTCTGCTCTCCATGGACCATTAACCACCCAGGGCTCGGGTGGGAACCATGCCATTGCAATGGCGATGAGCAGGGACAGTGGCCAGATGACATGCTGGCTGCATTTTGTGTATCGTGTGTTAGGGCATTCGAGTCCACCTCATTTGAGCAAAACATATCAGTTTAGCTTGTCCAGAAAGTCCGGCAAGTGAAGTAAAGGGACCTAGGTTGAGAAAGTACAGGGTACTAGAGTAAGTTAGTTCAAGAAAAAAGCAGATAACTTGTACAATGCAGAGCCCAGGACAACACTTGAATATATTGTCAAGATTCTAGAATTCTTTCCAAGCTTGCCTCTTTTTCAATTCAGCAAAACAAGATTCCCCAATACCTCACCAATGTTCTGCTACTAAGACCTCATGAGATCTTCAGGAGGACAACAAACCCGGGACACGCATCTTCTGTGACCCGACAACACAAAGGACATCTTTGTTAGAGTTTGGAGTCCACATCATCACTGACCTCCTTTTGCAAAGTACATCTGACTGCCAATATCTAAACTAGGTCCCATGATGCAGCTCACATGGCTAACAATTAGCCACAAAGAGAAGCTCTCACTGAGTTTTTGTGACACTCACAATTCTCCTCCAGAGTCATACTCACAACGATGAAAAGGACATAGTTCTATGATTCTACCTATGTCTACACAAACTCCTGTTTTTAAGAGGTTTGTCACTCTAAGAGAGAGTGACAAACCTCTAAGAGTCCTCTAAGAGACAGAAAGATGATGCTTCTCGTGAATCTGTTTTCTGCCCGGCGGTCATTCCAACTCCCCATGCGACCCCCTTAGACGGGAGGGAACTTTGCTAATTAGATTTCCAACGGCTAACCACACAGACGTTGCGGAGGCAAATTGGAATTGGGATCAAGGAGCACCGGGCAATAATTGAGGAACAGTCCCCGAAGGCGGTTTCGATATGGGATGATTTTCTGACAAGAGTTCATTCTATAGTAGCACCAAAATTAACTTATTTTAAGCTTAGTGCCAATGAAAGCACCTTATAAAGGCACCTCTACAAGTTCACTAACATCTATCCAATCCAGTAGACTTCAGGCCTTTGGGTGAGCCTACTTTAGTAATACAGAGAAAGTAGTGTTTGGAACGAGTATTTTTCTTCTTTTCTTATTCCCAAGAGCAACAATGTGGTACGTCAAACGTTGGATGATATTTCTAGTATGGTGTAACTTTGGCCCATCAAGTAAGGAAATGGTGATCAGGGTGAGGCCAAAAGATTGAATGGGCTGTTAAATACAATAAAAATACATGTCAGAGGAAGTGATGGGTATCTTGGTGGGATTCGAGAGGTCCTGCAGAGTTAACTCCAGAGAGGAACCTCGGTGACAACATTTTGAGATGTCATTTACTATGCAGGGTCAACTAGGAGTGACGGCTAGCTCCTTTTCTCCTGGCAGAAAATGAAAATCAATGGTCCCAATAGCCCCTGAGGTTTGGGATTAGAGTGTCAAATGGATGGTGTCCGTATCAGACGATCTTTCCTTATAGTCTTTATCTGAGCAGTGGCATGGACAGCAGGGCCAAGATGGCATTCAGAGTGAGAAATGTCTGGCAGTGGAGGTCAGGACCTCCTCTGCCATCAATGCCACTCATCCCGCCCTCTAAGGACAATGCTTCACCCTCCATACCGACACACACTTCGAGCAAATTGATGGATCATCCAGGGGGACCGGACGTTTATCATCACCCTATGTCCCCTCAGTCTTCCTCCTCCATATTGAACAGTCTGTGCAGACTAGACACTGTTTGTCAACCTGTTCAATCGTGCTTCTCCCTGTGTCACCGACTCATCGTCATAAGACTGAAGCAGGGCTCATATAAAGTTCACATACAGAGTCAACAAAAGAACTAGGAAGTACCCATTCAATTTAAATAAACCACAGTCTGTGCTCTGAAAACAGACATAACACTGATGTTTCAAAAGGTATACATGGTGATCACTCGAACACAACAGAATAGGGATTTATTGTTGAAAAGGTAGAAACTCCAGTGCTGTTTTGTGTTCCCGGTGTCCAGTATCAGTACAGTATGAAAAAAGTGTTTTTGCAGTCTCCTGTTTTGCCCTGAACCTGTAAGGCATCCCGCCACAACGGGCTGGTTGGCCAGACTTCAGAGGGAGGGATCTATGCCAGACACAGACACAGAGGCGGTTCTGCGATCGATTGGGAAAACGCTGAGAGCGTCATCCATCGTCTTTGTGTCTACTTTGGATAAAAAATTCCAATCAGCGAAAGAGATATCGGGCACTCTTATGGTATCCTTTTGATTTGTCTGCTTCTTGTCAATTATTTACCTTTATCTTCAGATAAGCTTGTAATTCAATGGCCTTTAATAATTACTGTGCGTCATATTCCAAGGAGGTGTCCACGGGTCACCTCATTAAAAGCAAGCGCAAAAATCTACAGGATGTCATTTAAGCTCCCTCTTCACCTCCATCCCTAATTCCCCACTTCATGCCTAACTCTGAATGTTAACTACCCCTTCTCTCAATCATCCCATCATCAATAATTCAAAGTGTTTTTCAGAAACACTACCTGAACCTGTATTGACAGAAACTCAAGCACTGTCATTCCCTCAAGGGCACCATAATTGGATACCCCAAGTCCGCTGCTGTAGAATCCGGGTGGGAGAAAGGGTCTGTGTTGCTTATTTTTTGTTGTTGGTCTGTGTGTGTGGGCTTCTATTTTTACCTTTCTATTTCAGTACTTAAAACCGACAGCCTCCAGACCCAACTGCAGGAGTCATCCCCCTCTGACTTTACCTCAAGGATGTTTAAAATGTGGGCGGGAAAGTGCTTGGCTATCTTAACCGTGGAGAACGAATTGTGGAATAAGTGCAGTGGTGACTTACTTAGCAAATTCACCGTTGGAGCTTTAGTAGAGTTATACATGCTGTTTTTCAAAGGCTGCAATGTGCTATGTTGGATTGAAACTGTTCTGTACATTTTTACAAAGTTGTTTTAGAATATCTGAATGACTCTAAAAAGGACACTCTAGTACACCACTACAGCTCATGCCTCACATCTCAATATGTCATTTTGAACATGAAGGGAGACTTCCTTAAACATCAAACATTTGGCATGGAAATATGTGCCAAGCATAGAAATATGAAATATATGAATCTCATTTGAAGTGTTTCTTCATCTGACAGCTAAAACAATAGGTGCAGAGACAGCACCTAGCCCCACACACACACACTCACTATGTAGACTGTGATATTGCTGGAACATTTTCCCAGAACCTCCCCCCCCCAGGGTTGGAGAGGACAGACGAGAGCAGCCAGAAAAAGATATTCCCCACACTGCTGGGAAGATAAAACGCACTGCAACCACAGACAGAGGGAAAGAACGAAGGGGAGAGAAAGAGGAGGGTGAACAGGCCTCGCTGTCACAGCTCATCAGTTCCATCAGAATCCTCCAGTGACTCTTTAACATCACCAAAGGGGAAGGTGGCCCCAGACACCGCCCCGGCTCACAGGTACCATACAGCAGGGGTAAAAGATGGCCGGCTCCACTGCTAAAATGTCCCTTGGAGGGGAAACAAGCTGATGGTGTGAGGGAACATCAAGGTAAACGGCTTGAATGCTTTTCGTTGATTAAATTTGGGCTCCATGGGAGGCCGGGTGTGTGAGACAGTGAGGGGGAGAGTGTGAGAGAGAGACAGTAAGGGTGTGTGTGTATTCATCTGTGCCTTTGTGTGTGTGCTGCAGAACCACCTAATAATACTGCTCTGATTACTGATTAGGCTCTGTGGATGGCATTTTGACTGGGCATGGCAAACCCTGGTTTTGCTGCCAATGCAGAGAGTAGCAATCACCCAAAATAAACACACTGCATAGGGAAAGCCTGTCAATCAAAAGCAGTGAGCTAGGATGACGAGAGAGACTACCATAATTATGCAAATTGCTGACAGTAAAAGATAAAAGGTCGAACGGACTCCAAACTTGGATTTAGGGGTTTAGAACCCTTGTCAGATGGTGTAAACCATCACCTGGAACAGCTGGCATACAAAAACATTGATTGAAATCAGGGAGAGAATTAGAATTGAGACAACCAGGGGAAATACTCTAATCTAAACAGGCATTATCTCACAAGGAGATAAAGATGAGCCTAATACAATAGAAGCATGGTCAACAGAATGAAAAGGTCTATAAAAACATGCAGCAATGGAAACTTCATGACCCTGAAGGGTGCTTCAACTGAGGACAGTCTTTATGATCCTTTCTTGGTGCTTTTGTATGCGTCTCAGTTGTGGAGGTTGCACACAATAAGGGAGTGAACCATCTATATTAACAGAGAAGCTCTTTGATCTCCATCTCCATAACTTTCCAGCAAATGGAACCTCCCGAGGCACCAATTAGCTCTGCGCACCGTTTGTACTTCGAACTCTCCTCATTCAAAAATGGCAGACGATCTGTATGAATTATCCATGTGGCAGATATTTTGTACCCTTCTGATTAAAAGTGGATTTGGGTTTGCACAGTGCTCCGAAGTGTGGTTTAAGTCAGTTTTACAAGGAATGAGGGGTGATGCATCAAATACATATTTACTCATCTCTGCTGCTTTTTGCCCTGCTGAAAATAATTATATTCCATTAGGTCGAATAGTTCAATAATCAACCAATCTAACAATCCAAGTTTGTGGGTATTCTTTTGATTCAAGAGACATGTGGAATTGTACGCATGCTAACTTCCAGCTTGGGCTCAAAGTCATACATACATGCAAAACAAAGAAATGGAGCAGCTTAGAGTTGATCAACAAAAAGTGAAAAGCAGAGAAATTCTATCTGTTGCCTTTTATCCCTGTTTAGCAGATGCAATCACACAGCAGTCTCTGCCCTGATCTATCCTTGTCACATTACCCGAGAAGATAATACGAAAGAGAAGGGGTGTGGGTAAGAGAGGATAATGTGTGTGACATTGTATGTTCTGAGCACAAAATGGCAGCGCTGGTTTTATAAATGAATGATTTTTCCAATCTTAGGAGTCGATGCTGATGAAGGAGAATATAAATCAGAAGAAGAGTGGAGGTTCTCAGGGAGAACGCTGCTTGAGGGTAATGGTATTATCATGCCTATCTGCCTGACTGTTCCTAAGGAGATTAAACGCTTCATCATTGTCTATAGGACAAACAGTCCTGTTCCTGAACATGCACCCCATTATCAAACACCTTCCTCATCAAGACCCCCATTCCTACATTTCATTGCAACATCAGCCCACACTAGATGCCCAAGGAAAGGAGTCATTAAACAGGAGTATCAGGGCATCTCTGCCCTTGAGCATGGTACTCTTCAGGGGCCTAGGGCCCCAACATCATCATTTGCACTGTCTCAAGCTGATGACCTAGTCTTGAGGCATCATAAATGCCTTGGAGGCTTTCGGCTCCATTTATCCCATCTTATTGTTGTGGCTATATCCCTTTCCCTCAACGAATGCGAATGGCCATCGGCGGCGAGTGTAAAGAACGAGAAGTGTGGCTCTTCACAGCCTGCTGAAGGCTGCATTGTGTCAGTATGAAGTACCGTCAAATGCTGGTGTTGGTGGATCTGACGGCAGTGTTTGGCCTAGGGACAAAACACTGAGCTGTTGGCGAGGCGGTCGTTGTAAATGAGTTGAGGGTGACGTCTCGACGGCTCACTGGTCTGGAATCAGCTGCACAATCAATTCCACCATGCCGCTGCAGTCTGCCAGGCCTGCTGGCAACTACAGTGAATGTTGTTAAGACTTGTTGAAGATATGGGGGGGGGGGGGGGGGGGGGATAGGGGCATTGATAAGCTGCTTGCCAAAGAGTGAGTCAACTTAATTTCAGTAAATCAACTTTACAACCACACTACATTCCTATGGGAAAAAACACAACCATCCAACCACATTTGTCATTCACTAAATGCCAAAACATCCAATAAATTGAATTTGAGAGACCATAAGAGATCCTAGAGTATGTTTAAATGGAGCTGAATTTATTTTCTCCTTCTTCAAGCCACAATGGATATTAAGTATTATTTAAGTATTATTACAATGGCAAAAATGCCATTGTGTTTAGAATGCTACCAGGAAGAAGGGAGAGGGTGTTTTGATTGACATCTGCTGATGGGCCAACCAAATAAAAACCTTAAACAGCCAATATATCATTGCATCGCTACACTCGCATAAACAGATGCACTGCGGCTTTCAATAACCACTTTGAAAATGAAGTCATATTTAGCTGGCTACCACATTGTTTCTTTGTGATATAGCCAACATTATATTCTTTACAAGCATTTCTTCAAGGTTTGAAACAAGGTGAGAGCCACGGAATACAGCTCTGCGGTGTTCCAAAGAAAACAACAGTCTCCCCTGTGGATCAAAGCAGCCCATGTAGTATTTATCTGTCGAGTCTCCCGCCGTGCTGGTGTCGATGTGTTCCGCTCATCTGCATTTGATGTCCTGAATTTAGAAGTGTAACGTGGTAGGCACAAAGAGAACGAAGGAATCAAGACTAGACAATTCCGCACGGGGAGGGCCGGCTTGAAAGATGGACAGAGAAAAGGAGAAGGGAGACAAACTAAATCTCTCGTCGTTTCCATGCAAAGTTCACCCACAAACTCACTACCTCCCACTCATTCATCCACTCACAGGACTGAGCATGAAACTACAATAATAGGACAGAGGGAAGACGACCATGTTTGTCTATAACAGGTTAGATTGGGATGTGTGTGTGCTGTTGGGCCTGGATAGCGGTGTCATTAAGTGTGAGGGCATGATAAATGCACTCCGCTTGTTGGCTTTGAGATTCTCATTAGTCTGTGTGCAAGAAGAGACCAGAGGCCATTACTCTTGTGTTTGCTGCGACATGAAGCAGGGTCGTTCTGTGTTTGTGTGAGAGTTTGAGAGGTTGTGTGTTTCCTGTCTGCGTCATGGGAACATGTTTGTGCTTATGGTAAATGTGTGTGCAACAAATGGATGCATGACTGTATTGGTGTGTGTGCGTGTATCTGATAAAAGGGACAGATATGCATGAGTGCATGAGTGATTAGGGTGTCATTTTGAACAGAGCCATATCTGCTAGACCAGTCTGTATGTGTATCTTCTTGTACGTTGCTTCTTGTGCTATATCAAGTTAATCAGGGGCACTTTCCGTGACAATGTCAGACGGCCACAGACCTGCTCATCTCCATCACTAGCTAGAACACAGTCGTCTGGACGTCTGGCCCAATCGATACTAGGGTGATTGTGTCTGGCCAGGTCTCCTGTTACCTCTTTCGTCTTCTAACTGCACAGCAGGTGACACACTGTGTGTGCTGGCAGCCACTCACATCGGGGCTGGCTTATCATAGAATGTAGAAGGAAATGTGAGAACAGAGGAGTACAGGGCCAGTGACATTTTAATTTGTCTCAGGGTGATATGGTTTGTCAAACTATTCCTGGACCTCATCTACCAGCAGCCTTATTTGCTCACTTGGAGGACGGCTTTCAACCCTCTCGAGAAATCCCACAATGTTGTCGTTGTGACCTTGACGTTCAATTGCCATTTTCTTCCTCCTAGGAAAGGCCTTGTGGAGTGGGAATTGGATTGAGCCTCAATTGCAGGTGGCGCTGATCCTGCATAGCATACTGTAGGGCTAAGGCAATTCTTTTGTCTAGAATTAGACATGAACAATCAAAGTATGGGGTGAAAAGGTTGATGGGAGTGCCTCACTGGGCCTGAGGCTAGTGGGATAACTACAGGATTGGGTGACCTTTCTGACATTACCTTAACATAACATTAAAGCATATAGAAAGACCACCCTTGCCCATGGGTAGAATGCATTTGGTTTTCCAACTAATCTTAAAAAAATACAAAAATGAAATGAGTTACTGTATACTTAAATTAAGACAATATTGTGTCTAAGCACATCCAGTATGTAGTGACACCTTAGAAACTGTATCCATGCATAGAGATAGCCATTTGTTGCATGTTGAAGCATTCAAAAAACGAATCCAGAATTGAGATATGACTGAACATCTATCTAAATAACACCAAAATAAAATAACTAAATATTCTGGTTTGTCAAATGTCAGTTAAACAAGGCCTGACAAAGATCTAATCAAATGATTGTGATTGTAATTCATTCCAAAATGAATACAGCAATATTCCCTTGAAACCGATTAGAAAGTTCATTAAATACTGAACATGAAAGACTACAGTACAATAACCATTACAATAACTCTAGTAGAGAAAAACCTGTTATAACAATTAAAATACTGTATACACCTTACTTTTCATTACTTCTTTAATAAAAATCTTTAGGGGATTAATTGCTACATGGACCCCTATTCATTGTGATTGTAGGACCCATTCCATATTCCATTCCGCTTTTACTCTGTAAAAATATTATTAAGCAGGTCAAGTCAAATCAAAAGAGACTGACCATGTCCGAGTTTATCTGTAACCAAATCTAAATCTGACTTTGAAAGAGCTAAACCTGAGTACTGAGCAAATTAAACAACCAATAACTTAATAAAGTGGCAATGACTGTGTAGTAGAGCACTTTCCATTATGTCGATTTACAATCTAAAATTAGCCATGCTCATGGTTTTTGGCTTTCGGTGTGGACATCCACGTTAATCTTTTAGATTTTCCTTGGTTCCCAGGATTGGCACTGCAGATGTCTTTTGTGTGAACTTGAGTTCCGGCCATATGCCACCGCAGCCCTGACCATGAGACACAGACTTTTTAATCAGCGGTCTCAGTGACGGAGCACATTCGGTCCTCCAGGCTGGGGCTTTGAAGCCATAGCTGATGTGAAGCTTATTCTCTGACTATTAGATGCAACCAGGATTAAGTTAAAATAAAAGTGACTTCATAACTGTCTGCTTATATGACCAATGTAATGACTGAGCATCAATAGAATTACAAAAGGCTTTACCTACAGCCACTTGCCTTGAGTTGTAAAACTGACTTAAACACACTGGTCTAATACAGTCTAAATTCCCCATCCAAATCTATCAATTTTCCCCATTACTACAAGGACAGTGCAAGGTTTTTATGGTTTTTTAAAAACATTTTGTGTTCACCTTGGTGTACACAGACATGGGGCAAAGTCAAGATGACAAGTGCAAACAGCCAAAAGCCAAAAAAAGAGATTCTATTAAAACTCAAGTTGCTATTTTGGGCGACAGCCAACTGTTCAAGTAGATTAATTAAAAATTTGTTCAAGACTCATGTGAAGGGTGAAATGACTAAATATTAACTTAATGGTGATTGATTGTATTAGAATTTTGCAATAGTGGCTCTAACAAACATATTAAGTTAATGCAAGACAAACTACTTCCATGTACACTAGTGTTAAAGGCAAACCTATGTGCATCCATTTACAGTTTCTGCTTAATCTTCCCTCAATTATCCTTGCAAGGGCTGAACAACGTCCTACATATTTATTTAGTGAACATGACTTTAAGCACGCAATCTTATATTGTCTAGAATTCTTTGTTTAAACAAAAGAGGCCTGAGAATAAATCACCTCGCTAGAGTCGACCACAATCACTGAACCAGAGTCGTCTTCCTGATTCTGATCTTTATCCTAGCAGTCAGCAAGAAGGGTGAGGGGAGGTCAGACGGGCTCCTTATAACCAGCCTGGTTGTTGACTTTGTAGAACTCGTTCTGTGGTTTTAGATGCATTGCTTTCCTATTTGGAGAGATGATTTATTCAGACCCTTGATGCAGCTTTTCTTTCACAGAATCTTTTGAGGGTTTCTGTGAATCTGTCAACCCCAGAAGAGTCCAAGTAATGGGGGAGTGACGCCTGCAGACTGTTTGTGCTGACAGTGGATGAGCTGTTATCGTAGAGGGAGTACTGATTTTTTCTTCACAGCTATTGCGTGCACGTGCAAGTGTGTGTGTGTCAAACTGAGGTTTGGCTCGATCCCAACATCCTGGAGTGTCTACAATTGTGTGGACAACCCATCAAACATTTCACACTGTGTAGTGTTACTGGGGAGGATGTTTTACTGTCCAAGGAAGTTTTAAAATCGAAATCCCTTACCTTTTACGCTTTCAATGAAATAGGTTACGGTGCATTTTGATTTGTATATAGTTTCATGTTAACTCAAAGTTACCCATAAACTGAAATGAAAACAAACAATCTTTCCATTCATTCATAGGGAGATGGGGTCTGTGGAAGATCAAATTCAAATATTCTGCAGTTAGGCCTCTTCTGTTCTTTGATTTACAGTATCTCCTTCATTCTGTCTCCAAGTTCTCCCTCAGAAGCTGGCTTGGGTGTTCCACAGGATGCATCACATCCGTGGATTGATATCCGGGGCTTAATTCAGTGTGTCCACAGAATATTAAGACAACGTGGGAAAGTTATTCCGGCACGTTCAGGGTGAAAGGTCCCAAAGCCTGTAATTATCCCATCTATCCATCCATGGCTCAAGGAATTGGGGGGATGATTTTGATCGCTTAACATTAGAGGATTGCTTTTAAGGCAGAATCTTAGCACACACAAATGCTGCATCTGCTTGCAAAAATATTGAAGAACAAGTTTATTTTTGCTAGCCCATGCGGGTAGAAGAATTTGCATGCTTACTGTAGAGCTAAACCACACTATGAATCATATTTCGGTGTTCCCGGAAAAACTTTGTTAATAGGGTCAACTGGGACTTTGACCTAAAGCTGCTAACCCTTGTCATTCTGGCTGTGGCAGCTCTGTAAACATGATGTTTCATGACATGCAAGGTGCACTGCAGCCCAGCTAGGCTATTCCTTTATTGTTAAGTCCCCTAGGTCTGTCATTAGTCTGGGGTGCCATCTCTGTGAAATCTTTACCCAGCCCTTGATGCTTCTCTGGGGGGAGCGGAGCAGAGAGGGTTTGACAGTTTGAAAGCCACTCCGCTGCACACATCATTGGTAGTAATGGGCAGGGAAACAGGGTATAAGGGAAATGTGTGTGAGTGTGTGTGAGTGTACACACAGGGGGTTAGGGAGTCAGGATTACACAAGCGGAGCATGTGTGGCGGCTCAGTGGAGAGATCAATTCATGTCACCGCCGCAAACGGCGTGACAACCAGTCCCCTTCCCAGTCGCCATCTGCCTCTTCTCCTTTGCCAATTTGTCACAGCACATCCGAGTGTGGCCATGCCCTCGTTTAACATTGAGAAAAGCGGCTCCGGGAACAAGGAAGGAAGGAAGGAAGGAGGGATGGAGAAAGGAGAAAATAAAGATACTAGCATAGACTGAGAGGCATGAGCCCTGGAAATGAAGTGAGAGGGCAGCTAGAGTTCAGAACCGAGGTCAATGGCAGACTGCTGAAAGACATTTCTGGGTCAACTGGCAGTATATTCACCAAAGTGCAAAGTTGGACCAGTGTTCTTCCATCTGAGTCAGAGCACATACAACAGTATGTGGGTTAGAACTGACAACACACGTAGTTTAATCAAAGATTTATTATGGATACTCAATTGTATACAAAAATGCATTTATGCCAGACAAACGTGTTTGGGGCAGAGGAATAGATCCAGGCAGATCGGACATCACGAAAGCAGAGCACGCAAGAAACAAGCTCATGTTTTTGTATGTTACTTGAGAGGCAGTGCAACAACAAGGTTTGCAGTAATGTATGTAAGATATGAATAGAATTGCACACACTTCTCCCAGTATGTCACGACAGAGGGAGGGAGACAGGGCCTTTTGTTAGGGGAGTGGGTGACAAGATATCCAAGAAATGTGAGACTCATGTCCTTCTTGTGTGCGCACAAACAAACACACTCCCAGACATTCCGCCATGACAATTCCTCCATTCAAGGTACCAGTCTGATCATGTTTCACGCCCATGTGGCCTGCTTTGATTGCCGTTATTCCCCATTTTAAGCCCTTTTCCGATGTCTCTATGGTGGCCGTAATGAAAAGGAGAAAATGGTTGTCCACATCGGTGCCAGCCACAGGACCACTCTACCATACCACCACCAAGCCAGTGACCCAATCCAATTTGGCACACCTAACCACACATCCCCTTTATACAGATCCTTCATAACCTACCCAGATTGATTCTCTCCCTCTGCCAACAACATACAATGTAACTGGCTGGCTTGCATTCACTTTGACACACAATGGCCCCACAATGGCCAGGGGTGTACGTACACCTACCTAGCCAGAGGAGGGATGACAGTACAAAGGCAATGCTTAATAAGGTGCATGAATAGAGGTGTTCATCCCCATGCCAACAGAATGACAGCAAATAAGGGCACAGGGGAATGTAGATTGTGACGTGGACCAAAAAAATTGTTGTTGTTATATAAAATGTGTCTGTCACAAGGCTCGTGTTGGTACGGTAAGCACTGACTGAAAGCTGTGAAGAGCGCTATTCCACTGTGGAAAACCCTCTTGTTGATACAGATACATGCTTACCCAATCAGCTATGGGGCATTATCCGAAAAGGCCATTACAACAAAAACAAGTGACACAAGTGTCTCTTATGCTGATCATCCATTACTGTAGCTAATTCAGTCCTCAAGAGTTGGACCCATTGCTAACCTCTGGAATGCGAAACTGTATGATTCAGCATGTGTTTGACACACTTCATAAAATGTATAAAATGGAATACAAGTCTATGACTAGATATAAGGGGACTGCACTGGTGTTGCTATCCATAACATCATAATGAGCCTGTGTCCAAATTCTCCTTTGAATGTACCACATCGACAGTTTGAAAGTCACTTACTGTGTAATAAAAGGAGGAGTTTGTTAACGTACAGTCTACTCACTTGTTTGTTCAGTAAAGACGGCTGACTGGCAGAATCTTCAGTTCCTTCGAGCAACCACAGGAGAATTCCGAGGGGACAGAGCAAGGGTGTTTGGGGCCAGCTGTGCTGCTGAAGGGCCTGGGGGTCAACCCCCCCCACCTCAATTTTACACAACTCAGCAAAACGTCCTGTGAGGGTAACCAGAGAGAAGAAAACCTGAGTGAGCTGCAACAGTGTTGGCTCAGTATGTAGAACGACAGGACGCAAAGCCTCAAAGCACAGCTGTGCTACACACACACACACTGGCCAGTAACCCCAGGGTCTTTTAACGCAAGGATACCCAGGCCACTGACCAGTGACCGACAGAGATGCGGTGTACAGTGTGTGTGCGTGAGTGTGTGTGGCAAACATCCTTTTAGCACAATCTTCTCTGTCTCTTTACTGTCATAACATCGCGGCTAACACAAGCGGAGGGTCTGTAAATAGAACCAGATGTGATGGGGCTCAGCAGGGGTAGAAGTTCGAAATGGCTAAGTAAGGAGCAGGGAAAGTCTGTAAGAATATATTTCTTTAAGTGTGGAAAATATCTTGTATTGTGCAAAAACTACATTTCATCGTGGTATGGAAACTCAATACAGGCATCAACCCCTGCTAAAGTTCCTTACAAACAAATAAGGTACTTGTAGTTCTTGATGTTATTACAACAGTTGTTGCGTAGCTGTAACAGTAGTTCAAGGTTGTTGTTGCTTACAACTCGGATGTTCTTTTGGGGAACTGTTAAGGACACCTTTGCAGATTTGTAAAAAAAAATTAATAAAGAAAAGTCCCTGGAGCTCTTTTCAGAACCCACAAACTAATTTACTCTTGACTCATTTTCACTATCCATCAGGGGTTCAAACTGCAGCTACTCTATCACCGTCCCGGTTCCCCAACTGTATTGTCATCCTTTTAAAAACCTCCCTATAAAACCAGCCTTATGCTGATGAGAGCGCATGATAGATGATTCTGTCTCTAATCCATTCCAGCAAAGCCAGCACTTTTATGACTGGCTGTCTAACGACCACTGGTGACAAATGGCAAGTGGTCAATGGATGATGTTCAGCAGGATCCACTCCTACAGCACACACTTGCACACAGAAATTAGCATACCCCCAAAAAATGGAGACAGATTTCATGGTTGTAACCACAGAGCAATCCGATACATCCTGAGCTATAGCGCATGCATGTCCCACTCACTGACTAACTTGACACAAGAGACAAGGGTATTTTTCTAGAACCCCCTGGAACCAGGCAGCTGACTACAGCTGCTGAGAACTCAGGCTGAGTCACAGGCTACCAATGAGGGTGTCATGAACTCATGATGGGTCTATAAACCCATAACCACCTCTGCATTCTCCACATTAACTTGTCGTGCATGGGTGCATTGGCATAGGGGCTCATAGTGACTAAGCCTGTGTGGAGAAGTCAAAAGCTGTTCAAGCCCTTTATGGGAATGACACAGGGACACAACCAAGGGAAATAGACAAATACTGAATAGTGAGTGATGTCATCTGGTAGGAGTTGTTGAAGACCACTATAGGGTTGATTACAAACAACCTATCTCACTCGTCTCACTGTTCTAATTGTTAAGCTGGAGACCACTGTAGTTAATTATGGCAGACCACAGCCGTTTTAAAGCACCATCACTAGGGTGCTCAACAACAACAACCATACAAAGCTAGCTATATCAGCAGTCACTGGCACAGAGGTTAGATAAATTAAAGTCAGCAGACTTAGCTAAATAGTGCAAAATGAACCCCATGTCTGTGCAATGTAAAAGCTAACAGCGTAAGCAAGGGGTTTCATTGTTTTGCTAGGTTGTTTTTCAGAGCGTGACATGGAATAGCTTGCAATATCGATTTCACAGAACGCAAACTGCTACAGGGCTTCTACTTCATAACTTACACTGTCAGATCTGTCAACGAGAAGCCTCGTTTCAATGTCATGGAAATACACGCATTATCTAGTCTTGATTGTTATGTGACTGTGCTGCAATCATTCTATCCTAGTTGGGTCCTGTAATTTCGAATCTCATTTTATGGAAATAGTCCCATTGAGAGGCCCTCCTAATCGTGCTATAATAATGTCTAGGTAAGCCCCATTAACCAAACTGGCTTTTCACAGCACAGCACTCCTATTACACAGTGTCCCCATGCATTTTCTGATCCGTCCTGCCATTCCGTCTTCAGTCTCCTCACTCAAATCATTTGTTTGTTTTTTTACACTCTCTATGCCTCCATAAATCTTTCATCCTTTAAAGCCCCCCAAGATTTACCCCACCAAATATATGCTAAATCTTCTCTCCCTCCTCCACCCTTCCCTGATCTCTTCTGAAATCCCACCCCCCCCCTCCTCCCTCCAGATATCTCCCAGCAGGCCTAGCGATGTTCACTGGGCTGTGGTGGAGGTGATCAATGGCCCCTGGCTGTGGGCGCCTAGGGGCCCCCAGGCTTCTGAAATGGAGGCATTAATAATGCAGGGTCCGGTCTGTCATATAGGCCATTACGAGGGGGAGGCGGGGGCGGGGGCAACTGATTGATTGCTAATTGGATTAATCTGCTGTGTTTCGGGAGAAAGGAGAATGTAATAGACTGGAGCCTTGGCAAGTGGGTGTGTAATAGGGGGAGCTTGGCATTCTGGGATTCAAGACAAAGAATAAAGAGGTTGATGCTATTTCTTTTCATTAATAAGACGTCAGGATCAGAAGAGAGTACATCTTAAGATATTTTAGCAAAATGTGCACAAGTTCATGCACTTTTCTAGTGTTTGTTAGACATGAAAGTACTACATGGTGAGAGTTTAAATAGGCTCCATTCTGTTGAAAATTAGTACCTTGGTTTAATAAAAACAACATTTTGGGCCTTTGCTCCCTTATTATTAGGCCATACTACATCAGAGACACTCTTCCATGCTCTCTATAATGGCCTCTGAGTTGGCCTAAAAAAACTAGAGTAAAAAAAAAAGTATTTACCACAAAAAAAGCCCATTATGATGTTATTGCATTTTTTTATGAGACCATTTCCACCTTTATTTCCTCAAAACTATCTTGCAAAAAAAGCAATATGGCCGAGCTCCAGATTTGGTGTAATATGTTTGATGATAATGTTCAGCAGTGAACAGTGCCGTTAGGACAACAGAAGAGCATGGGAGTTTTTTTTGTTAGGATAAAATAAACCTGGTGAAATGTTGCAGCATAGAGAAGTTCCAGCATTTTTCTTTTTGCTTCTGAAAAACATGGATGTGTGTCTGAGAGCCTGTGTGCAACGTCGGTATGGTCCCACTCATTACACACACACCCACATCCTGATTTAACGCTTTAGCACTGATCCACTTCCACTGGCATACAGCACATACAGGACCTGAGAGTGTGTCCTCCTCAGCACAGTAGAAAGCCAACTCGTACTCAGCTTGGGAACAGAAGCATCCAGCCAAAGGCTTTGCGGCACAGAATGTCGCAGTTTAGCTTGAGGACCTGGACAGGGGACCATTGTAACGACAATAGATTTGCTCAGAAATGGTGGCAGGGTTTTGATGGTAATTTTCCAACTGTTGGAACACCCATGGTTGCAATGGATAAATGGATAAACATGCAAGTAAAAAATATAAAGCTGTAAGCACATAATGATTTTTGAATACAATTGAGAGCCCTTTCACAGAAAGTTAGAAATAATAATGTATTTGTTGACCTGTGGGATATTTCTGTTCATATGCCTATGCATTCCTTTATAATTATATGGATACTCTCTCGTTCACTCACACACGCGCACACACACTCACCACTGATCACCCCACTGTGTAGGGGACTTTTTCACACAGCGCTATCCAAACATCCGGGCTTCCTCCATTGGTAGTCTGAGCCTATCTGTTCTTTCCCTCCATGTTCTGCACCTGCACCCCTTTCCCCTCCCCCTCACCCCAACACTTTCTCCTTTCTTCACCCCATGGCCAGCGCCTGTGGCTGGCTGCAGAGAGAGGGCACGCTGCGCTAATTGAAAGCGACTCTGACTCGTCCATTTTCCCAGGCGCTCTGGCTAGTGCCCCATTGCTTGCCTCTGCTGGCGGTTGACAACTGACCTTTCAGCGGCGGTGTGCTATAGCGTGAACTCTGGCCTCAGAGCTCTGTCGTCTTCCTTGTCACCCCTGCCCCTCTCTCCTACACACACACACACACACACACACACCTCTTCAGACAGATGGCGACAGGCAAAAATTGCAGAGTTGCACTTCCTTGCTTACCCTGATGTATGTCTACCTACCTAAACCTTTCCGTTTCTGTAACATTTTAAAGCTGGATGTTTTGACGATAGTTCTTTGTCATACAGACTGAGAATTTGATGAACCCCTAAAAAGTCATTCAAAAAGATTATCACAGTTTCTTTCCTTTAAATGGGATTTCCCTCTGAAATGAGGCACGCGTTCCCTATAGCAATGGGCCTGTTATGATTTTCTCTGGAGAACAGGACTGCGGCCCGTAATTGAATAGGCTCACGGCTGAATCATAAATCACATTGAGACAGCATGCTATACAAACTGACACCCCCAATCTGGAAACCTGTGTCTTTATTAAAAATTGCATTATATTGTTAAAAAGAGACACCGCTCTGCCCTTACTTTGCCTTATGCATGTCCCCAAACCCTTTTCCATCACAGTCACACATTCACCAGAGGACTCCAGGACTGTACACAGATTTCATGTTGAAGGTGCATTTCATTGTTAGTGATTGCCTGTGTGTGAAAGGCATGGGCACCTCTGTGACCAGCACAGCGAAAGCAGAAACAACGTACTGAACCGCAATAAGATGTACAGTGGTGAGTTAGGGCTGCTAAAGAGCAGACATGGATGACGTAAGGGAAATGTACAGCATAAGTGCCCTCGCCTTCAACCTGAAGGCAATTTGAAGCTACAATTGAGTTTAGCCTATTGGTTGAATCATTCATGAGGGTTAAGGAATACCTCTGCCATTTAAAAGTTGCTCATGCTGAGATGTGCTTAGGGACAAGGAATGGAAGTCTATTAAGCAGTGTCTAATTTTGAAGTCAAAGCCATTGACTGCTTCATTCATGTAAGCAATCAAGACTGAAAGAAAACATCTCTCTCAAACTTGAAACACCCATTTCCCTTATCCATGCACACACAAGAGGCACCCCTTAGTAAACACACTGGAAGAAACATAAACCTTCAAACGGAGCCAGGCTGTTGTGAGACAGGAACATAAACAGCATACTTTAAATGGATACTGTAGCAGTACCAACAAAATTCAATTGTACAAAGACATGAGTCAAGGCGGTTTATCTTCAAATCGCTTTCCCTGTAATCCGACCTGAAAATGTGAATCTATAGGGACGTGTTTAGGGTCTCTCTTCGTCTCACACACGCTCTCAGACACACACACAGAGGTGCAGAGTAGATCTTTATCACACCCGAGCGTGCTCTAGAACCCCCTTCGCCAAAAGTCGTCTACCAAGGCTGCCCCCTCACCTGTGTCAACACAACATATCCTCCCAGGGTAGGAGCCTGGACTGAGGAGAGCAGGAGGGCAGCCATGCAGGGTAGGGTAGGGTAGCTGGAGTTAGGTGGCTGGGTGCAGCTCACAGAGGATCTCACACAAATGTCAAGCCTGGGCTCCATTTCATTATCTTATCTGACATGGTGCAGAACTCACCGAGCAAAAGAACGCACCGAGCAAAAGAAAGATGGAACCAGACAAATAATTCTTGGATTACAGCCCTGATGTGTCATTTCTTGCGTTCCGTGGGGAGGAGGTGGGGGCACAACCTCTGCCGTTCCTTCCATCCTCACTCTTCCAGTGCTTGTCAATAGAGCGCTGTGATCCCTATTAGATGACGCGATAATGAACGGCTGTGTCATTTTGACAGCCGTTGGCGCAGGCTTCGTTTCTTCGGCTCTCAAGGTCTCCCTGTAAAAATGGCACCTAGACAGACAAAATTTCATATTGTCTAAAATCCTCAAATCTGTCTGGCCATCTCGAAATGTCTGAGAGCCCAGGCTTTTTCCTTCAATACAGTGTGTGGATTACTTTTCACGCTAGCGACGATTGTAGGGGATAATGTCAAATGCAGCTCAAGGTGAGGGTCATTATTTGCCTTAGATCTTTAATCTACCTGGTTATAATACTGATGACACACACATACCTGTATTTAAAAAGATCTGAGGAGTATTATACTGTACTACTACTACAAGGCTTATACACCTCCAGCTTCTGTAAAAAATGTGGCAACACTTCACATAAATGTTACATTAACCATCATGGAACTAAATGGAAATATTTTTGTGATAACCTACACCAGTAGAATATAATTTAATTACATGGCAACTCTTATGTAACTACAATGTTTTACTGTAGGGCAGTTGATGTAACCTTAATGTAAAGTTCACAAAACTGCCCAAGCCCCAGGAGTGACTCATGGCAATCACGAAGGACACAAAAATAGAACAGACGATCAAAGTGGACAAACAACGTGCGTAGCACTGTACACAGAAACAAAACAACATTCCTCGAGTCCTACGAGGCAAAGGAAAGAGACCATTAACATGCTATTTTGGTCGTATCTGTTCATGCGTTGAGGTGGTTGCCTTTCTGGTTTTGTGTCAATTGATGTTCTTCATCTTTCTTCAGACAGCTAGTATGAGTTGCGGAACGCTGTTCCACATTCCTCGCACAGGCTTTGAAAGTTCACCATGACATTTCCTGTGGAGTAGCATTCTCCTCCCTGCCCATACAGCATGTCAATGAGGTGCTAACCACAGAGGTGTTCAATTCCAAAACAACATATAAAGTCTAGACACATCGAAACTCTTAAGCATGTGAGACATGCTTCCACACTCACCCCCAAAAAAATCCACTTCTGTTCATTGCATAACAAGTCCCTATATAATAACTGTGGAAAATATAGAAAATATACAAAAATGATCACACACTGTCTAGATCCCAATGTAGAATGATAAAATATCACTAAAAGTTTACTTTGCATCTTAAATGTAAAGCACCTTTTAATCCTGATAATCTTTTAGTGATACTTTTCCAGCTAATTTACAGTTACTGTAGCATTGAGATGTAGACTTGGCAGGAGGTTTGCATTAGCTCATGTTTTCTCTCTCTCTCAATCTGTCTCTCTTTGCATCTCCCTCCCTCACATATAGCAGACTTGTGTTATTTGTTGAAACAACCCTTTTTCCTCCCACAACGTAAACAGCTGCTAAAACTAAAACAGAGCCCAGCATACGCAGAGACAAAAAAACATTCTCTACGCATGTCAGTTACCAGGCCAATAAACTAACCTCTCACACCATAAAGAAGACCTCAAATAGAGGGGGCTTTAGATAAAAAAGGCATACGTTATTGTTGAACTTTGCGCTTCTGATGCTTGATCTTCTACAGTATGTCCACAGTATGTTTGTGGATACTACAGGGAAGCATTTGTTCCAAAACTGGGCTGAACATGTCACCAGTCCAAAACCTATCATGACGTAATGATCAGACCACGAATTGTACACACTGGCCTGAATTCTAAACAACAGTGATGAAATACATTAAATCACTTCAAATGCTTTTGAGCCACTGTCAAACATTATTCATGGCCTTTCAAATGAAAATACAGCTTGGCCTTCGTGTTCTCTCCCTACTGCTAATGGCTACTTAATGACTGGGGTGTGTAAACATGGTAGGTGAATGAATGGATGCAGTAAGATCCTGTAGAGGGTGAGGTGTGCCTGCATGACACTATGCTGTGAGCCTGGCACACTTCTGTGTTTTGGAAGGAGACCCATGGAAACTGATGGGTCATGTGGGCTGCCAGGCCGGCCCCGGCAACAGGCCCGACTCTGGTCTACTAATGGGCTTCTGGGTTTGGAGCTTCCACTCGTCGGCATCACACTGATGTCTGAGCCAAGACCGGTCTCTTTCCATCTCCCCACAAGCAACACAGTGAGACTTGGTGTTGACCGAGGCTGCGTGAACACACAGCTGTTTAACGGATCCACGCAAGAAAACACACGAGCAGAGATGTGGGCTACAGTTCACTAGAAAGCGGAAAATAGACTTTTACTGGAGAGGTAAAAATAAGGCAGCTTATCGAGTCGATTTGCTGTGTCAAAAAAAGAAAATAGAAACTGGAAAGAGAGAAAGGGTGCAAGAGGGAAACAAATATAAATAAATATGAAGCTGAAAAGGTGGCAAGGCCCCCAGTGTACCCCACAGTGGGCCATTTTACAGCCACACAGACTGACTAACCCTGACAGGTCAGCTGGAAGACTTGCTGCCAAGAGAAACCTTCGGCGGAAATGGCAGGCACAAAGCTGAATACACACGCACACGCTCTCCA
The DNA here is from genome assembly GCF_038355195.1 of Osmerus mordax. Lineage (NCBI taxonomy): Eukaryota > Metazoa > Chordata > Actinopteri > Osmeriformes > Osmeridae > Osmerus > Osmerus mordax. Next base: position 4,550,476 of record NC_090055.1, read on the forward strand.
TCTCAATTTCCCCTCTCTTTGCACGCAGATCACCACCTCCCAGAACAGCAAAACAATTTCCTTTTCAATCTGCCACACAATAACTGGGCCACTGTTTATTGACCTTTTGCACGGTGCTTTTCATCAGGCAATCAGTTCCCTGCTCCAGGTACAAAAATATAATCTGGGCCCACGGCCCAACACTGTAAACTCGCCACCTTCCAGTTGGCTGGAGTCACTAACCCTGTTTCTACATTCAAATGAGGACGTGGGATGAGAGACCCATGGGACGATCCAATTCAGTATTGCCAGTCGTTTGTTATGTACACTGATTGAAAATTCATGGGAGACCATGAGAATTCATCTCAGTCTCAACACTTGTGAAATAAGTTAATAACAAAATAATACTAGAGCTCAGACAACAGATATTCAAGGGAGCGAATGAAAGCAAGCAAATACCTTTTGGGGGGAATCTACAGCAGGAGCCTCTTATTTTACAATGAAGAGTTGTGTGATTTTTTTTACGATTTCTCCTTGCGTCGTCGCTTTCGTTTGTTTATTTGGGTGGAGCAGCTCTGTTGCTTTGGAGCCTTTCTGTCTTTTCTGTGGGATGAGGTTTTGGAGATGGTGAAGTGTTGACAGGAGCTCTGTCGTGGCAGAAACCTCCCGGTGCCAAGTGAATAACGGTGACGGGGCGACTCTCGCTCAGCTGATGAGCGACGGGAAGCCAGGCGGGCGGGCGGTGGCTTATCTGCCCAAACAGCTGGAGTGCACCACACCTCCCGCGGTGAGAGCTGCCGCGACTCAACGACACCACACAAGGAGAGAGAGAGCGAGTGAAAGAATACGTGAAAACGAGGGGAGGGGGAGGAAGGTAAAGATAAGTGGCAGTCAGAGAGAGGCAGACAGAAAAGAGAGAAGATGAGGGAGATACAATAAGAGGTGACGGTTGGGAAATGTGTATAGGAAGAAAGGGGGTGGGTAGCAGTGATGGGGGGGCTTGAGTAAAAGGAAGGAGTGATAACACTTCTGCATGCCGCCCCCACTCTCTCTCCCTCTCCCGCTCGTAGATTACACCAACCTTGTTCTGCTGCTCACCCACAGCTCGTTCCCCTTTCTCTGCCCCTGCCTTGCTAGAGAGCGCCCGCTCCCTATGTAACCATCCCTAACACACCGGAATTCCATGTGGGAAATCGCGTCGTGCCAAACTCATCTCCAGAGCCTGTGGGGTGTTGACTAAGCTGCGAGGGGCTGCTGTCTGGAAGCTGCACTGGGCTTTGTACAAGGTGTGAATGTGAGACCCAGGTGTCACTTTAATAGAGACCCAAGCAATACAGCAAAGCTGAATTTACCAACAGGCACCTTACTTTGCATCTTTGTGCACACTGCACACCAACTGATAAATAAGGGAGTTGAGAAACCGTTTTTTTTATTACCTTAAAAGTGAATGGTTGGATCACTTAAACGTCTCATTCAGCTGTAGCTACAGCGCTATACAAAACAGAAAAAAGCAAGAGAGGGCAGTCTGCCTCTGAGTCTGTCTGCTTTTTTGTCATTGATGGTTCCTCTTTCAACTATTGGAATAAAATTACAGCTGGAACCATCTGATTGATGAAATCAATAATCTAATCTAATGTAATCTAATTGATGAAAATGCTATGTCTACAAGCGCCTTTTTTTACACAAAGGAGTCTCCCTGCATCCCGCAATTCATCATAAAAATGCAGGGAGGCTCCATTCCTTTTACGTTTAGTAATTTAGCAGACACTCTTATCCAGAGCGACTTACAGTAAGTACAGGGCCATTCCCCCGAGGCAAGTAGGGTGAAGTGCCTTGCCCATGGACACAACGTCCTTTTGCATGGCCAGGAATCGAACCGGTAACCTTCTGTAATAATAGCCCGATTCCCTAACCACTCACCTGACTCCCTTTTAATCCAAGTTACACACAAATGCCAGGTCATGTTATGTTGCCTGAACCTTCCTGCACCGCTTTAGTATGGGAAGTTAAGTGGAGAGTTCCAAGTTTGCCAATATTTAGCCCAGCCCATTTGTGGTAACCCAATAACTGGACAGCTTAAAGAAAAGAAATGTAGGCATGCTCGATTTGTTTCTTGGCCACTAAAGAACATGTTTCTATTATATTCACGACACAGAGCAGTAATTATCAGCATCAAAGGTTTGGGATTGTGAAAAATAACAATGGCGACACTGTTACCCCTCTTTACTCCAAACCGACCCTGGGTCTTGACCACCCCATACTTTAGTTGCTTTTCAAGATTATCGCACACTTTGTGAACCCAGTTGTCTGTGAACAATCAGAGAAACCAAAACTGAGAGCAAACAAACTCCTGCCATCCAGGTTGTGGTAAACTCAACTGACTACAAAACTGCCAACTACGACCAAGTGCGCCAACCCCTGTGTAGAAACAGACCATACAAAGAGTTTAATGAGGATAAACACTCATTTTAAAAAGACACAGCATAGCATGCTCTTGCAACCCCACAGCACAGCCAATAGATGGTACTTTGGAAATGTGTTTGCCTCAGCAAGGGCGCAGATATCTCTTTATTTTCTTTCTTTCTCTAATTTTTCTTGGCAAGTCAGCAGTGGTAATTGGCATGCATGTCCTGGCAGTGCACTAGACGAGCTGGGTCTCGAATTTGGGCACGAAGTACAACGGCTCCGCTATGCCCACGTAATTTGGTTAAAGCTATGATTCAGCTACAGGCAGAGTCCTGTAGTGCTCTACTGATATAATCCATCACTTCAAATTCATCCATTCTCTCTAATAAAACAACAAACTGTGACACACTATTTCCCTTCCCACGCCAACTCACCAGCAGGTTACCACTCCTTAGGAATCAACAGCAGTCTGAGTTTACCAGAGCTTCCGACTACCCCAACTGTGTCAAAAGCTGCAAGGAGAGGCAAGAAGTAGCTGGGATAAGTGGGTGGGGGGAGAGGGGGAAATAAGAAGTGGTGGTGGTGGTGATGGGGGGGTGGGGGGGGGATGGGGGGTGACGAATCTTGTCATTAACCTTGCCTAGGTCCGGGGAGAGCCAAAGGATGAGAAGGGGGTGAGAGGGACAGTAGGGAGTAGGGAGGCAGGAAGACTGCTGCCACAGGGGTCTGTCTCCTAACTGCGCTGCACTGTGAGAACGCCTGGAAGCCAGATGGTCTGAGGAATTGATCAGAGGAGATTGTCCAGAGACCAGCAGAGACAGCAGGCTATATTTAAATATGAAGTGCATCTATCCCGTACGTTTCCAATGCAATAAACAGTCAATGGAATTTCTAGGTGTTTGAATTTGGGCCCAACAGTAACTTTGGAGATCAATGGAAGAAGATGCATGGTAGAATGTGAATTGGATTATTTACATCAGATATATTAGGTAACTATCAGGGATAAGTTTTGCTAACGGTTCTTCACATTATCTTATAGCTAAGTGTTTACCAAACAGACCAACTACTTGGATATAACAACCTTGAGAGCAAGAGAACAATATCAGCGTCTTTGCAGGGTGTGTGTGGACCAGAATTTCAAATAGAACAGAGAAATAAACCATTCGGTTATCCTGTCGCTGTGTCACTCTGGTGTCCTTTGGAGAGCTGTCCTACTTTCAGCCTGGTCTCTGTGTGACATCCATCTTTTACTGAGAAATGGCAGGCCCCTCCCACCCTGCCAGTCTCATTTTCCCCATCTATTGTTCAGTGTTCAGAGATGGAGCCCAGCACCAGCCATCACCAAAACCTCTCCAATACCTGGCCGCACAACTGATAAGCAGACAGACATGCAGGTGAGAGTAAAGGCTAGAATATAGCGCATTGAAACTAGAAAATAACACATCCAGTCACTAGGTGTAGGCATTTATTCTGTCTTACCTGAATATGACTATTCAGATTCAAGGCCAGTGTTCTCGTAGTGTTAGTTTTTTTATCTGTGCTTACTTATCATTCAGCCATACTCCAAACCCACTTAGCTTCCAGAGTTTTGTCATGGCACAATAATAATCAGGTAAGAAATGCATGGATATTTTGCCCATGTGCCAAATGGCAGGTTAACTGAAAGACCTTTGAATAGGTGGATCCTAGTTCTGTATTGGAATCCCTTGGGCCCCAGATAGTTCTGTCTGTTCAGAGAACCATCATCGCCGTGGTAATCACCAACTGACACAGGCAAATAGACTGACCTCAATTGACTCATGGGAGAACACCGGAAAAAGCCAAGGGTCAGTGAACCCAAAAGAATCCGGGGCACGAAACTGTCCCTGTAATACTATTCAAGGAATTCCCGTTAACATTAGGGCTTTGAGGAGACAGCTTGCTACTTCAGGAGGAATAGAAAAACGTGCACAAACACACGGAGGAGAGAGGTTTGCTCCATTGGCTCCAAGAGGAATGCTAATTAGGCCATGAGAAACAAGACGGCTCTCTCTGAAATGTCACATCCTTGTGAGAAGAGCAGGGATTGCGCTGGGTTAGACAGACTTCTCTGAACTAATGTAAGCCAGTGTTTACTTACCTCTCTCAAGGCATTTCTTGAGCTCCCTACTCTATTTCCCTCAGCCTCTTTCAGCGAGCTCCTTCCCATCTCTTTCCTTCTGACTTTCCGTTTCTCTGTTGATGAATGCTTTAATTTTAAGTAAGCCTTTTTTGGCCACAATTATTTTATAAAAATTTGCAATTAGCAAGCAGAAAGAAGATAAATCTATCCAAAAGGGCAAAAAGGGAGAAATTACGAGTGGACAGCTGTAGGACTCATCTTGAGCACAGTTCTGTCTTTCCAAGTAGTCCTTATTTTTTTCTCTTCTTTTATCAAAACCTCCACCTTTCACCCTTACAGGAAAGGTCAGAATAAAGTTGATAAGGCAGTGTACACAGCATACAGACAGTTCTGAGAACATAGATCATAGAGGGATATTAGTGTAAACAAATAGAGTGGTTTGTAATGAAAGGCGACACTTGAAGAGTGTGTTGGCCTTTTTAAATGGCAGGCCTCATTATCCACCTGGGTTCATTACATTTAAATGGAAGAAACTGAGATGAAGGGAACACTGTTAACGGAATAGAATACACACAGGCAACAAAATCTAAGCAAGAAATTAGATTTATGAAAAATGTTTGAGGTACCTTTCCATTTAGTCAATGCATTACGTTTGTTGATGGACTGCACCCGAAAGTGTGGGCCCTGTGCACAGGAGCCTTTCATTGAACTATTATGAGCAGAGCAAATGTAATGAGCCTGTCACAGCATGACTCAGGTGCTTGTGCCTCCACTAACCCCCTCCACTCCTGCACTCCCATCACAACCAGCTCAGCCAGTCACCCAAAAATCGGTTCTTTTGATACTATATAATAAACACTGCAGGGGCTTTAAAAATACGGATTTAGTTTTAGTGTAAACAAATATATATAGATATATATATATATATATAAGGACAAAAGAAGAAAACTACAGGCTCTGGTGAGCTGAATGGGTTACACGCAGGCCGCCAGCTTGCATTTCGTCTTAGTGTCTTGATTTGTTTAGAGAGTGTCGGTGACATGCTAAAAAGAGACTCCCTCTCCCTTAGCCTTGCCAATGGCTACAAAGTTGCTGAACGTCACTCAAGATCTTTCAGCCACCAGGAAAAAAAAACGGGTGACTAAAAGAGAGGCAGAGAGCAAGCGGAAAAGATAGAGGCTGAGGAAGAGAGACGTCACGCATCCTAATCCTGGCCTCCTGTGGCGCTCGCTGTATAATCTGAGAAGAGACTGTGGTATTCACATTTCAAAGGTGGAATATGTCAGAGATTGAACATTCCTGACTTCCAAACCAAGCACCGTAAACACTTGTTATGCGTTGCCTTTTTTTCAACCGTCTCTGGTAGGGCTGTCCCCACTCAGTCGACAAGTCGATTTTCTGGTCGATATGCTCTCGGTCGACTAAGATTTTTTTAGTCGAGCTGCCCTACGGCAGTGTGAGATCTGATGCCCGCTTGTGTCATCATTGCTGAATTAACAAAATGTTCTACAGAAATTGTAGATTATATTATTTAAGACAAATAAAGCAACTCTAAAAATATATAATTTAAAAGAAAAGGTGTTACTGTTTTCCCTTTCGTTAATCTGCGCTTTGTTTTGGTTTGGTATTTTGCACACGGCACAAGCACAATTGGCTGCCGAACTACAAACTCTGCCATAGCCTACTTTGTGGTGTTATTAGTCAAAATGGCAAAGAAATCTGTGGTATGGCAGCATTTCATTAAAGTACATTTACAAAGTACCGGGTGACTCGAAAAACGTTGAATGCAAATGCTTGGTCGACCAAAGAAAATCTTAGTCGGGGACAGCCCTAGTCTCTGGCACTGTTCACCATTTGTTGTTAGTTGATATGTTTCTTAGTGTGTTGCTGGTCTAGAGTAAAAACACAAGACTAATGTTTTGTTGGTTCAATAACCCCTAAAGCCGAACTGATCCACCACTTGTTTCCACACGCATCGAAGGGCGTGGGAATATCTTTCTAACCAATCAATGCAGTTGGAAGAGTTACCCTGAAGTATCGACTTGAACTGTTTTACCACACATCTACATGCCTGTTGTGGCCAACTGCCATGGAAAAGAAAGGTTCAAAAGTGTAAATCTATTCTCTGTTTTCGCAATACCTAACAGATCCCACAATGACACCATACTGATTTGTTTCAATATCTTAAATATTCAAAACATTTCAATGCTTTGTGACTTTCCCTTTGTGATTAGGATTCTATTTGTTCCATCATGAACTGAGAACATGAATCTTTCATTAGAGAACCCACACTGGTATTAAAATTGTGAAAGTTCTCTCTGACACACAAACATCAATCAGCTCTTGTTAGCATTAAACTGGATTCTATCACGCTTGGCCCTGAACAAACATTGCCTGTAGGCTTTTGGCACACTTGAATAGTGTGCGCTAATGTTAAACATGCAATCAATGTTGACATGCCTTTTCATGTTGCATCAAGCGACTGCGAATGACAGTTAAGGTGGTGAAGAGCCCTAATTCTCGGCTGACATTTCAGATTTGAATATGAAAACATAATGTAAAACGGTGATTAAAACCCAATTAGAGTGCGTGCAGTAGAAAAGTCAATTAGCGCTTCAGAGGCTGAGAATGGGCAGCTGCCAAGGTGAGGACAGAGGAAGAAGACAAAGACGACGAGATTAAGCGACAGGGGAGGTAGGAAAGGAGTAGGAGAAGAATAGAAGAGTCCGAAACGAAGCCATGAAAGGATGTCCAACACAAGACTCATGATGATGCAATTTGAAGTAGAAAACGGATTTGTGTCCCTCCTGTCACCAACCACACATACATCGTGCCCACTTTGCATTATGTTGTGTTCAAGGGTTTTAGCCAATGGAGGGACAAGTTGAGCCCCATTTAGAAAAAGCCACGAAATAAACAAAGCCTATGCAAATTACTCCATTACACAGTCCCAGAGCTTCCCTCCCAGTTGACCTCCGTCTGATTGATCCAGAATAATTTATTTACTCCTGTAATGACCGTTGAATATGAAGGAGAGATCGAGAGATAGTGAGCGCGAGAGAGAGAGAGCACGGCCATGGTGTCCCTGTCTGGTTTTGATCACCGGCCCTCAGCCCACAGGGAGCGGTGTTCGCCGTGTTGAAATACAGTGGTGGTGACACGCTGTCGCTGGAGCCGCGGCTCCGTGGGAGAGCAGCCAGAGGCATATGCAGGCACAAATCAACCGCCACACACGCCTCCCTCCCTTTTCATGACAAAACCAGCTTTGGTCCTGGTGGACTCGGCAACAAAAAAAAAACTGCAAAATGAATTAACGAAGAAGCAGTGGAGTGCTCTGCGCTTCAAATCACTGAGAATGGCTGGAAATTTGCGATACATATAACACGTAACACTCTTGCACTGAGGTGCCTGGGAGTAATGAGGAGGCTGGAAACCGAGGGGATCTTTTTAGAGGGGTGCCAACCAGGGTCTGAGATGGTTTGCTTTGAGTACATTTGTTATTGAAGTCTGATGATAGGGATACAGTCGACAGCCCAAGTCTGGTCTTAACACTTAAGGGTTCCTCATTACTCGTGATGATATCGATGATATCCACACGAAACCAGGGGTTGCGTGTGGATACAAAGATACACACAATTGCAACGCACCAAGTCTTGCAGTCACGCACTCACTTGTGTCCCAGTGAAAACAACTACAGGGTGAAGTGTTTACATTGATTATTTTACCCTAAGATCTGCCGGGTGAAAAAAGGAATAAGGAAGATCTGGAAATGTATAAAAAGAAAAACATTTCAATTCGATATAAATTGGGGTCATTGACCGTGCATGTGCCAGATGTTCAGCAATGTCAGCTCTACTCTGTCCAACAAGGCAAGCAGGCATTGCTCATATGTGTGTGTGTGTGTGTGTCCTTATCAAAGTAATTTCATAAGGAATTCAAACTCTAATGGTTTGACAAAAACAGTTCCATGTAAGTTGTCCTCGATATACATTTGCATGTGACTTATTCTTTCTTGTGTTTGTGGGTGTGTTCCTTCAGTCTCCATGTATCTTTTTTTAGATTGCAGTGTGGGTGTGTATGCAATTGAATGCATTGACATGCAAATTCGTTATTCTTTCCTCTTTATGGCTTTCATGTCCTTTCATGCATGTGTATCACTCCCAAACAGCCTCAAAAAGGTACCAGGCTGACTGTAACTAGAACAGCTGGTAGTTGACCAAGTCCCACTTTCACTAGCTTGAAAGAGTCATCCAAGGATTCACGTTGTTTACATTACACCACAGGAGAAATGCCTCAGCTTCATTGTCATGGTTTGGGCATTAGTCAAGGAAAGAGCAGACCTAGCAGCTTACTGTAGGCCACAGCTGAATGTGATCTGTGGCTTAACTGGATTCTAAACAGGGGGCGGATGGATCGGGAAGACAGTGTGCACATGTTTTTATTCAGGGAACATTTCATTATCCATAATAGCAATAATCATACACCCTTGGTGTGCAGAGGTGAGAGCCTGAAGCCTTTGGTGAGATGATTCAGCAAGGAGACAATATTCTCAATAAGAAATTTCATGCAAATCCTATAGTGACCATCCATAAAAATGTTAGATTTTAGGTAGGAAGTAAACTCCTGGTTTGGGAGATTAGACATACCTTACAGCATTATGATTCAAAAAGGGAGAAGCGCAGAACACCAACACAAAAAGAGGAAAAGGCCACTCACTTTTGGGCCAGGTTTGATTTGCCAATTTCAGTTATATCAAATCTGAATGCAGAGACGTGTTGTCTGTGTAGGCTATAATTTTTTCTAAACACCCAAGGGAGATGATAAACCATATTTGAGAATCTGGATTCAGTGATTCAGGGACTAGTTTTTTTTGCTCTACACACAGTTAAGTCAACTTTCTTTTCAGTTGGTGGTGATTTTTTGAGACACAGGTGTGTAGAGTCTTGCACTGGCAGTTAGACGAGTGCTATTGATTTTTTTCCTCTTTGCCCATTCTTGTCCAATCCATTTTCGCTGTTTAGAGGCACTGCAAAAACTCAGAAAGGACTATCAGCAACACGAGGTATACAGAGTTCTTTCCAGTGTTGTGTTTTCCTGAGAACCAGTTTGTTCTCTCATGGCATGCGCTTCAGCCAGGTAATGGCACCTGTTTCTACCTGCTGTGTCCTGTTCTCCGCCGGCCACTCCTCCCTCCAGCGTACTATATTCTTGCGCACATGAACACGCAATTATCAGCTGTCCAATCAAGCAAAGCTTTTTTCATGGCATACTGAAGCATAATTACTGGGCACCAAGGCGTATACTGTCAGGTAAGGAATACATGTTGGCAATTGCTTCAACACTTGTTGGGTTTTCCCCTTATTGCAAACAGTAACACAGATACAATTCCTTGGGGTTGTGTTTTGGAATTTGACTTTAGTGTTATGAATATGATTCATATAAGTCCTCAGAATTGCATAAAGAGCAATGTCCCTCAAAGTTGAGACTTGCCTTATCTTGTAGAAAGTGACCCCAACTGTCGACTGTCTCGGATTAAAACTCTTGACAACTTGAAACAGGGGTAAAAAAACAAAAACAATCCCTTGCTCCTCAGACCCCTTATGCTTAAGGAGACCAGGAGCCAAAACCTGAACAACACCTCCACAAGAGTGTGCTTGACAGGGCAATCAGAGTGTAATGGAATTGAAGTTCTCCACTTTCAGCCACAGAGTGCAGAATCACCATGGAAACCCAGATGGTGGTTTGGCAGTTTTGAGCGTTTTCAATTTGAAACACTTTTTGTTAGTAGGACCTTAGCTTTATGGAGCATCTGAAAGCGATTTCTTTCCAGCTCATGAAAAACCCCACTTAGATACCTTGCTTTTTCTCTTGTCTGCCCATCTTCCTTTACACCTTTTGTACGTACGGTAATCATGACATGCACATGGTGTGGGCGCGCTTTAGTTGTGGATGATGAAGGGTGGGAGATTGTAGGTAATGACAGGTCCATGGTCAGTGAAACTTCCTAGAGCTTACAGCAAAGCCTTTTGCTTACATTGCCATTTCAAATACCTACAGGAGGCAAGTGAATTGAATAAATAACGGACAAAATGCCAGAAACAAAAACGCAAAAAGCTGGAGACAAGCATATTGAAGCAATGCAGGAGGAGGTGGCACAGAGACGTGAAGACTGTGAATAGGGATGAGATTGGCTCACTGATGCCATGTGCTTTCCAATCACAGTCATATTGAAAAATCTTGGGTGAGTGAAGATAAGATGGATGGGAAATAAGGGTAGAAAAGAGATGGGAATAAATTATAACAGTGGATGAGACAGCTAAAACAGCCTGGAGAGAAGGTGATTGAAAATAACCACCAACAAGGTGAACAAACTTTATAGACTGAAAGAAAACAGTGTTGTATTTTATAGTAAGTACGTATGTGCGTGTGAGTGTGTGGTGGTGGTTACTCCATTTTAACACTGAACCCCTCTATGGGCTGATCAAAGTTATATTCTTATCCGTCTACCTCTTCTTCATCCATCTGCTCTTTTTGGCTAGCAGCTGAACCCATCTGAAGGGTGTGTGTTAAGGGAGTCAGAGTTGTGATTGGGGAGGGGTTTCTGAGAGACCAACCTTCCTTTAATGGTTTAGATCTTATTCCTCTACTGACAAAACAAATAGGAGCAAGTATAGTACTATGATCATTTCACATATGAATTCTTCAGCAGGGTGGCTATCATCTCAATAACCAAGCTGCATTAACACAAGCAGAGAAAATTTGCATTCCAGTAAACAGATTGCAATTACCCATTAGAAAGCATTCATGGGCAATTAATAAAGCAATCCCCTTAATGCTGCACCTAGGGAATGTATGAACATCAATTACACGAATTGGAGTCAATAAGATAAAAATATGTTTTAACATTTATTTATTTTTACAGTAGTAAACAACCCCTCACTGATGGAGAACAAAAATGTACCGGACAAAATCACCATACTCTAAGCAAGAGAACTTGAGAATGAGCAAAATAGTTCCTCTGTATTTGCTATGGAATCACCCATACTGAATAGGGTAGCGACATTTTGTATACTAATGTAGCCTTAGTTAGACAAAATCCTACTTATTGTGAACCTTTACAGAAGGAGAAGCTACTGTGTAGTTGTCTAAGCAGCACATTTTTATAGTATGGCAGGATAGGAGGCTACTGGATCTGAGTCACCCTTGCCACACATCCCGTCACTTTCATGATGGGGAAGAAGAAAAGAAAAACGTAATCCAGCGCCCCAGGAGTCCACTTAAGTTAATTACTAGGTTGCCCGAGCATGCTGCATTCGTTAAACAAACAAGAAGGCAAGTGTAAGCTGGGTGTGAAGGCTCCTTTATCGAAATCTTTGTTTTTATTGTAATCAAGGGTTTAAATGAACATGCCCTTAACTATCCAAGCAAAAAAGACACTTGATTACGCCATAGGAAATCTAACAGAGACAAATAACTTGGATGATTTCTACTTAAACAATTACAATTGTCTTTAATGAAAGCGGGTTGCTTTCACTTGGAATAATGCTTTTGTGTAAAAAGTATGTTTAAAGTAGCAAAGTTACACAAGGATGAATATTTGTAAAGTCATTAGATTGAGTGTCCCCATTACACTTCCATGTGTTATTAACTTGAAAGATTGTGTCACTGGAATACTAAACTTAACTTAAAAAATAGGTGAAGACAGCTGATTTCAACTTGGCCGGCAATAGCTTGTCCCAATCAAGCAAATTGCTGTCCCAAAAACATTTTTAACAGAATTACTAATAGTAATTCTTTACTAGACACTAACCTGGATTGAAAAACATTCATTATTAATGCTCTCTAGGGTCAAAGCTTTGTCCTTCCTCCTTATACTCAAGTGATTAGATACTATTCAGTTCAGGAACACAAAATGAAGATAAAAGTTTAAAGCTGCTATCTTTTTGTCCTGTCTCAAAGTAGTCTCTCCCTTGAGACTCTGCAGCATTACCTTTGGGATTGTGCAGGTGAAAGCTAAGGTGACCCCTTTCTGAGCATCTGAACAAGTTGGCTAGCTGTGAGCCTCGCTACCCCCCCCCCCCCCCTCCCCACACACAAACACACACCTTCTCAAACCCCATCTCCCTGTGACTTTGAAGACCAGCCAGTGAAGAGCTTTGAAAAGCCTTCTGCGATCTGCCCACCATGACCAGGCACAGGATTAACAAACCCCTGAAGGATACAGTTGGATGATGGAGGGGGTGGGGGGCGGGGGGTGGAGGGCAGCCTTTTTTGAAGGGGTAGCGTTTGCGCAAGCATTTCCCCTCTGGCCACAGCTGGAAGAATTAACAAGCTACTAAGGAAGCAGAGAACAGTCTCAAGTCTCTTTTTTTGGCTTCCCCAGCAACCAATTTGTGGGGAAGAACTGAAGGAGGCCGCTAATTCTGCCTGTGACCTCCTCTTGCCTCAACTGTCAGCCTTTGTTGTGCAGCTCATAGGGAATACTATTTTTCAGTCCCTCTTAACTTTGAGGTTCCAAAATCCATCCCAGAAGACGCCATCTTTGTGTCTGAGAGAATGAGGGTCTTGGATGACATACAGTATCATTAACAACATGTTAAATGTGGAGGAAACAATCCGAAGTTAGGTACTCGCCATGGTACAAAGTCAATAAATCTCATAGTTCAAGACCCAATCACTGATGCATGCAAGTTTGATGACAAGGGCGTAAGTTCAGTTGACTTAAAAAAGCTTCTCACCATTCACCCCCGATATCTCCTCCCCACAATTGTACTTCTGTCACCTCAAATCTCAACTCCACACCATCTCACATCGGGCTCTGTTCATCGTAGTTCCTTTCCTATTCTAAAACCACTCCAGATGGCACAGTGTCAGGCTGTTGGTTGCAGTCACTCTTTGCTTCAGTTGCTCAATTTCAGGCACAGGGTATAAAAGAAATTGAGGAAGGTTTGGGCCACGCTTCTTAGAGTTTACGTAGGCCAAATGGCAGGTTAATTAGGAATGCAGCCAGAGAAAACATGCTCTTTTTGGTGACAGAGGGGGAAAGTTCTCCAAGGATGTACTCATTTAGTCAAGTGGATGGCTTAGGAGGTTGTGAATAGACAATGTAGCACAGAAATGTTCAACATTCGAGTAGCAAACCGTAAGCAAGACGGACACCTATGCAGGTTACATGCCTTTGCCTTGCTAAGACATTCATGAAAATGTTCTTGTTGTTACAAGGTCATAGCAGGTGGGCACTTGGCCAACCATCTGGTACAGCCCACCCATTTGATGATCTGGGCTGGTACCACTGCAGCTTGGCCTAGTTCTCCCTTGCTTTTGTTTATGTCAGTTGGTCACTGTAGACACACATGTTGACTTTTAAATTGTCATCATGTTGCACATGATAACAATTTCCTTACAGCACATTTAAAGCCTACATACTTCTTGTTAACTAACCCCTTAAAATGATTTAAATATTAATGAAAAAATATGTGCAATCACTGAAATTAAAACTGTCTTAATTACATTTCCAGCACTATCCATTAATCAAGTTGTCATACTATTCATCCAACTAGCAGACCATTCTGCTCCCTCATTAAACCCATACAATTCATACATATTAGGAATTCCAAGGCTGTACAAAACTGTTTAGAGTGCATTCATGTCTTGAGATGACTTCCAATCAAGCTCCAACATTAATTTAATAACAACCCTGATACAATGCGCTTTTACCTTTTGCTCCAATCAATCAAAACCCCAAGATCTTGTGATGAGGCACTGTCGGATGCTTAGTTGTAGCTGATGAGTATGGTGGCCCAGAGTGATATCCCAGTGTCCATCTGAAGGGAAGCAAAAATAAATACATATTTATTTATATATTTACACTAAAATAATCTCATAATAACATAATGTCTATAGCAAAGGTTATAGACATGTCATGAGATTATTTTAGTGTGAATCAAAGACATTCTCAGAACAGTCCCAGTCAGGTTTTTAACCATACATTACAGAACTTCACACCTCAGAGTTTGAGTACCATGTCAATCAAATCTTTCCATCAGCATCATGCATCAATTAGTATGTTACAGAAAAGTGTGGCCATCTGCTGAATGAAGTTCCTCAGCACTGACAGTCTTGTTGATTAGGTGAGCCAACACAATATGTTTATTATTTATTCACTAACTCTGCATACTAATAATATCAGTTGATTCTTCGTGCTGTGCTGCTTTGTCAGCTGTCAACACATTAGTATAGCAGACAAGCTATTTTACCAAGCAGAAATATTGTTATTTTTACAGGTTTCATGAAGAGAGATACTCATTTCAGTAGCTGTGCAGTGGTGGTGTGCACCTATTTCAAATTAATGCTCCAACCATTCTATCAATACTTAGGCAAGCCATGGTATTATACATGTAATCTACAGTATGTATTTAATATGCAAATAACCTCAATAATATAATTTAAGATAATGTTGTCTACATAATCCATACTATATCAGAATTTATAATCAACTCGTACTTATAAGCAACCCACAAAATAGTTCAAATAAGATGTAACATGTAGGGAATAAATCATAGACTTAAAGCTGCCAAAATCTCAAGGCATCTCAGAACACAATCTGTTCTGAAAATCTGCTCAATGTGATTTAGTTCTTGCCAGATCACCACTTAGTGCAGAGTGGTTTGAGAAATCTAACTTTTTCGGACTCTGTACCCTTCAACAGGACATGGTGCAGCTAAATAAATGAAGGTGTGGTGGTTTGATAAGCAATGCTGCTCTTTTTGAAAAAGCTGACACCTACCTAAATGAAGCTTGATTTGGAAAATAAGATAAGGTTGAGAATAATCTGCTGCTTGAAAATCTCAAACCATAGGATGTAACTTTGCTTGCAATGTATCCCGCTTATATTGTGAGTTACAGTATGAGGAGTTAATCAAGCCTCAACCCTGTACCAACACACTGGATCCACGGGTGGACACATCAGAGACAAGCAGTATGCCACCACACAAAGAAACAAATCATTAAAAAAATTACGGTTTATAGGTACCACTGCCACAATAATTTTCAGAAATGAACCCCAAAACACCAGTTGGAAACACCACAAGAACTCAGTTTGAGTCAGTCTTGAAACATCAATCGCAACTATAAGACATAATGTTATGGAACGCGTTAACCTGATAATTGTTCTGTGAAATTCCTTCAGTCATGAAATTCTTGACTCTCCCTTTCAACGTTCGTGTGTACTTGAAGTTGGATTGAATTAGGTTAACTATAAATTGTCTGCAATTGTTTTTTGTGTAAAGCAGCAGCCCATAGATTAGCAACCTGATCAGATGGCAGCCACATGCTGCTGGTAAGTCTCCTAAACCTTAAATGAACCATCTAGCTTATTTATCTCCCATGGTCTCAAATGCAATACTAATAGCCCATATAGCCCTATCTGGGGGAATTTGGAAATGTGTTGGACCCTGGCCAACGTGATATAGTTATCTTCTTTTTTTGTGGGGTGGTGGGAGGGTGCTGGAAATAATATTAACAAATGTTGGTACTCAATCAACAAGCGTACCACAATAGATGAACTTCACTCGGGGTTACACAGAAATGTACTTTTTTTAAATGCATTAAAAGGTTCCAGACTTCAAATTGCTTTATAATTTGAGAAGTAGTAAGAAGAAGTAATGAAGAAAGTAAGACAAGGGATGCACAATTCAATCAACACTGAAGATCAATAAGCCACCTGTTAAAAGTTGTCTGAATGACTTAATTTTGGCTCCATCTACCAACAACTGGTCAATGCAATATCGACAAATCAAAGTAATTTTGCACTGAATACAGGTAAACCATTGGTCTAGTTCAATGAGGCTCTGACCATATCGCATGTGCGAATCAATTTAAAAGTGTCTGTAAAGGGGTCTCTATAGCAATACGTTTTTCACTGAAGATATGATCAAAGTAGAACGAGGAACAACTTAGAGAAACACATTATGAAACATACTGCACACTTCAGGGAAACGTTATCAAAGGAGGGTCTGGTACTAGCCGTGCCAGCTTAATCTGTTCCGACTGTGTATAGTTTATCCTGTAGAACTGAGAGGAACTATTCCACCCCCAGAGCTATAGCAGTTCTGTTCAGTCTGGGCTGCAACTCAAGTCTTGAGGAAACATAAACGCCCATTGCTTACCACAGGAAACTGAGAAAATGAAAAGAATTGGCTTCTAAACCATGTTAGAAGATGTTTATTTATGACTTGTTTTAGCAAGTCTGAAAGGAGCATTCTATAATCTCATCAGAAGTGTTCACACATAACTATTGGAAGGACAAAGACATCTTGCACCTGATACTTTGTGCTTCTACTACCGTCTTTGGGATACAGATCATTAACAGTGAAATAGGAAAGAATGTCTTCAGGGAACCAGAGTTCATCAGCCAAGAGTACAAAAAAGGATAAACATAACAAGCAGGAATGATCTGGCCAAGCAGTCCAGCAAGGCATAAACAAGAATCATGGTTTCAAACCAGAGACATAACTTGAAATCACAGCACAAAACAACAGTTATCAGCCAAAACATATTTTCGCTTACTGCACTATTAAACTAGGCTTGACCCAAGGAATTCCATTGTACCTAATTTTTTTCTAATCGGGTATACGATTCAAAAGTTTCGTCCAACTTTGACCCATTGGTGGCTCGAGTGCTTGAGCCGCAGACTTGAACTTTGGTGAAAAGAATCAGGAGACTGTTCCCAAACAGTGTACCAAATATAAAAACATTCATACATTCATTCAGCCCGCCATAGAAGATGAGTAGTAAGAAAAAAGGTAGAAACTCAATGGGTGCCTTTGCAGTTCCGTGTTTGGCCCCCATAAAGAAGAACCACACATCCCTAGGAAACAGAGAGTAACTGAGAACAGGGAGGAAGACATTGAGGAAAGGGATGGTGGGTGAACTCCATGCCCCCTCTCAGTCTCTTCTGTGCTGGCAGCAACTTGATTAATCATGGAGCCTAAGGCGGAAAGACTTAGCCGCTCATCATCCAGGATCATACCCCAGGATGAAGGATCAGGTCCGTCCAGGGCTCTGCATTACGTACTTGTAGAGATCATCCACAGCTTTGAAGCACCATGTCACAATGGGTGGTGCACCACCGACTGTGCTCCAAACTTATAGGTTGACCATATGGTTCTCCAAAATGGTATTATCCATTTGAAGTCATCATTAAAAAATAAAAAATGTGGTGGTATTGTCTTGAAAGCATACTACACCTAATACTAAACAGCAAGAGTATTTCTGATTCAATGCCATTGCTAAATGCTCATTATGATCTGCAGTATATCTAGCAAACCTTTTGAGCAAAATTGAGCATTTACTATGTAAACAAATCAAAGTCACTGTTTTAATATGGCAATGGGTATATATAACATTATATATGAACATATATGAAATATAACATTTCAATTTGTATCTGTCCTAGTTCACCCTTTGAATAGTCACTTTTGTAAAACATAGCACTATAAGATCAACCTTTTGCTTACAAAGTGTATCTGTGGGGGGAGGCATATATTGTTATACAAAAGAACTGCAAGAGACAGGCCAAGTCGTACTGTAGCCTACTCCATGTCAACAGTTTAAACAACAGACACACTGATGTGGTCTAGGAAAGTACAGAATTCCTAGTACGGAATTCAACTATGTACTGAAGTGCAGAGAGCAACCAACTGTGAACTTGGTGTAGGCTAAATGTTGGCTCTGTTGATTCTGTTCTTCCGTGTAGCTGTCTAACGTGGAAAAGTGTAGTATTTCAATGAAAGTGAAAACACACACACACACAGATGAGTAGGGCATGTTGTGAGTACTCCTCTCTCACCATTTATTCTAACCACATTTTGTTCTCAACATGGGGCAGGGGCAAGCGACTCGACCCCTGTGAACCCCTCCCCCTAACTGTGGCCCCAGTCTCCAGGCACCCAAAAACAAAATCAATCAGTATGCAGGTCATGCCACCTCCCCCCTTAGCTCCTCACTTTTGACCTTCCTGGGGCCCTCAGAGCATGACAGGGATTTGTCTTTGGGGCCGCTGTCTGGTGTGTGTCAGACGTTAACAAAGTCCTCATGTCAGAGGAAAGAGCAGCAGCTAACCCTGTCCACTGCCAACACAATCAATCCTGCTGAGGAATTCAAGGTGGTCTGACCCACGTCCAACCCTCCAGCTTAAACCAGGGCTCCAAGTTTGGCCGAGGGCTTTCCCTACGACTCCCTTTCACCCAATTGAAGGCCTGAATGACTGTCCAGGATGTGCTCGTGTTTCAAGAGTGGCACTGGTGGGTAAACCTAACTCAAACACACATTTCTTCGCTCTGCCCAATATCAAGCGACATACCTTTTATTTGACAACTGAACAACCCTGGCTGTGGAATTGGGACACCAGGGGGTTGGCATTAACATAGCATAATTACACTGGGGAAAGATCTAGTTAGCACAATACAATATCCTGAACACAATGAGAGACATGGCACATAATTCGTCCTCCCATCCACTGACAGTCAGTCTATGATATTGGAGATTTATTCCAGAATTCAGACTGTTAGTTTAACTGATGATTGTACATTCAGTATGATGATAGCCAGGGTCTTGCACACAGTGAATCTGATTAGCAGCTCTGGGATAACTCTCCACTACCGTCCCTCTGTTGGGCATTATCATGCTAATCTCTAAGAAAAAAATACATTTGACTGAATGGCACATGTAATAGAAGTCAGGGACCTCCAAAGCCAAGTGAGGGAAAATACATTCTGCACTGCCATGGCAAGGGCCTTGACAGATGGACATAGCTATTATGCTACTGCTTAATTAAAAGAACATTTAATTAAAAGGGTCTTTAGGTGAAAAGCTGCATCATTGTTTTCACTGACCTGAGTTTTTCCTCCATTACATATTCAATTTTCACACCAAAAAGAGGTCCAGCTGATGAGGCAAAAAGCTAATACGACACACCACAGAAGAGGGTACTGAACGCCTCTTTGTAGGGGACTGGGTTAGTTACATGAAATATTCCTTCCATTAAACAGTCAATGGACACATCAACTCCAAGATTGGGACCTTCTTAAATTTAACCAATTTAACCTCCTGCACCCCGTAGTCCAATATCTTCTTTCTATTTACTTTACGACTACATCATTTTGGAAAATATTTGTGGTACATTGTTGGGGGGTTGGGGAGTATTGAGCAGGATAGCAATTTCCTCTGGGGTGAGTTGAGTCCTCTCAGATTAGGTGATGAGGATGTGATGGAGGTTTGTCTGTTAAGTCTCCTCACCGTAAGATGACGTATTTAAGTAATATCAGGCTCTGCAGATTTAGCCTTGTTTACCTTGAGATGTTTTTCATACCGTCAGTCACCAGCAATTGCTCCTTAGGGAGAGACTGTCAAGGCAGAGAGAGAATGTGCAAAAGCAATAAAAGAGGATCAAATGAAGTCGCTTGGGATGCACTGGACCAGAGAAAGAAAGCGAGTGTGGTATGTGTACAAGTACTGAAGTTGGTGTGCAAAAGACTGACCATGGGTGTGTACAAATGTTTGCAACAGAAATTCTGTCCTCCCATATAGATAAAATAACAAGTCAATATCTTGACAGATCCCAACACACATGCACATACAGTACATCTGGGTTGATGAGTCACTGCGTACATGGTAAATTCTGACCCACCCGTGGAATGGAAAGAGTGCTCCACAGAGAAGACGGGGGCAATTTTACCAAACCTGGCGTGGTGCCCAGAGTAGATTTAGTGTTATGAACACCCCCCCACCCACACACACACACACAACCCCCTGTCCCTATTCCGCAACAGACTCGTTTTAAAAATAGATCTTATTAGGAGAAAGGGTTAGGAGTTCTTAGAAACTTAAGGAAATGACCAGGCTAAGAGTTCATTTAGGAACTAATCTTAAAGCCACCAAATAAAGCAAATATCTGATATCACAACATCGCTCAAAGATTAAGTGTAAAAAAAAAAAATGACACATTCACACAAAAGCAAAAAATACACACACATACTGGGAAATCAGATGTGGCATGGCACACTAAACAAGTGTGGGACTAGCCCAATTCCCCCCCCCCCCCCCCCCCCCAAAAAAAGTGGCATGATACTGCACCATTCTCTAAAAGGGATGGGTTTAATCAAAACACTTTGTGTAAATGAGTGCCACCCACCTTTTGAGTATATGCAGAGCTTGAATTGGCTATGATGAGGCATCTGTGACTTAAGGCAGGCAGAAAATGTTATCATGGGTTTTTAATTTCCTGCTTCATTTCACGTTTTGGGATCATAAAAATACTCATTTCCCAAATGTTCAATAAGCTACGATGAGACATGATCATAACTCTGAATGGGTTTGACAGGTACTAAACCCCTGTGCAGCAATGTGTGCCAAATTAGACAATAGTACCATCACATATTTACAGTGCCTTGAAAAAGTATTCACACCCTTTAAGAACCGCTTTGAAACCCTATTCATCTCATTCAACATTTCATCCTAATCTCATCATGAATTCTATATACTTTTTTCTGTGTCTTCGCACATTACCAAATATCAATTCAATAAATATTTTGCTCGATATTTCTAACTCTTTCACCAAATCTCTCTTACTCTGTGCACACTTTGCTGATCTTTCCTACATGGTCGGGAAATGTGAGTTAATTTCCAAGAACAACACCCCATGTGCTCGCACACTTGAGATTCTGGATCATGTTCAGTGCAACGGTTTTCTGGGTTGTTCACATTGCCAACAAAAGTATTTTGATAAAAAAAAAACTAACATACAGGGACTTACTAACACATTCATTTCTCGCAACCAACATGCATGCACAAAACATCTAGTGACTGAAATAAGACTATTATTGCAACACTGCTAAGACACATGTATTCTTGAACAACATTGAATGCTTTATGATGCAGCTTAGCCCAAAGAAAACACTCTGCTAGCCGGGGCCAGAAAAGTTGTGGACAGGATTGTGTAGTTTTAGAGACGGCTTGCTGCACTTTCTGCATGAGCGGTTAATCGATGAGTTGTAAGGGCTGCCCTCATTATGAAGTGATTAAGAGATCATCTGGAACACAAACCACTGCACCTTTAGTCTCTGCTAGCACTGCAGAAATCAATACTGCCTATGGCCAACTGCAATTCACCAGGAAGCTTGTTTTGTTAGCTCAGGCTTTTCCTCAAATTCCATATGATGAGGAGCATGGGGGAAACCATTCTGCTGCAAAATGGTTTATTTCCTACACTAAACAACCCATGGAGAGGAGTTTTGAATGCCCACTGCTATGCATGGTTATAATAATCTTGAAGGATGATGTATTTGCTCCTTTGGTCATTTGTTGCCATTGTAGTTTTGAGGGATTGTGGTTGAAAATGTACTGCTTAGCATTTAGAAAAATGGCAACTAGACATATGGTCTGGCAATCCTTGCTGTCATTGACTATTAATTAAGCACAATGCACAAATATAGATATAAAGCCTTATTTCTTTCAGAGCACACACACACTCACAGAAAATTTAGCAGAATCTTTGAGAAAGTTAAAATATATAATATATAAATAAACATTGTCTTGAATTACTCAATAGCATAGAACTTAAAATAAACTGACAATCCTAAATCACATGATGATACTAGCAACCTTCCCACTGTAGTAAGGAAACTTAAGTAAGTTATAACATAAACATGTAAAAGTATAGCCCTAAATAAAACTCAGGAGACCTTTACCAAGCTAAATGCATACATTATATTTGATTTGCTGACATGGCAGAGTGTAGATTATATTTCCCCTCTAAATGCTGGATCATTTCCTCTCTGTAACTTCATGGACCATAAACAAGTCAGCTATACCCAACATTCTTGTCCACAGCATCAGTGGATTGGCAGAATGTCCAGAGCCAATGTTTGACAAGGGGTTAATGTTTCTGAAAAGCGTTTGACAAAACCTCAGGAAGACAGTCAGTCTGGAAAGAAGAGACTAGGTTTGTCACTTGTCCAGCTTGTGGTCTGCCACCATTATGAAGTTTTTCTTCCCTCTTTCCTAAACTCTTCGACTGAACTCCAGCATTTTAACTCCCAAATATGATTGTACTGTTTATCCTGTCCTATGCTTACTACATTAGAGTGACAGGAGGGCAGCCACTGCATGTGTTCGTTTGAAGTAATCAGCAGTAATTACCAGACTATCACAGACTTCATTCACATTTCTAAAGAGAGTGAATAGGAAAGATATGTTTTGATATATAATATGACTAATTTCCCATTGAGGATCAATGAAAGTCCCGTATCTACTACTTCAATCAACAAAACATTCATCTTTAACTTAATCTTAATGTTTCTGGCATTATTACCTATAGTAAAACCTAATTCACTCTTGATATAGTTACTATTGATGTTACACCCCTGAAAAACCTCAAGAGCAATCAAAACACTGTGGTGACTGGTAAACTTCTGGCAACCAGCTCCACAGGTATAGCCAGCACAATGACTGAGGCCCCTCTTCAGTTGCCATGCATGATCTATGAGGCGTAAAGTCATGCTACCCCTACTTCATCCATTTGCAATGCTTGGTGCAACATGTTCATGTGAATTCTTACCACTGGTCATCCAAGGGGAGAGGGTCAGCCAAAAGGTCCAAGGCCTGGTGGTCTCAGCAGATAGCTGGGACAGGCCTGTCAAGAGTGAGCCCTTGGTTATGGATGATGGGAAGGCTCTTGGGCTGACAGGTAATAATTCACTCCCCAGGGGTCTGGGACCCTTCACTGGACACAAGGAGGCAGGCACGGAGAGGGATGGCCTTGCCTCCCCTCCCTTCCTCTACACCTCACCTCTGTCCAAGCTAAAGACATGGGGTTTCCACTGGCTGCCCAGTAACCATGGAAAACAAACTACCATCAATATGAAATATGAGTTGCCAGTCCAGTGATTCTCTCAGGTACAGGGACAAACAAAATCCCATATGCTGGGGATGAGGAGCTAAGATTAACTGTTGCTTCCTCAAGCACAACGCATTGCCAGGCCATTCTTTAGACTTCAGCGGCCCTTGAGAGCCGGAGGTAGTGCTTAGTCAGCTCAGACAAATTGTTACTTTCAAGGCTCCAAAACAATGGGTCTTAAAGGATTCAGTAAAAAGTTATATTGTGCTTAAAATAGGAGAGAAGCACTGTACTTCATTTGTATGGGCCTCTTTTTTTAAGCAAACATACAAAATACTATGGTATTAAGGTCTACTACACTGGTCGTAAAAATATTTGGGACGATTTTTAAGTGGTAGTGAAAGTTAACAAATGTGAGAGTAGGTAGTTGAAATGGCCCTTTTGTACATCCTTAAGCCATGGTACCGGGTTCCTAGGACAGAGCTTATTTCAACCCTCATTACCCTACAGACCATTAGGGTAGACATAGCCATCTGCACTGGGATGGCACCTCTACCAGACCCCACTTCAGATAAGACAAAAACTACAGGACCAATGGAAATTGGAAATCAAATTAAACCCTGGGCTGAATGCACCATTAGCCATACTAACCGAGTGGCAGCTCTTTCAGGGCAGAAATGAAAGTCGAGTGGTTGGCTTTCAATTTTTGGAGACGAGGAAGAACAAACTGTCTCGTGATACATTTCTCTCCCACACTCGCTTACTGCCATCATGCACCAATCCACTCAAATGACAGTAACTATTTGTATTGAGCTGGGTACTACCAGGTGTGTGCTTATGTGTGAGACAGCATAGGAAGGGCAACGCAAATGCAGATGTTAAAGGACCTTGTACAAGAGGGTTGGGCGATTGCACAAACATCATGTACAATTTCACCCCATGTTCTATGGGTCCTCTTTTGGCCAACTTACTATCTAGCACAATGCATCTGTTGAACGTGTGGCACCCATGACAAGCGTACAAATCTCAGCAGATTGTACATGATGTGGTGTACAAGTTAATCTGCCGAAACACTAAATATTCCTTTGATTCTATATATGAGGGAAAAAGTGCCATATTCTATGAAAGTCCTTGGGTATTGTGGATGACCAAACAGCCCACTAATTGACCTGTGCATACAGTAGCCTACATAAGATGCAGCTCTATGCGGAAGAAGACTAATACCATAGATTAATAAACCTGGGGATAAATATTCATCCAATTAAATGTGAGTGACTGATGGTGATTCATGCATTTTTGTAAAATATCTAGTGTAATTATACGGTAGGTTTACATGTAAGAAATCGCGACGACTGTCTGACGAACATTTATTATGTAAAATTCTAGAAAAGCCACAACCATTGCTAAGTTTGCACTGTGAATAAACTCAGTGTGGAATTCACATAATTCATATTTAGAATGTGGCTTGCAAGTCAACAAGTTGAATACCAGCTGGGCCAGCATAGGTGAAACAAATAAGGTGAGTCCAATAAGGGACTCAAAAGAGATCAGAAAGAGTGAAGCCAATGACGAAATGGACAGAAAGAAAAACTGTCCAAAAGGGTTCTTTGACCAAAATAACTAGGAAATATTTAGTAGGTTTGTATAATTTTTTCATTTACACACGATTTTAAAACATAACCTAACCATTTAGGCTACAAGACGGACTGTATTTCACGATGTCTAAGCCGCCCATCCACAGCATTTTTGGTTCTGTTACGTACTTTGTTTTGTTAAAGAAAATGTCCAGTAGCATATTGAACTAAAAGTAGCCTATTCACGTAGGTTTCCGCACAATTCCCCGAAAGAACAACCTGTTTTTCTTCTGTTAATGGACAGCTATACTTTGTGCAGTATAACACATTTATTCAGTTGGACTGACACCTACGGATAGGGTTGAAGTGAGGCATGCCAAACAGTGAAAATATCCCCAGACAGAGCATATTAATATAATATTATATAACTTGTAGCCTATACACAAATGCTGTGTAGATACAAGGCACAGTCAATCTTAACCTGGTCAATATTAATGCACAATTTGTCACAACCCCCAAAATTCATAGCCAGATTCAACGTAGTCTTGGTAAGTGGTAACAACTATGAAGACTCGGTATACCGAGTAGCCTACTAACATGTAGAGTTATGTCAGAAGCATACGGTAAATGTACAATTGTTTGGACTGGCAGAAAATGACTCGATATGCTTGTCACCTTGAAAAACGGATGCTATCAAGTGTTCATTGCCTTTACAGCCTACATTTGAGAAACCACAAAAGGACATCTTTAATAAATGAGAAAGTGCAGCTGCAGCAACATCAGCAGGACTGAGACGGAAAAGTGTCACAAGAAGTATGAGTAGAGTTCTTACCGTTTTCTCACGTTCAACGTGTTCGCAGTAGGGTTCGGGAGAGCGAAGCCTTGTATTATGCAAACATAAAGTCGCAGTACAGTTGCGTTGAGTAGATATGTTATTTTTCCGAAAAGGTTATATTCCCAGCGCGCGAAAGCAGCAAAAGAGCGCCTCTTACTATGACTGAGTCACCCAGAAGCGCTCGAGCTGTATCACAACATACTTCACCAGCAAAATAGCAGCCTCCGCAAAGACACGCCCTTGTACTGTATTGGCAGGCAGTTAGTCCAATAGCAGAGTAAGGAATGGTAGGCTACTAGACTATGTTTGGTACGTTTCTGTTCAAGCAATTGTGTTTCACTCCGCCTACCACATCTTACTTTTGTGAAGTTGAAATTTTTGCAGGGCTACAGTACAACTGGAACGCTGTAACCTGATCCAGACCAGCATCCACCAATGAGACTTCAGAGAGGGTATTTAAACCCCCCAAAACGTGACTTTCTCAAGTTTACTTTTCCTAAAAACCGAATCCATATTGAAATGTGTTCAGAATTTCCCAAGGCACACATTGTCAGAAACACATATTTGTAAGGACGCCATAGGCCTACTAAGTAAATAAGCTTAATCTTAATGATCCGTACTGTATGTAGACAATGTTAAATGTGCAACAGCAGTACCAGGTATGCATTTAAAACAGTTTTCACAACAATATGTTGGCGAAATGACGTTTGTGGAAACTGTATGAATGGTAGAAGATGCACACTGTAGACTGTAAAGGATGTGAGAGAACAGGGCTTCTGTTTTCCAAATAGAGATTGTAATGTGATGCACTTGCGAGGTGGACCAGGTGGTAATTGTCTGTTATTTGACAGTGCTTCACTGACACTTTGATAATAATCAAATACATACGTAGGTCTTTTCTGATACAGCAGATTAAGTAGGTTACCCTGATGTCACTGTATTTTCTCATAAATCCCATTGTAAAGTTGTCCTTCCTTCTGGCATGCGTATTCAGTAGCCTACATTCTACTTGGTGTAGCATTGTAAAATAAAATACAGATTTTGGTCAATTTATAGTCAATACTGATGTATCCCAGTCAGTTCTCTTGACAGGAAACATGCTCTGTGTACCTGGGTAATTTTCTCTCTGAAAGAGGGGGGAAGTCAATGAGATATGGGTGGACATGCTAAATCTACCAAGGCATGAGTTTTGTATCTAAAAGTGATAGCCTGGACTGTAAAATTAGCCTCATGTGAAATGTTGCTTTATATTTGATCTCTTTTCAAGACAGCCTCATGATTTAGTCAATTGTTTCACTAACACAAAACTTTCCTAGATTTGTAAAGTATGACCTATCGTATAGCAGTTTACATACATTTCTGCATGTAATGTATTATATATAATATGAGTGCAATGTGCCAAGCTTTTGCGACAGACCATGCAGTATTTGGAAAAAGACTGGTGCCTTTGCAATGACACTGCAATTCCCCTCAACAGAGGCACATTATCAAAATTCCAATACAGACAAGCATTGTAAATAGCCCTGCAACCATTGTTGACTCTTCACAATTACATTGCCCGAAGTCAGTTTAAGTGAGGAGAAAGCATGTGAGCACAATGGCTGTATTCTAATGGACCAGTGGGAATGACTTGCTGACTTTTGTCACCTGAGATCCAATTATGAAAAACTACAATTTAATATATCCATGTATCTTCCCATGGGTCTAATGCTGAGACAGGAAAAAACAAAAGGAAAAAAGATGATGGTAAATCATGATGGTACAGTTGTATTCTCTCTGCTATCAATGGGATTGAAGTGGGCCTACCTCCATAAAATATGACGTAAATCACAAACAATATAGCATATAGTAAGGGCCACAGTCATATGATTTTAAATATATATATATAAAATAACTTTATGCATGATCCACGCACATTTTTCTCTCTCTGTCTCTCTCTGTGTCTCTGTCTCTCTCACTCTAATATTCTATCTATCTTATTCTCTTTTAATCAGGAGGTCATGCCTTGTTGTGTTGATGTTGTGTCATCATCATGTCCTGTGAATCATGTGCTCACCCCATGAGTAATTTTCTAGTAAACAACTCAGAATTTTGTCACCAGAACAGGGAGAATTTTTCTTCATCTGTGTTCATCCTCAAAAACTAAGAGAACACGGTTATTGTCTATGTACACCGGGATCATGTTTTGAAATGATTATATCAGTACTAAAGCTCATCTTAAAACTCAAAGTGGCCAATATAAGGTTTACAAAACACATGCAGCAAATCTATAAACAGAAAGGTTGTGTGTAATTTAAGGTGACTGACAAAAGAAAAAAGCAACAATTGAAGAAAAAAGTGTATTAGTTTCATAAAAATTAATGAATGTTTATAGAGAAAAACACAATAACTAGTAAAGGCATAATGACGGAACAGCAGAATGTGCTGAATGGGGTGTGCGTGGATGTACTGTCAGATGATGTCAATGGAAAATGCCAGTACTTTAGAAAACCGCCCTTCCCTGTTGAAAGACTCAATTTGCATCTAGCTAAGAGAGGAGAAAAGCCTCCATCTTGCCAGAGTGGTAAAAACCACCATCCAAACTGCAAAATTACCTTGAGGTAAAAAAAAAACAAGCTTGTTCACTTTGGAGATAAAAAAGGAAGAGGCGGAAGGAGACAGATAAATGCAGCTTTGTTATAATTTTTTTAAAGATCTTTAAAAGGAGATTTTTTGTCATAGTATGTAACCAATACTAATTATCATTTAGTAATATACAGTATCTTAATGTCTGGTAATTTCCTAAGAGTCATCACCATCCTCATCTCCCTACAATATTCATCACATCCTAAAGGTTTCTACATATGATAACAACCTTAAACCATGAGATCATAATTGAGTGCAGAACAATAGCTCATTCATGTGGAGTGTCCATTTATCCGGGAACCATCCGTGAATGATCCTATCGTGTCATTAGGTCACCTTTAAATTGCATCATTCATTATGCACACAATGAAACTTCTGACAAAACAGCTGTAGACTCACTACAAACCAGATTGGTTTGCATTTTACACTTTGTGTCATTATGAACAAGTCTGGTTTTGTTACTGCACTAACACAACTTTGCGTGTTGAGTTATCAGACCCTTAAGAAATGATGACTCTTT
The DNA here is from genome assembly GCF_038355195.1 of Osmerus mordax. Taxonomy (NCBI): domain Eukaryota; kingdom Metazoa; phylum Chordata; class Actinopteri; order Osmeriformes; family Osmeridae; genus Osmerus; species Osmerus mordax. The sequence goes on from NC_090055.1 coordinate 4,579,411, forward strand.
TGACTCTCACGTGTTAAAACCACCTACAAGCTGTATTCAGGATGACCCAACGGCATAGGCAACAATTGAGCTATCTCTGCAGGACAAGTGAATAAGTATTTTTGGTAGGGTAGGACAGTTCAACCAGTGGCCCAACCCTGCCTGCAGAGCCATGTGCCTGAGGCACCAGGTCACAGTTGGTTTGTGGCCTCCTATGTCCTGGCCCAGGGTCTAACCAGTCAGCTCAACTACTGACATTGGTCTGACCTTCGACTGCCTGCCGGCTCCTTCTCATTATTCTCACTGGTGGGCAGTTAAACGCAGAGTCATGTAACAAAATGATCCAAGGACCCTTTTGCCCTGGGTGAATTATGAGCAGGATTTTAAACAGACCATATCATACCTGCTCTGTGTTAAGTTAATAAATCTAGATCTTTTATGAGGAGTGATTAAATGTTTTGCTGGGTCCATCTGCCGTAAGAGAGGAGCAGGGAGAATCGTCAGGGAAAATGGAAAACAATCCAGTTTCATTCAGCAATGCTTCGAGTCTAACAATATTGGTGTGGTATTTAACAGGCTGAAAATATCTCAAATATTTCCAGGCTCCATCAGTTGCTTGTCTGATAAAGGTTAACAAAAAGCTTTCATTTTAAAAGGTATTTTTGGGAAGATGAGGAACTGCCATGTGCATGGGGTTTTTAAATGTCATCATAATGCATTGTTCAATGCTTTTAATAGGCCATTAGGTTTTTGAAAAGCTCCAACCACTGCCAATTCAATCAATTACACACTTTACTGTTCACACACACAACACTCCACAGGGAGGAGACAGAAAGACATAAATATCAGTTGGTGAGAGAAGATGTAGAAAGTTGAATAGCATTACTTGTGCTGAAAGTGGACTAGTTATGCAGTGTTGATCAAACCAGCAGCGGGAGGGTATGGTGGAGGAGCAGGAGGGGGAGATCAGTAAGAGGAAAAGTGTTGACGACCCATAACTCGTTGGGGCATCTCGCCCCACACACACACCCGCACCCATGTCCTCCATCTATCTAATGTGTGCATATCTGTCTGTGTGCATGTTTACACACACAGACACATGCACACTCATACAGACACATACTCACAAATTCTAACAGGTTTCATATATACATGCTCTAGATATCGATGAAACTAGCATGTTTACTGATCATAGCCTGTACTCACCAAGACTAATTAGACTGTCAAAGGGAAAAAGACAGCGAGGGAGGGGGGATGCTTTCCTCCTTGTGAAGTGACAGCAATTATTCTGTACTGAATGTGGCTATGATGGCGACCCTTCTCCTGGAGGTGACAGGCGTACTGACACTGTTACTGCAGCCTAAATCTGTGCTGTCGGCTGTCGTCCATAGTGGTGAACAACAACAAACAAACAAGCAAACAGGAAGCGAGGGAATGTGCGGTCCTCAATCAAGAATATACCATTGCATTGTAAACATGACTTCAATTGCTCATCACACCAACTACAACTATTTAATTATACATTTTCACAATTGGATGACTAGTAATAAGAAAACACAATCTGAAAAAAGAATTAGCTTGTAATCTGGTCATTAGTTCATTATTCATCTTATTGCAAAATGCAATAAGTTAACATAGTGGACGTCCCACTAATAGCATACAATCAATATAACGCAGACGATAAGAAGGTGAAGTGATAAAAATGCCCCTCACATCCTGTCAACTCTACTGTACTTGACTGGTGCCCTCTGCCATGACTCTCCTCTCCTCAGCTCTCAATTACCAAGCCCCGCACGTACTCTTATACCTTGTTGTATGTATCCTCTCTTATAAAACCTCGCTGACTGTGTTACAGCCTGGGCCCTGTGTATCGTATATATCTGCATGACAATGTGGAGGCTGTTTTATTGCAATGTAATTTCCATCGCAGCCCTGACCTGAGTTGTCTGACGTGTTTCCTGCCTCTCTGTAATTGTCGTCCTTGTACTTTACCTTGGATAAACCAGGGACCAACGCACAGACTGACACGTCGCAATAGTTAAGGTTGCAGGCAGGTAGAGTAGGGGGAGAGGGGTGTGGAGAATGAGGAAAAGAGTGTTAAATAAATATAGAATGTGAGGATAAGATTGTGTGTGTGTGAGAGAGGGAGGGAGAGAGAGAGACAGAAAAGTTATAGTCTGTAATTGTCCTCAGCATGATTACTAATCCCATTCTGAGGCAGCTCATTTCCACAATCACATCATGAGCTTTCCACATGTACAGGTACCATTTAAGAAGTCCACAGTTCACACATAGGATAGCGCCCATTGTGACGCATAACAGAAACAGAACAGTTTACAGAAACGGTGGACATGGTATTGTTGGCCATCGCTTCTCTCTCCTAATCTGATTCTTTTCATTGGGAGATTAAATATGGCAATTGTTACTTTTACTCTCCCTCTGGATAAGTACAAAAAGAGATGCTGGTGTAACAGATGTGGCCACACTCCATCACAAGGTCGCCGATGTTCACCCCTCGCTGGGCTCAATCCCGCCACCTCTGACTTACCAAGCGCGACCACTACCAGCTATGCCAACGAAAAGCTAACTCTTCGTTGACGCGGGTGGCCTGTTATATACTTGAGGAGTGAGTTTTACCGATTCACACCGGTTATATTGGGAAGTAAGAGGGTTAGATGTCTTGCGTTTCAAAGTGGCTAACAGCAAACATACACTACAGCTATCCTTTGAATATCTGAACAAGAAGTGTGGAGGGGGGACAGGAGGGGGTTACAACAGTAGAATTTACTTCAACAGAGATGACGTCCTTTTCGCAGTTTTCCTCTTTTTCCTTTTTTTTTTTTCAAACTGGAAGATCTGATCAGGTAAAACCTTTTCACGCTCATCTCTCTCTTTCCATATCGGGGCGGGTGATACCTTGGTCTCTTAACCTCTGCCCCTGTGGTGCCGTGGTAAGGCTGCTAAGTCCTAGGTCAGTAACGACCTGCCAGGAGGGTGTATGGATGAGAACATGGAAAGAGAGAGCAAGGGCATAGCTACCCAGACTCAAGCTGATCCTGGGTCTTCCAAAGGCAGTTGGAGACAAAAATAATGACCTGCTAGCCTTAGCCATAATAACAAGGAGATTTGACATGGGGATTTCAGGGTTACATGTAGGAAAAGGTCCCCGGTGCGTGGGGAAGAGATTCATGGGACCATAGATGTTTCTATTCAACTGTGAAGGCTATGGTGTTCAATTAACCTTAATAACACAATTTTCTTTCTTCAGAGAATTACAGCATACCTGTTTGAAAATAAAATGATCAGTACAACATCTGAAAACATCCAAACCCACTAAGTACAAACAACAGAAGTCCCATTCAGCTTTCTGGTCACGCAGGAAGTCTGATGGAGGAGAAAAGGCAACCGGTGCAAGGGATTATGGGCTCCTGTTTGACCTTTACCGCTCTTGCATGGTGAAATGAGAAGCTCTCTCAGCGGACCGTGCAACTGTAGCCAGTCTGGCAATGTTCAACACATTAACCATATCCATATTCATAAAGTGAAGGTTCATGCACCACCTGTTCTCCATTGATCAGCCTTTTTATGAGGGAAATTGACAGATTAACTAACATGCGTTTAGTCTTCAGAAGGAGCTATGCTGCCCAGAGGAGATTGTAGAGATATTAAAACAAAACACTGGTTGGTATTTGAAGCTCTAAGCTGAGAAAATGTCCCAAAATGTTGCCATTACCAAGGTTTGCTAAATACCTTGTATAAAATGACTGATTAATGTTGAAAGCCTGTGGTCTATACACTGAAAGAGTTATGCAATTCTTCTCATCGGTGTAAATAATGTCAGACCCCGAGATGTTATCTCAATAACCTAACTTGACCCTTCAGAGACTTTTTGGAATTAATACAATTTGACACATCATTTTTGTTATATTTTACATGAAAGGAAACTAAGTTCCCAGATCAAATAGAATCTCAAACCAATGCAAATGTTGCTTGGAGATGAAAACTTTCATGATAGTCTCATGAATCGCAAGTGAGCTGAGAAACTCTCTTTGATACATCATGCCCATATTGGAGGGTCAAAGGTTGTTTCAGAGGATGAACTGCCCTTGGGCATACCCGCAGAGAGCTACTAGTCAGTTTAATCTCCTGTCAGAGTTGGAAGAGCTTCAACTCCTGCATTGTTAAACTGACCAGATAGCGTCATCTGTGAACCCTTTAACCTCAACTGGCCCTGTTCAAATATTACTGTCTTCAAAGAGGATGTAAACTGGAGATATGAGAAGAAGGGTCTGCTTGGAATGAACTCATATTTTATTCACAGGATCCAAAACACACTTAGGTTGTGTGTTTAACCAGAGCAAAATCTATGTTTTTGGTGTGCCTCATGTTGAAATGTTTTTTTAACTTATAAAGTAGATCAAGAGATCAAGCTCAGTTAAGTATCGACACAGAAACGTCCATACATTTCAAACAAACAGAACTCCTGCAATGGTTTGTTGTATCATGCTTTTACCAGAGGTATGTATGTTTATGTTTATTTTCTGTGGATGTTTAAATGAAGAAGAAGGAAAAAATACTCGATCATTATATTTCTTTTGTTGATGTTATTCCTGAATAAGTGTTTGTTTAATCACCACATTACCCATTCTAGGCCACACAGCTTAGAGCTTTGTAAGATGAATCCTCCGCCTATTATTTTCATTTAATAGTGACTGGGGGCAATAAGAGTAACAATTTAGTGACAATGGGAATTGATTTGTTGGTGGGGTAGTGAAATATGTTGATGTTATTTTCTATTTACGCCCTATGGATACTCTAACCTTTTCCACCCACACAAAAGCTGTTTTCTTTCGACTAATGTGCTCACAGTGCAACACTGTTTATGTTCCTGACTTGCAGGTGCTCTTAAATTAAGTGTTCATGTTTATTAAAATAACGGCATCATATTAAAGGCAAAAGCACCTAGCCATTTTTAGAAATGGCACCTGATGGGACAACATTTATTTACAAACATGCACAAATACTTCAATGTTCAAGAAGGAGCGAGAGAGATTTAGAGAGAGAGAGCTTTTGATTTTAACCTTTATATGAGCTCGAGGTGTAAAGCATCAATTGCTATAACATGAATTGTTTTTGTTCTATTTGAAAAAATACAGTGGGTAAGTAAGTAAGTAAGTAAGTAAGACTTTATTTATATAGCACATTTCATACAAGAATTGTAGCTCAAGGTGCTTTACATAAAATCAATAAAAACAATAATACAAGTGATAAACAATTCAAACAAAAATAAAAATCCCAATAAGATCTCTGTTCAAGAGAGAAAACAACTTTAAAAGTAGGAAAACCCTTTTGAGATAAAATTACTTGAATGCTTCGGTAAAAAGGTAGGTTTTAAGCTGTCTTTTAAAAATGTCTAGAGTGTTTGCTTCCCTAATATTTATGGGTAAATTGTTCCATAGTTTTGGGGCGTAATTGACAAAGGCCGAATCACCAATCTTCTTATGACTGCTTCTGGTGACCTCTAATAGGCCTGCATTTGATGATCGCAGTGTTCTAGCTGTTGTGTAGTTTATAAAGGAGTTAGCAATGTAGCTAGGTCCTTGTCCGTGTAGAGCTTTGTATGTGAGGAAAAGGACCTTAAAGTCAATTCTGAAGGTAACAGGGAGCCAGTGTAAAGTAGCTAGGACCGGACTAATGTGTTCTCTCCTTTTAGTTTTGGTTAATAATCTAGCTGCAGAATTTTGAATGAGCTGTAGTCTTTCAGTGGTTTTCTTGGGAAGACCAGTGAAAAGTGCGTTACAGTAGTCCAGCCGGCTGGATATAAAATCATGAATTGTGGGTAGAGATTGTGTTTACACTAAAAACCAATCCAATCAAGACATGGCATGTATTTTATACCATCTCATAATCAATGGAATGAATTTTCACAAATGTATTATGCATTCATCCCAAATCTTGAATTTATGAATCTAGCATACCAGAATGTCTTTTTTAACCAAGCACCCACTTTTTCTTCTAAATCCACCTCCTTCTCGGTTGGTCACTGATGCATATGAATGAGCTGAAGGTGGCATCAGTTTAGAATCTTGCCTGAAGACGCTGCTGGTTTCTATTAAAGGGAACATAAATCAGTCAGTCGCAGCCAGTGGCCCCCGTGGGCACAGTGCCAGACTCGCGTGGCACACCCTGTGCTTGTTAGTGTCACCAGACAGCCTGGTTGACTGGAACAGAGTGACAGTGTGTATGTTTATTCTCTGACATGACCATAACTGCGCTTAAGAAACTACTGCAGGCAATTTTGAGTGATGTTTGTCCTGGAGACATCAGATGATATTTTACTGTGTCTGTCTTCATGTGTTTTTGTCACAAGTCATGGCTACCAGTTTACACAAGAAAATGTGCGCAGTTGCACTACAGCCATGCAGGTGCATACAATTCATACAATTCTGGTCTGCTTATATACCGGTACCTTGAGCCTATGTATGTGTATGAACAATGGGTATGTTCTATGAGTTGGTTCAACTGTTGTATGCTATTGTACACTCATCAATTATATCCTTAGAAAATAAATGTATGACCGTTTTGTTGAAATATCTTGAATGTACACAATAGACACACTAGTAACTTCTTGTTTTATCACACTACTTTTTCATGATCTAAATAGGATGAGCAAGGACTATCATGTTCTCACACAAAGGTAACTGTATACTTAAATACCAATGCTATTGCAGTGAAAAGTCTATTGATGTCACCTAAGCTAATTAATACTATTACTGTCACTTTTACAACTGCAGTTAATGTAGACAACGATGTTTATTAATGAGATCTGTATTAATGAGAGCAAAAGCTTTTTAGAGGCCATGTCTTTAATCAAGGCATAGAGCTTGTCTTATGACTTCTGGACTGTGCATATTAAAGAATGGTTATTAAGCAAAAAGTTGACAACTTTAAACATGTAAAGTCTGACCTCTTGACCTTCTGTGGACAGAAAATAACACCCCACAAATCTTGTAAAAACCTCCTGGTTAACGATTGAAATTCTCAAGTAAATAAACAAATGTCAGTTGTGCTTTGGATAGCAGACTCCTACTGCCACTGGGTTGTAAAATGTGGGTGCTCTAAACTCTTAACTCTCTCCTCTACACACTCATGCGTGTGCACACACACAAAGACACACACAAACAAACGCAAAGTTATAACTTGCTCAAAACTGGTTTTCATTTATATATCCCATGCACAACTCAACCCTCACCACCAACCCCCAGAATTAATCTGACCCACACGGTTTTACCCTCCCACAGTCAAATTCCATTAGAGGAAAAGTATCTGAAACGTCCACAGCCCTGGAGCCCCCATCAGTAAATTACTTCAAATAATGAAGAACATGTGGATCAGGGGTTTGTGTGTGTGTGAATGTGTGTATGTATTTTGTCTGCGAGTGAGGGGGAAGTTTGATAGTTCATTTGCGGAAATGTTTGAGTGTGAATGTTGGGGGAGAGGGTGCTCCAAGAGATTACTCCAAGGGGTGGTTATGCAGATTTGGAAAAACTATAGGATTCCAGAGGTGAAATGTTTTTCTCTCAACTATGAGATTGCTTTTAGTGATGGCACATAGGGAAAAAGATTATAGAGAGTAACATTGACTTCCAGTCTGGAAGTCAAAGTTAACAGGACAGTAACTTTTGGTCTGTAACTAACAATTGGTCTGTGATGTGGCTGGTTAAGCTTTTAAAAAGTGTAATTCATCTCTTCCATAAGAGTATGGGGGCACAGTACCTGCCGCCCCACAGCAAGAAGGTCCTGAGTTTGATTTCTGCACTTCTCAGGTCAGGCCAAGAAACAAGAAAGAACCAAGTGTGCATTACTATTAATCCAAAACATATGGAACGCATTATCGAAATGTACTTTACCCACTTATAGCTGTGGTTAAGAATGTTTCTGTTGTGAAGCTTTATTGCTAGTAAACAGCATTGGGGTGGACAGTCCTTGTTTCCCTTGGGTTCTTTAAAAATGATGTTGCAGAGAGGAATGCCTGTAACGAGGCATATGACAAAATACATTTAATGATCATTAAACAGTTACTACTCCTCTACTACATGCATACATTTTACACTGCATACTCCACACAGGCCTGACCTGAGAAGTGCAGGACCTTCTTGCTGTGAGGCGGCAGGTACTGTGCCCCCATACTCTTATGGAAGAGATGAATTACACTTTTTAAAAGCTTAACCAGCCACATCACAGACCAATGGTTTCAGTTACTGTCCTGGGCATAAAGTCTTATCATTCAAAGCTTAGCTTTCTGCCACTGCAAGACAAGACAGAGCAAGCAGAAACCCTGCAGCTACATCCAACTCAGTAGTTCTTTAGATCCCAATCCATTTTAATTAGCAAAATATGTACAAGATTTTTATATTTAATATGCTAATTGGTGTATGTATACATCCAATCTGACATTATATACATCCATATATCCATTATAACACTTTCAATGCCAATTTTTCTGTAACCTTCTTTACCAGGTAGCCAGTTAAGCCAGGACTTTATCCAGTGTGAAGCTAAACAACAAGCCAGGTTCATGTGTTTGAGGTAAAGAGTCAATTCTTTAAGGGACACACACAGGAGGTACGGGCACCTCATACTGAGAAAACCATAAATCAAAGACATCCCATTGGGTAGAGACACAAGAGGAGGCCAGAGGTGGGCAATGTTACAGCGCTAGGCTGCCAATTGGCCGACAGTTTTATAATAAATTCAGTTTGATTATACCACTGTAGGGGAATGCCACATGGTATGACAAATAATCAAATGGGGGTTGTCACCAAAACAAGGGGCAGTCCAATTTAACGCTGGGTGGCCAGCGACTAGTGGTTCTGAAATAACTCAATGAAGCTGTACTGACCTTGCAGAGACTGTGTAGTGGGTGTGTCTGTGTATGCTTCACCAGGTCAACATTACAGGATTAGCGACCTAATGATACGAAAAAGAAAGAAGAAACCTTTATTACATCCCAACACCATGGCAAATATACACACTCGTGCAAGAAGCAGTGGAACACAAAGAGCCTTTTCGTATCACGCAAAGCGTTAAGGATGGACTCATGAAGAACAACAAATGGCACAACAGAGAATTCAATGCATCAGTATCTATCTGATGAATTCAAACCCAGTCTGGTGTGGGTTGTAAAACGATAAAATATACTGCATGTTCTTCTTCTGATTTGAAATCTGACATATTTTTTGCATTTACATTAGCTGTCCCATTTTCTTGTTCTAGAATCATTGTCAAGGGATTTCACAGTGAATACCTTTTGACGGCTGTCAGTATTTGTTGATGAAGTCAATCGTTACTGATCTTTTTTCAGGAGTAAAGAACTAACGGAGTGTGTGGTCTACAAAAATAAGGTTTTGGTCAGACACAATCCATTGTCTGCCTCTAAAACATAAAGTTTTAGATTTCACCCATCTCTAAATAAGGTTTGCTGAGCTTCAGAAAAAAACTTGTAAGAAATCTTTGGTGTGCAAGTACTGCAGGACTGGTTCCCTTTTACTTCTGAGCTCAAAGTGGATCATGCAGTGGGCGATGTGCGTGTGCACATGTCTGGATCAAGGGATTGTGCTCATTCATACCATTCACCTGCCAGTCATCTTGTGTGGATGCATCTGAGTGTATGCACATCGTTTTAGTACTCATCGGCGTGTGTGTATGCTCATAGGAACTTTAAGTAAGTTATAAACTATCCTCTAATTCTTTCCTTCCCTGTCACATCCCCTTCAACAACAGGGACAATTACTGATGTAGGGAAGGTGGCAGAGAGAAAGAGTAGGGGAGAGGGGGAAGAAAGATTAAGGGGATGAGGAAGTGGGAGAGACAGGGAGAGAAAAATAAAGGAAAGGAGGGAAAGGAGACTGATTGAAGGAGAAAAGTAAGAGTGAGACAACTGTGACAGGGTGGGTAGATGGTGGGTAGGTTTCTAGTGTTCTGACACTAAAGAAATAAGCAAATAGCAAAAATAATAGAGCCCTCACACCCATTTCCATTATATCCTTTAGACTGAGAAAGAGCATTATTGTACTCTAGTAGCTCAGTGAAAAAAACAGTAAATGTATGGCTATTGCAGCACATGCCCTTCAATAGTCTTAGTTCAACTGTTTGTCGTGGCTAATGCAATTTTTCTGCTCTTTTATTTGATTAGTGCCACTGAAAGCATAATCCTTCTTCATCCTTGAGCTGGGTGATTTATTTGTTTGGAATTGTTTGTCTTTCCGTCATCCATTTGTTTGGAATTTGCAATAAAGGTCATCTTGACAGTGTGAAGGATAGAACATGATAGAACAATGTATGTGTGGGGTAGACGTGTGTGGTGTTGGTGTGAATGTATTTAGATTGTGTGTGTCTGTGTGTTTGTGTGCACATTTGTATTAAGGGGAATGCGTCCTTGATTATGTGCTTGTGTGTGCAAATGTACTGTATGTCTCTGATGATGATTTGTGTTTGTGTACATAAATATACATGTTTGAGCCAAGTCAATCGAGTATTAAGGGAAAAAAACATTCAGTGTTTCACCTGCCTATTTCATTTCCTAATGGCTGCGTATCGATTGCACAACCTCTCAATCAATATTTGCTATGCACGGCGTGCCTCTCACAATAAACATCTTGTGCCATCTGATAGGATTTCACTGCGGACATATCTGCCTGGAAAAGTATTGCTTGTCGAAATACGTGGTGACATTGGAGAGTAAATTTTTTATGATTATAATAATTGAACATTGAATCTATCATGTTCTTGTTCTTGGGGCAAATTAAATATGAATGCCAAGATTAACAGCACTAAATGGCATGCAGAAATTGACGAAAAATCTTCTCCTTCAACATCAACAGAATGGACAGATGCAAGGGCAAAAATAACTACACAAAGGTAATATGACAAAGACTACTTAAAAGACTAGATTTGAACCCTAAACTCGTGCACTTAAACATCAGCACAAATACACACATAGCCATTCTGTCTTTGTACTTCCACATTAAGGCTCTAAATTAGAGTTTTAATGCTATTGTGGATAAAACACTTTGTCCTCCCCATCTCAATGTTAGATTACTTCTTTTTTGTCTTCCATCAAAACAATTCTCCTCTAATCTGTCTCTGGAGCAAGTCCTCATAATAGTCAACAACAACAACAGAGTCCCTCATGATGAGTAATTGCATTAAAAACTAATATCCATTGCCTCCCAAATGGGTAAACAAAACATATATTCCCAATAACAAAATTGTGACATGCCACTAATCATCAAGATATTACAAAAGGATGAACTAATTAATGTACCTGCTGAGAGAAGATTACCACTGTTGCAGAGAAGATCCCAATGCTGTCAATCTAATCTAATAGAAACTTAACATCAGAAGCTTCAAACTTAGACTGTTGATTAACTCTGGGAAATGTGCTAACTGGCTTGCACACTATCAAACATTTGTGTATCACCTATTTTCTATCCGCAATGTGGGGTTCTTTTAGGTTTAATTCAACGTGGTTAGAATCCATATAAACATGAGACAATAAGTCAATTGTCAAAGGTTTTCAGTATTTAACAAAGTACTTTGGAAACTTTTCTTAAGAATTAATGTGATGAAAAGTCTAACCATACAACATACAATGACAGAATAACAAATGTAAGCCCATAAATTGATAATGAAACAGATGTATTAAATTATTATGAAACATCTTATGAGACATTGTTAGTCTGCAACTTCCGAGCATGAAATTAAAAAAAGATAGTCCATGGTCCATCATCTCAAGCCAGAAATTTGAAAAAACAAGCTTCTTGTCAAAGATAAAGCTTTGAACAGACAATATTCAGGAAGTCATACAATGTAGTATAGAACTGTGCCAGTGTGGTACAGGGACAATACTCGATTCTTTGGGCCTTGATGGTGGAAGAAATGTTGAAGAGTCATGAAAAGGTGCATTATATCAAACTGTAATCCACTGCTTACTGTCAGGGAATCATTCATCTTTTTCTAAAGGCTGTAATTTTAGGCTAATGCGGCTTAATGTGCTTCAATTTGGCTATTCATGGTATTGTCGGAAAGGCACTTCACAATGATAGTTTCATTGTGAGATATGCCACAGGCGTAAATGTCGGCACTTCTTACGTTTTGATTCCGCAGTTTAAGCCCCCTCTCTTTTGAAGAGGTCTGTCATTAACCACTGACCAATTAACAATAACTTAATATTACAACTAACGATTACTTTATAACTTTTTTTTACAGTTGTTTTATGTTCTGAATACAATAAACTGCTATATTAGCTCATGAGAACATGACCCTTGGTCATGTTCAGGAGAGAAATATGCGGGAGGAACATCAAGGCCATTTCTAGTAGCCCTATCTAAAGACTAAACAAAAGCTATGTAGCACCATGAATGCAGAGTCTTGCTTGCGAAGGCTATTTTAATTGTCACCCCGCCATCCCATATTGTGATACTATTTAACTGGGGGACTAGAACTGTTTTTGTAGTTGGGAAATGCTAAGGGAATGACAACATAGTGCTAAAGAAGATAGTAAAGTAAAGTGAAGCTTCTATGTACCCTTGACTTTAATGACACACACATACATGTAATCAACATGCAAATGTTTCATTACTCAGAACACAAGTCATTCTGCAACCACTCAACAGCAGACTTATTCACTGTCGATCACTCACTTAATCTCTCTCTCTTTGCCCCTCTTTTATTCACAATACGTTTTTCATCTATTTCAAAGCTCATTCCTCCCTTGAGTCTTCTGTTTGGCAGGGCTCGCCTTGTGTCTGTGAATTGCCTGGCTGAGAGATGCCAGTGACAGGGTCATGACCAGTCTGTCACCAGGCTTGCCTGGCAGTGCCAGGGGACAGGGCACCAGCTACAGGGAACGGGTGAGGGAGATGTCCTTCAAAGTCAAAACTATAATAAGGACTTACAGCACGTCACAACATTTTGTTTCGGCACTTCCTCTGCGACCCAATGTATGAGACACAGATGTAAGAATATACACAGGCTTTCTCAGCTTTCTGGTTTGATACCAATTTTTCCTTAAAGATCAGAAGTTTATAAACAACAAGGCCCCAGCCTGACCGAAGGATCAACTCTAGATATTCCTGGGGAGGTTCTTCAGTGTTGTTTGCAGAATGCCAATGAAGGGGTCAACCTGGACTGTTTATTAAGATGGTTGGTTTATCCTTGTTTGTTTAGAATTCACCTATGCTTGTTCAGTAACAAGCATAGGTGAACACAGGTTTTGTCACGTTTCGCAGTGCTTTCTGTTCACGTCATGCTCTGTACATCGGCCAAGCTGCCAGGCTGCAGGCTTGTTTGCACAAATTATTTAGGACTTCCTCTACAATGACTTCTTTTGTGTGACTTCTATGCTTCCATTATTCAAAGTTATGCAGACATAATATAATACACTGTAGGCTACTTGCTTTTTAATAAATACACACCAACACTTGCCAGAAAGCTATAGTAACAGCAACAAGTAGGCTTAGCCCTTGTAACGGTGAATAGATTAAAGACAGTGAGCTGACCATGAACTACTGGAAAACATTATACTTTCACATAACCCAAGACTTATGCCTTCTTAGTTTGCTGTCTTCCATGATTGGATAGAGTCGCTCTGGCAGGGAAGGAAGATGTTCATTAAAAGCCATGCACAATCGGCAACAAAGCGGTAAGAGGCCTTAGAGGACGGGTTGCACTCACAATCGAACAGCTGTCAGCTCAGCCACACAATACCAATCGATTAGATGGCAGGGCACGAATCACTTTGCCTGGCAAGTGAAGGTATATATTCTCTCCAGTCTGGATGTGGGTTGGATTTGCATTTTTGGGAGACAGGGGCTTCCTGTGTGTATGCTTACGAGAGACACTTATGAGAGTGTGTGCGTAATGCATGAGACTTTTGCTTAGTTACACCAGTAACAGTGGGAGAGATTGCCATGTCCTTAGATAGCATTTTAGGTGGTTATTTCTCTCTGTAACTATCTGTCTCTCACAGTTCAATTTAGCTGTCCTCATTTAATGGTAAAACACTTTAAACCAGACTAAATATACTTAATATAACAGGGACTTATAATATCTGTGTGATCATGTTGACTCCTAACCCGGCACACACTGTCACTTTAAATTACAGACCATTCTGTTGAATACCAATGAGCAGATTAGCCCGTAGGAGACAAAAAGTTTGAATAAAATCCCATAAAGGTTTTTTTTATGGTTCCACATAAGCACCATTACCAAAAAAGCACAGTGAATCCATAAATCCCACAAGACATTATTATGGCTTATAGATAATAAGAGGATTTGAAACATTATTCACAAGGATGATCTGTCTTTTTTGGACCTCAGATCAAAAGACTGCCGATCACAATCTGCGTTGTATGTCTCTAAGGGTTTCAGCGAATGTAATCCTTGATGATCGCATACAGAAGCTATGTTGAATTCATAGCTAAAAATAATGCAAGGAAAATAAATTAAATGCAGACTAGAAAATTACCACATATTAGCCTATCCAATGTCTCCTCATCAATAATTTGTTGTCATATAAAATGATTGTGAATACATTCTTGATATGAAATTCAATTTGAATCTCTCAAACGTTCTGAATCTCTGATTAAGCATTACTTTATTAGGAGGAAAACAAATAGATTTATTTTCTTCAGAAAAGGCAGTTTATCTTAATTTACATAAAGTAGGTGGGGGAAAAAAGGTTGTTATAAAAACTATTGACTGAGGTGTTGACATACAGTAACATATACTACAGTATATCAATGAAAATATTCCCTAATTATTAATCAATGTCAATTAATATGTATTGTGGGGTCAGACTGCATCATCGCTCTTTGAAGTCTAAATTAAGGATCACTCCAAACATTAGATATGAAACAACCCATGGCCTTGGAGACACAGACACTGTATGCCTAGAGTGAGAGAGCAGCTAAAAATTATAACCATCTGGATATTTCCATGTTTCCTCACTGTCCTTAAATCTTCCATATGACTGGCCCTATTTTCTTTAACCATTCCAGGTTCAACACAGCCAACAGACAGCGCTCTATCTGTTAAAAAAGAAACTGCTTGCAATAGAGGCAGTTTTCTCATTTCAGACACTTATTATACTAAACTGTAATACACTGACATACCGTATAAGCTCTGTGGACAAAATACTGGCAGATAATGTTGGAATACAACATAGACCCAGTCTTAAAGAACCAGCCTTGTCTAAACAGACGACCATGAATTCTGAATCCACAGTCCATAGTATCAATCTCCTTTCCCATCCATCCATCTTTCCATCCATCCATCCATCCATCCATCATCAACCGCTTATCCGTTTCCGGGTTGTACAAATTGAACAAATACTGCTTTTGGCACTGACCTGAGATGTCATGGCATCATCCTATATTTGAGTGAGGTGCCATTGATGGTGCCACTGAAACTGCATGTAATAAGACAAAAATGGGGTCACACAGTTATGGTAACATATTGGACTTCTAAAACCCAGGCTGAGGTTGACTGGATTTATGTGTTAAACTCTGGAAATAACTTCAAGCCTGTGCTGATGCTCCGTAATGATATAATAGGGCTATGGAGTGCTTGAGGGAAACATTTTGAGCCAAGATCCCAAGGAATTAAGTAATAAAAGGCATGGTTAGCTGCCTCACAGACTGGACTGGATTCAAGGGAGTCAGTTGGCTGAGCGGTGAGGGAGTCGGGCAAGTAATCCGAAGGTTGCCAGTTCGATTCCCAGTCATGCCAACTGACGTTGTGTCCTTGGGCAAGGCACTTCACCCTACTTGCCTCGGGGGAATGTCCCTGTACTTACTGTAAGTCGCTCTGGATAAGAGCGTCTGCTAAATGACTAAATGTAAATGTAAGATGATTCTGCGTCCTTTACCACTGACAGCTTGTAAATCAAATGCCATAAGATACCTTCGATTCTTTATAAACGGCACCTTTTTTTGACATATAAATGGTAAATGATGATTCCTTTTTTTATGAATGCCTGTTTTCCAAAAATGTTTTCACAAAGATTTGTTCAACTTTAACTTCTAGTTACGTCACATCAGTAGCTATACTATCTACTGTAGAATAACTACACTGCATCTTCTAAAATGGTGTAATCACAAAAGGTACATGTAACAGTGGGGGTGGGTGGTGCACAACACTGCTACTGTTGCACTGCATTACCTGGATAAAGTGGAGTCATCCATCTTGTTCCTAGTCACAGAGTTTCATATCATAGAGCCTATGATAGATGGGATCTGGGAGCTTTTTTGTGTCAAAGGTCAAGATCTCTCTGGCTTTCGTTGATGTGGCTTGAACTCAGCATGTCAGCATAGACACCAGTTCACAGCCACCAAGGGAAAGAGGAGTGATCTGGCTGTAATATTTCACTGAGGAATGGTTTACATGACATTGATTAATCTAGCAGATTTTTTTATTGTATTTTAATACAATGGTTTAGTGATATTACAAAACAACTGTAAAACACATTGTAAATAATCCTCAGCTCAATCTTCCCAGCTGTCCATGTATTACATCTCACCAGTTCTCTTCAGTGACTTTATTAAAAAAACTGGAAACTAGTAATTGCGTAATCTCATAACAAACACTCTCCCAGCCATCTCTGGCTTCATCTCCCTAATTACAGCCCTTTAGTTCTGTAACAGTGACAGCGTGGCACTAATTGCTTTCTCTATAATTGTGGTACCTTTTTTGATACTATACTTCCCAGATATAAAGAAAGGGAAGTCATTTGCCATCTGTGCTAAAGGTTCCTAGACCTGGTAGAATCTGTGTACATTTAGGAAGCGGGAGCAAACATGGTAGCTATCATTACAGTAGCCTTGCTGAGCAGTTATCATAACAATTATTCATTAGGATGACAAGAAACAGGTGAATAATGGGTGTTTAGTGCTATATGTCATGGTTTTAACTTGTGGAGCGCTTGTGGATTCAATTAAAGCAATGCAATCAATACAGTAGCCTGCTGTGCATTTGATTAATGGCTTACTATGCAGCAGTAGGAAATATAGACAGATACTCAGACTAACAGACAGGAGACAGCACACATGTAATAAGCTAACAAAATGAATGATCTGTCCTCTTACTAAAGTTGAGCATTTATTTTAACTTGTGGTTTCAATGATGATACTTAAGGTGACATGACATGAAAACTTCACTTTAGGAGGTTATTTAACATTAATATGAGTTCCCCTAGCCTGCCTTTGGTCCCCCAGTAGCTAGAATTTTCGATAGGTGTAAACCAAGCCCTGGGTGTTCTTCTCCGCCTTTGAGAAAATGCTGGCTCAATTGCTCTGTTTGAAAATCTCCTCCTTGTGACGTCACAAGGAGGAAGGTTACCTCCCCTCTCTCTGCTTTGCCCGACCAGAGAATCTGGTCCGCCCATAAGAAACTGAGCTACGACCGTGCAAGTGTTTTTATCCTCGAGAGACATCATGGCTTGCAAACGAACGAAGCATTACATTTGCTCAGTTTGGATGTACAAAGGAAAACAAAAATCTTTTTTACAGTTCCTTCATCTGAGCCTCTGAAGACCCAGTGTCTTAATTGTATTTTATCTGGAAATGCTCCTACACAACTTCTGTTGTAGGCGCATTTGTTTTGTATCTGCGCCAAACACTTCAGCCACGACTGTTTCCTCAACTTGAGCTAATACAAAACTGGCCTTGCTGAAATTAAATTAAGGATCAGTATTAACTCTCCTTCGTCCAGCTACTAACCTCGGACAAGTAAGTTAACTAACGCTATATCATTTTGTAGCTTTACTGTATATGGTTACCTAGCTTGCAACCCTTAGAATGTGGCTGTAACATCAGCTCTGCAGCTAACAGCTGAGTTACTGTCGCTAATGTAATGTAAAGGTAGATAGCATCAAGTATGTGTGTGAATACACATGCTGTAACGTGAGTGTTGTACACTTCTTTGTTGGATAACCGTTCTGCTGTTGGTGTTATGGCGCGCGCGATATCCGCCTTTCCCCTCATTGAAATGACTGTGTGTACCTCTGCAAACCAGGGTTATCAGATGAGAATGGGCAAATTCGAGGCATCTGACAGCAACGGGGCTACAGCCATTGCGATATATCCATTGTAAACATTAGCGCATGGTGCCGCCCCTCCGCTCCTCATTACCATTTAAAGCTACAGACACCAAAACAGCGCGTTCTGAGGAAAGCTCCTTGTGGGACTGCTAGTAGTGGCTGTAATTCTGCACCAAGGCTGAATTTCGGGAGACTTCTGATACAGTATTAGGGGACCACTAAGGCTTATATAAAAGAATCCAAAAACAGCATGTCATGTAACCTTTAACAATGGACCTTCGAGTGCATTTGCAAGTACATTGTATATGAATTCACAATATTTGTTTACATATTTGGACGAATACTTACTATACACTGTTGTATTCAATGCAAACAATTTAATTAAATGAATAAGTTATCTTTCCACATCATTTAATTATGTCAATGCTATTTTTGCTTTATTTTTTCATATATTTTTTGTGTGCCTAAGACTTGTGCACAGTACTGTATTGAAAAAATCAGACAGTTCCATACCTATCTAATTTTGGATTTGGGACCCTACAGACTGTGACATAAAGTACAGTTTTAAGTTTCAGTGAACTCCCCATTCCCTTTTTAAAGAATTAGCTGACAGATCATAAAAGGGAAAGGATTAAACTTCTTGGTCACATCCAGTCTGGGGACTGAAACGGATAAATTAGGTTTTAATAAGGTCTTTTAATCCCTGAGGCTATCTCTCTCGCACTGTCTCAACAAAAGTTACAATGAGCCCAAGTGCATTGTTGTACAGGTTAGTCACCCTGACTTCCACTTTAATACAGTCTATTGAAGCAAACTCTTACCACACTTGCCATAACAAGATGACAGTACCTCAATGCCCCCACATCCTTTCCTATTTTGTGACATACAGTATACATGTTCAAAGTTTGCGTCATATTTTTCTTCAACTATACCTGAAGTTACTTGAATATTACAGATTAGTCTTGTTAAAAACATTACATGACTATACTGTAAAATTACACGGAATTATTCTAAAAATTGTATCAACAACGCTAGTAGTAAATGTAATGTTACCAATTTTACTAGATGACTAGAAAACCTTGCATGTTGGTTTTTAAAAGGCCATTGCCAGACAAAGAGACTCTGTGAAGTTACACTTGAGGAAGACACTTGTTAATGGTAAAAGTGTCTCAACACACCAGGTGGTACTCTCTGCACAGAAAGCAGTTCAATCACCCAAGTAGGAGCCCAAGTAAGAAATGTAATGAATACTCTCTCAGAAACTAACACACTTAAAATCTTACTGCGGCTAAAATTCTGCAAACCATTGTTTTTTAGTCAATATTTTTGTCATTCGGACTTGTATATCACAATCTTGTCAAGGCTTGGTACAGACAGGCATGCAGGAATCATTATGTCACCTCATTGGGGATTAACCATTGTAATTACTTTCCCCTCACAGCTATCGACTTTGGGATTGGCCTCCTCGAGCAACATGCCATTCAAATCAATTGCAGTGATCTGCAAAATGTTTGCATGATAAGATATGCTTAGGTGTTTCTCTGGCTTTGTAATACCGTTTGCATTGAATAGATAAGGCTTATTGTTTCCAGGGGTGATCTTTCCACATCTAGCACCATTCTTATTTAGATGAATTTGCTTGGGAAAAGGACATAACCAAACAAAAGTGCAGGCTGGAGGAGATAAATAATCTGTTTTCTACACATAACATACATAAGAGAAGCCCTACTACATTGAATCACCCATTGCATCTATCTGGCTATACAGTATTGTTCTTATACAATGCTGTGCTTATTATGCAAAACAAGCATCTTGGTTTATGGAGTGGTGGCATACAGCCATGCTCATACTGTATGTTTTTGCCATTTTCACAGCATCCAACTGAGTAAATGATGTCAGCCGCAGAATCAATCATGCCATTTGCTCAACAAGGCAATTACCAACACTAGCAATAAATTCCAGAAGGCAAATATGTGAGCAAAAATAACTATTGACGAGCACAATGCTCAATACAAGATGTAGATATACTGGAAGACCACAAAAATGTGTTTTTTAAGGTGGCAGAGTTGAAGTCTTGACATATAGAAGCTAGACACAACAAATTGGACAAAGTATGGACAGGTTAGATTGCTGATAAGTAGGTAGTTTTGAGACCAAATAACCCTTGAGCACTGATATGGATGACACTCGGTAATTGAACAGATCCTGGTTGGTATCTTCCCAATGTGAGAGCAAATGGATCATATGGCATTTTTGCTGTCAGTCCTAATGCCGCAAATGGCCGTGAATTGTCTCCAAACTACTTTGATAGTCTCTTCAACACCAGACTCTTTGACTCCAGGGTAGAGAAAAAAGGGATTAGGGGAGAGAACCAGACACAAAAAAGCAATGAGGAAGGAAGGAAAGATAAGGGAATGAGAAGACAAAAATAGAGGAATAGAGAACCGAAGTACCGAGGCTCATTCGGGGAGGTAGAATGGATGGCTGAGACCAAACATTCTGCCTAGACAGTGTCAATGGTAGACATACAGAGCTAGGTAGGAACAAGAGGGTGGCTTGTCAGTGTTAGGGGAGCGTTAATGAGGATCTCGGGGCAGCTGAGCACAGTCCACACTATTAGTGTGGCGGCTGTGCATTAGTCCAGAGATGGCTATATTTAAGCTGCAGTCAGGATCAATTGGGCCTCCTAATGCAACACAATGAGGTGGACGCCTCCAGGAAGAGAGAGGTTCAAGCACTCACTGCCAGACTTCCACAGCACATCTTAATCTGAGTTCATTAATAATGTTGAAAGTAACTCACATTTTTGCAGCCAATAAAAGCCTGTACATATTTGTTTTAGAGTACAGGGTGTCTTTTATTCAACACAGAAACAGTTTTCTCTTTTAATCAACAATCGTTGTGATTAGTTGAAAAGAAGTTGGCTGCCAGGCAACTGCAAACCTGTTTTGTAAATGTAAATGAAAAGGAACTTGTTAGAACTTGGTTAGTATTTGCAGGAATTATTTATAGGAAGTGTTACATATTCTCAGATGCATTAAAGTTATATATTAAGCGTAATGTAGATGTGTGAAAAGTGATGGGTGAGTGACTCTCATAGAATCCTTAAAGTCAGGGTATCCATAGTTGAGTTGTATTGAAGCACACAAACCTTCACCAGCACCTACAGTGCAATGACACCTAATTTAACATGATAAAATTCCCAAAGAGACAATCCAACATTCTTGCCAACATTCTTTTCTTCACTTAGCCACAAGATTTTGCTAAATCTTTCACAGAGTTGAATACATAGTCCGGTTCCTGAGATAATTGAGCCACAGACACACAGACAGAGTCCTGCCTTTATAGTCTGATTAGGAGCAGGCTGGTAGAAAACAAAATTATATAGGGTTTTCCCTCTTTACTTTGAAAAGTATATTCCAGTGCAATTTACCTGTCTGTTATTTCTTTCTTAATCCTTTCTTTATCCATCTTTAATCAGACTAGACACACAAATTGCTTCGGCATGATTGTCTATAGTGAAATATAACCCTCATAAGAGAAAAGCTATTTGTGGGCAATGGTAACTTCATGCAGGGATTATTAATAGCTTGTTCTCAACATCTAAGATAGATATAGGGCAAGAAATGGGCTGTTCCACAATCAATCAAATTATATAATACTGACAAATTAAATGTCATTAGAATGCCAGTGATTAAATATGTAACAGCTACTGTGACAAATCACAAATAATTCACACACAAATGAAACCTTTTCATGGTCTATTTTGGTCCAATTCCTAGTCCGATTACTGTCTTGTACTGGGCCACATCGCTTCATTTTATCAGATGGATTCTTTGATCATATTTTTTTGTTGAAATTGCCTAGTGTGTACACTGCATATCTGGAAATGGTTATCTCACTGGGTTACTGTGGTTAAATTTCTAATCACTTTCTTGACAATCAGGATTTTTAGTTCATTGCCTACACAAAAAGTTGTTAAATTTTCCTAAACAAAGCAGTTACAACAGTCTCAGAGAAAGAGATTCACTGCTCCCAACACATGACAACTCTCAGACTAGAGAGTTTATAGTTGGAGCTCTCCTTTTAGTCATGACAAGTAACGTTTAGCCAGTACTTTCTCCTGACCCCGAACATCTATTAACCCTGACACATAGACACAATATACTCTTATTAATAGCAAGCTTCCATGAGAACGTACTAACTAGTATCCAATGACTAGTTCTATTGATTAGTGAATAATGTAAGCACACAGGAAATCCCAATTTCTTCCACAGTGGTAGTGCATGAGATGTGGAAGGTTGAGTGTTCGAATCCCAGGTGTCGAGGAAGGTCGGCCAATAGTAACATTTCACGGTCGGTCTGTGTCTTGGCACAAGGGGTCACATATTTTTTATAGCTGTCA
Organism: Osmerus mordax; assembly: GCF_038355195.1. Lineage (NCBI taxonomy): Eukaryota > Metazoa > Chordata > Actinopteri > Osmeriformes > Osmeridae > Osmerus > Osmerus mordax. The sequence goes on from NC_090055.1 coordinate 4,601,895, forward strand.
TCAGGTTGAAAAAATATTTTCGAAAGGTAAATTAGTTTTTTTAAAGAAAGTTCCCCCCCTGTATATTACAGTCTGGACATTTATAATGCAACGGTGAATGTTAATCAGATAATTATATCAAGTTTCTTCTATACACCAGTCTTTCACACTGAGAACACAGGGGGAACATAATTCCCTGGAAGCCTGGGGAAAGTGGTTACCCCCCTGTATGTTGCAGTCTGGCTATTTATAAAGCAATACAGTGAGGCTGGTGGTGTATGTTACTGTGATCATTATGTATAGCAAGTTTCATCTATACACCAGTCTTTTACACTGAGAACACAGGGGGAACAGATTTCCCGAATGCCTGAAATACCAACCAACCATATTGAGAGGACTTGTATGAGTAACCACAGTAGGTTTAAGGCATCTGACACTTTCAAGTTAGCAGGGGGTGCATTGCATTCACATCAAATGGAAAACATGGCCTGTCCTGAAATGCAAACCCCCCCCCTCCCCCCCCCCCCATTAAATTATTGAAATTTTGGCCAAGAGTAACCTTTTGCGGTGGATATGTGCCTTGGCACAAGAGGTCACATATTTAAAATACTTTTGAAACAAATTTTCAAAAAATGGTTTCAAAAGGTTGAAAAATATTTGTGAATAAATAAATTAAACTTTTTCTTCTAATGTATTTTTTTCACATCTGGACCGGATAGCTGTCGTCAGAATATGTTGACATGCTGAGCCCACTGCCGAGTCTCCCTAGTCCACATTATAAGACAATTTAGCTGCACTGACTATAAACGTTCACTCTTATTTGTTTTTGCAGCTATGCAAGCTGCCCAGCGGCCCCACCCCTCCACCTAAGGCTATGTGAAAAAACAACAATGACAACACCGTTCTGCTTTTTCAAGAGTAAACTTTCTATGTGATTGAAGTGGTGGATGCAATGAAGTGGGGTGTTTTTTAATTGTGTAATTGTGGCGGCAAAATCGTTCATGTGTTACAAATCCTGGCGGGAGGGTGATGTCCCTGCAAGCTGCCTAATTATGCAGCCAGGCTAAGCGAATGAGTGTCACAAACAATCAGGACAGAATGCTGAGCTCACAATAGTTACAGTAGCTACTACAAATGTTTGTGACAAGCGATAGTACAGTACAATATTGCAGGGCTCTCAAGTTTTTTAAAACGTTTGGCGTAAGATTCCTATACCTGTATACGTTTGGGTAAAAATGTCGGTATTGAGGACAACATGATTTGAAGGGTGGGTCCTTTTTCTGGTTGGGTTTGTACTTTGGTTTGCAAATGGTACCGGCCAATGAAATGAGTAATCTTTGTGAATATACTACTACTTAGGAGTGGGAAAGGTTCTCAAAGAAGCAGGAACAGAGAACGTTTATGCTGTATATGTTATGGATGGAAGTTATCATAAGTATTGAACAGAAATGTTGTGTCTGTTACATTATGTGATGTTTAACAGGCAGTGGCAGCACAGTGTTTATCCCCATCATTGTACCACTATCAGTAGGTATACCTTGTCTGGATTATCCAAACCTATAAATACCCACACAAGCAAAGAATATTTCCAGCAGGTCCTTGAATCTGAGGGAAGAAGAAAGAAGCTTTAAAGCAAAACAGCCATTCTGGATTCATAAATTGCTATTATATAGTATTTTATGTGAACTAAGATTAAGTGGTGGTTGGAGGGTGGTCTAAACTAAAAATACTAAAACAACATCAAGATAAATCAAATTTCGTTTCAAAGACTAAGAACTAAAAGACTATTCATAACATCTCATCCTAAAAATTCCTCATAAGCCAAGCCAACACTCAACCATTTAGAGAAATAATTGCCTTATCTGTGGAGTCTGGATGAGTTCTCTTTTAGGGTGAGTACACCAGTATTTCAGAATCACAAAGAGAACCAAAAATGTGTTTTAGATCCCCCTATTGTTGGTATTCAGTGCAATATACCAATTTATCCTCCTCATGATACAAGTACTAATCTAACAGACGAGGAGGGAAAATTGGTTGTCATGAAGCCTCTGTTATATTGAATTTCACCTCGAGAATCCAATGTGTGTGTGTTAGTTTGTGTGTCTGGGTGTGTGTGTGTGGATGAGCTGTAATATCCAAAGATGATATTGAAAATATACACAATATCTTTGTCTTTGATATCTGTTTAATATTTAATGTTAGACCATATAATACATTTTAGAAAGACTTGATGTTGTCCAATGTATGGTTATTAAATGGTTAGTTGCACATAGAAACTCACATTACATTCTGTTATATTCTGTGATGTATTTGAAACTGTCATGACCTTTAGTTTATTCATACTGTACTATGCAACTGTAAAAGAAATAGGCAAATCATGTCTGTAATGGGAAAACTATATGAGCTTACCTGTAATATCCCTTTTGATTGTTTGGTCTTGCATGCTACTGTACACACACACAAACACGTGAGTGTGACTTCCCATCAGCGTGTCAGTTGAAGTGTGTGTGTGTGGGTTTGTGTGTATCATGGGAGTCAGGTGGCTGAGCGGTTAGGGAAGCGGGCTTGTAATCAGAAGGTTGCCAGTTCGATTCCCGGCCGTGCCAGATGACGTTGTGTCCTTGGGCAAGGCACTTCACCCTACTTGCCTCGGGGGAGAATGTCCCTGTACTTACTGTAAGTCGCTCTGGATAAGAGCGTCTGCTAAATGACTAAATGTAAATGTAAATGTATCTGTGTGCAGGCTGCACATCTCCGTTACCTCAAGCTCGTAAGAGTGTATGCCACCCAAACACCTCCGGGGAGCTGGGGACACCTAACAGAGCTGACAGCGCATGACTAAATACCCTCCTGAGACCATTTCAATGGAACTGACTGCTCCAATGAGGCAGGGTGGAGGAGACAAAGCATGTGCGAGTGGAGGGGACACAGACGGATGGAAAGGGCTGAGCTGGATGTGTCAATCTTCTAAGTTGGGTGACAACGAGGGGTTTTGTGGAAAATGGAGGCTGGGAGACACACAGACCATGCCATAGTGCTCCACTGAGGAAACTGAACTATTGTCCCTTTCATTCGGTTCTGACCATGTTTTGTCTGCTTGGAGGGATGGGAAGCTTGGTGACAATGAGGTTGATGGATGTCTGCATCTTTGGTAATGATTATTCTTTATAAAATGGGACTATGGTTTTGTCGATGTATGGTGGGTGTAAGAGAGTATTTGATTGAGAAAGATAATTCTATTACGAAGCAGTCATGCAAAATCTTTCCTCCAATTTTCTACTTGAAAATACTGCATGCCTATCAACTAAAGTTGTGTTAGAACTGTGCTGCCTCACTACATCCTGGCACATTTTCAGATTTCACCTTCATGTTAGTTCAAAGTCAAGTGCTGATGCTTCAAGCTACAGTTGGGATAGCCCAGTTGAATCAATCAATTAACAAATAACTCTGCTGCACTTGAAGATAGACTAATCAAACCCAGCACCATTAGAAAATCTATCAAGTTGACAATTTTGATTGGCCGTACACTCCAGTTGATTATAAAGGGGTCTGATAAAACACACGTTGATTATGGTCTCAGGTCAGGAACATGGCATGGTGCCTCCAGCCCAAATGCTAGAGGAAGAAAATCAGTGTTCCTAGATTACCTTTGCTGAATGACAGATTTTTTTAAAATTATGTTGCGATCATTTAAGGACATAGTGAAGAATCTAATCTCACCTTTTTGTTTATGATCTGCTTTGGAGAGCAGAAAGACAAACAGTATCATAATGGCAAAGAGAGAAACCATGTCATGTAAATCATCACCGCAGTCTTTACTGACATAAAAAAAGAAATAGATAGTAACAGAGGGAAATACATGCAGCAAATGGATGAGGTTCAACATTGCTGTTGACTTTCAACTACCTTTTTCTCTCATGAAATTACAGAAAAGGAGGAATATAACTTATTGATTTTTGGTTTTGTTACTACACTTATTTTGAATCTCGATAAAGGTTGAGTATCAGTGCTCCAAAAAATCAGTTATGTACATCATGCCTAAATGCATTATCACAAAGATGTATGTGGGCATTTGCTATGCATTGCTATCTCATTAGCGCCAAAGCGCTAATGAGAAGCGAGTCAACTCCAGGGAGTCATGTGGCTGAGCGGTGAGGGAGTTGGGCTAGTAATCTGAAGGTTGCCAGTTCGATTCCAGGCCGTGTCAAATGACGTTGTGTCCTTGGGCAAGGCACTTCACCCTACTTGCCCCGGGGAGAATGTCTTTGTACTTACTGTAAGTCGCTCTGGATAAGAGCGTCTGCTAAATGACTAAATGTAAAGCAACAACAGGCATATTATCTTCATGCTCCGTCTGCAGTGGTGGACCCCACTTTATCTAGCGCTCGCTGTTTCTCATGCATGTGTTTTGGTGTATTCATCATTTTGAGTAAAATAACAAATTATGTAGATGAAATCTAAAATGGTCCATTCAGCAGATTTCCTCTTTTTCATTCAATGTCTTTTGCACTTTTGGTTGTTCTTCAATGAATCAATTGAAGCCCGGGGCCATACATCACTCTGTCATCTGAAAGCAGGAAATGAATGTTGTTTGCATAGACCTTTTGTGCCTATTTCATTTTTCCCATTCCAAAAGATCTGAAAAGACTGAAGAATAAAAAGGGAATAAGGGAGGGACAGGGAGCAAAATGTTGACCAAAAACAAAACAAAATGTAATCTTAGAAAGGTGTCTGTAAATGTATTATAGAACATTTTGCTCTCGAAACTGATCATGGGGATAAAAACTAGGGCGATTGGTTGCAATATATTGACACAGAAATGAGGGAAATGACCAAATCCAAGCTGGGTAGCGGAAGAAACCTCTTGGACTCCTGAATTTCCTCATCTTCCTGTGAAGTCTCTGAAACTACCAACCATGCAGAGGAGTCAAACACAGGCCTCAGGCCAAAGTTTAATGTTCCTATTCCTCCTTCCTTATCATAGTCCTCATCTCTTCTCAGGAGGTCAGGCAATAGTGGTTGTGTCCAATTCCCCCTTGATAATTCAAGAGTCAACAGTAACTATGCTGCCCTAATCGGGTGCAAAGAACACACACACACATACATAGCTCCCCATACAAATGAACACACATAAAACACATACACGCACACAGGCCACATTCACCCTCAATGCTTAAGCTTTTGAAATCGAAGTGCCACAGAACATGCCTGTGAATATACATTGAGAATTAGGGGAAAGATTGTGATGGGACACAGTCCCATCTCTTGAGCTCTTAATCAAAGTTCACACAAGCAACATTTTAGCTACTGTCCCTGATGTAAAAACTGTATGGACAACTATCATAAACTGTAGCAATCTGCTGAGTCTGCTGAATCTGAAGTTTTTACATTCCAGAATGGCATTGACTTCTTTAAAATGTATTGATTCAGCCACCTTAACTAAATGTGATATACAAAGGCACAAAGAGTATATAAGAAAGAGTTGCACTGCCAACACAATCAATATAAGATAAGAATAAAAAAATAACTGTCACTGTAATTTTCTCTTACTGATATCATTTGTATTCTCACCAACAGGGAATAACTGTGTTCCTTTCCTCTGTATCCCAGAACAGCTGAACATGAGCCACACACTTGGAACCATCACAAACACCATAGCATGCACCTTCTGTCTCACATTAGAACAGTTATCAGTGCTTCAAGGTCCCGAGAACAGAATTTCATGCATACATAAAATATGAGCCGTAATGACTAGTCCCTTATTACAGCAATGTGCAATTACCATCATAATGATTTGCCATTTATTTGCTTTTACAGCAATGTGAAGAATTGGGTTTAATTAATAATTTGTGAATATGAAATTAATTGAAAGAAACTGTAGCAGCAGCTGTGCGGGTGTCCCTGTTTTGCATAAAGGGCACAATTAAATGATTTGCTGCCATTTTGAAATGTGACCTGGTTTGAAGACTAAATGCAGGAGGAGGAAAGGATTGATGGAGGAAAGAGAGCTGCAATGAGAAAGCTGACATGTAGGGTGTAAGACTCGTCGCTGTCATTGGCAGAAAATAACCTGACACCCATAGTTCATTTTAAGATGATCTAATGAACAAATGAATGTTTTTTCACGACTTGCTTATGTGCTCTTCTAGCAATGACTTTGACCATTGACTTATCAAGTAGGAAGTAGCATTTCGGACAAATTGTCTATTTGCCCGTTCTGTGGGTGCAATGCTCTGGTTGTTTGCCACCAACTCATCTAGTTCTTCATCGTGTTGCCTACAGTTCAAGTTCAACTTCATTGTCATGTGTATGAAAACAACCCACTACAGACCTACATAGACTATGTACACAATGCACTTGTATGTATACATTAAATACACAATATACAGTACAAAATAACATGACATATTATACAAAACCAATGTGGTGTGCATCTGGGTGTGGCAGCTGTTCAGCAACCTGACCTGAGTTGAGTGGTGTGTGATTTGATGCTTCGACAATGTTTTTAGGATGGAAGGAGTGGAAACAGAACATGAGTGGAGTGCTATCCTGATGCTGTTATTTTTTTGTTGTTGCAGCAAGTGGTGTAAATGTTAGGTAGCTCTGTGTCATTGATTTTTTTTCTGCTGTCTTTACAGTCCTTTGTAGCAATCCTGGGAGCCAGGTTGCCAAACCACACTGTGACATTGACTGTTAGAACATTCTCAATGTACAATGATACACAAGACCCTTGGTACACAAACCAAAACTCCTGAGACACCTCAGAAACGACCTACTCTGCTGTGCCTTCTTGAAGATGCAGTTGGTGTTGAGAGACCATGTGAGGGTGTCTCGAGATATGTACTTCAAGAAATCTAAAACCATCCTCAATTTTAACAGACAACCTTTTGATGTCAATATTTTGCACTGATCCAACAATGATTTGTTTTGTGTTATTGACATCAAGAAAGAGGTTGTTGTCATGGATCCACATTGATGGATCTTCCACTTACTGTACTTCAGTGACCAGACTTCAGGCTCAAAATCCAGTGAAACCATTGACATCTCTCTGGTCTGGAGATAGTAAACGTAAAAATTATTAATACATTTATCATATAGAAATTTTATTTTTGAATATCAGTAATTTGTTCATCACACACAAGGTAGAACACAAACTCTTATAATATATGCATTGTAGTGTTTCACTTTTGAGCTGTAGCAAACCGTCCTCCTAAAAATTAAAAAAGAAGAAGCTGGAATCATTGAAAAGGCACCACATCGATGTCTTTGGAACAGCACTTGCTGTTCTCATTTGCTTTTAAATTATCACTGGATATCAATAGCCTCAAGGCTGAGACTGCATTTGTTTAGAATGGTCACCCTGCTGTAAGAGTCAATACAGAGTGGTGGAGGCTTGGTTTATGTGTTGTAGTTACTTTTGTATTTATTTAATGAACATTGTGTTCCTGGGCAGGATGGTATGAAGCATTGAAAAGGGTAGCGTACAAAAGTATGATCTTTGATGTCTAGAAATAGACAAAACATATTCTTACTGTAGCTAAATGGAATGGTAATATAGTCCCATGGGAAAATAAATGAAAAGAACAGGTTATGAAAGGCTTTTATTCATCATCTACTTGTAGTGAGGACACAACATATGTTTCCACACAGTTGAAAAAATGTCCTTGAGCTGAAATGGAAGACATAGGATCAAAATTCTGAGAAAGATCCTTTTTCCACCAGTAGTCTTTCACTTCACTTGCCCCTTCCTCTATTAACACACAGGATTAACTTTGCTGTGTTCCTGAACATCAATCCATCCATACTGTATGTCTGGGAAAGCTGAAGCATGCGGTACATCTGTATTCCCATTTCCACAGGCGGGTGATGGATGAAAGTCAGCAGATTGTGGCAGCCAAAACCAATTTCTCCAGGAATGCTGCAACAATTTCTCATGACATCTGCTGTCCCGTAAAATGAAACTAATACAATCTGACGGGCACATATGACAACTTTTTGCTTGTAAGATTTTGGCTACTTAACCCAAATGAAATAATAATAATAACAATTTCTAAATTAAATAATAAAGTACAAGAGATGTGTGTCAATGGACAAAAAACAACAACAACAACAGAAAACTTAGGCCTACAGTTATCAATAGTGACCAACTCTTTATAAGTGAGTTCGATGTGTTGAATCTGTTACATTTACATTTAGTCATTTAGCAGACGCTCTTATCCAGAGCGACTTACAGTAAGTACAGGGACATTCTCCCCAAGGCAAGTAGGGTGAAGTGCCTTGCCCAAGGACCCAACGTCATTTCGGCACGGCCAGGAATCGAACTGGCAACCTTCTGATTACTAGCCCGCTTCCCTAACCGCTCAGCCACCTGACTCCCAGCTGACTGTTGATCTATCTTATTTTATATCATTCCCAAGCTAAATATTTCTGGGTCATAATTTCTTTTTAATCAAGGATTAAATGAAAATAACATTTCCGTTCAAAGCACATTTATTCCACCCCCCACACTTCCTTTGCGGTTCTCATTATTGTTGTTTAATGCATTTGAGATCAGGTTTATAACCCCCTGTTCTGAAAAGCTCTTTATTCATTCTGTGGAATTCCCCCCATCCGCCGATTCTCCTCCTGACTCAGAAAGGCTATATGAAATAACACTGTTTCAATTTAGACTCCTCCGTCTATAACTAGATGGAGTTCAAAAGGTGTTTAATCTCACCTGCCACTCAAGAGACATGGCAGGAAGACTGACAAGAACAGAGCATAAAACAGTATCCATGGTGTGCACAGTGTCTGCTGGAGTAAGAGGACTAGTACTTTTTGATGAAACATCTTTGTGGATCCAGTGGTCTTCAGGAGCCAAATCCCGTGAAGGAGTATTTAGTTATTACCTCTGCAGGAGTACTTTAGGTCCTCGTCTACAAAGGTTAATGCATGGTCTTGTAATCAAGATTGTTTGTTCTGGACATAAAGCCCCCATATGCCGGTACACATCAAAACCATTGTGGGAGACCCTTGTCTAATTCCCAAATGGGTGGTCCATTACTCACTGTGTAAAGTCTGACTTGAATTTCTGGAGTTCAACACCAGAATACCCATCATTCTCTTTTGTTGCAGGCTGATAAATCACAGTTCCTAATCAGGGTATAAATATGCATGAGTCCTACTCAGAGTGGTTTTGGAGGTGTAACTCTCCACAATGGGCTGTCAAGCAGCCTCAAACATGTCACACATTCTCAAGAGAAAGTTTAGAGGTTGGGAAACCATGGTTGAACTCCTTTTTGGGTTTCAAATTCCCTTGAAAAAAAGGATGAACAAAATGCATTAAGTAGATATGCAGGATGAGTGACACTTACTTGAATGGGGTCTTCATAAGTATTCATAAAACTAATGGGAAACGGTTCCTAAAATCTAATTTTATTTGCTGGAGTTATGGATGATCACATCAGAACTCATGAAGCTGTTATGAGTGATTTCATAAAGGTGTCATTGAATGCTTATGAAGACCCTCTTCAAGTAAACTGTTACCGATATTTTGAGTTATATTATTCTAACATTACAGAAACTATCTCACAAGCCTCTTCTCATTAATTCATGGGGATGAAATATGAGGTGGTCAAAAATGAACAATTATGGAAAACTATAAATTTATGACCAATTTGGACAAGGGTATAAGAGTGTCAGAGACCAGAGATGAACGTGTTTTCAATTTGGGGTCTCTTAGTGCCTGCCAGGTTTTCTCTCCCTGCTTTAAAGCACCATTTCTCCTTGTACTAATTGAATACTCCCTCTTTCTCTTGCCGCACAATCATGTATTGCTCATCTATCATTGTTTGTTGGGAGCCAGTGTGGCGTCCTTTCCGCTGACTTTGAGAGACCACTTCATCTTATTTGTTTGTTCCCTGACACAGGCATGATGCACTCGACCGGGTGGGCCATTTAGAAGCTGGGTAGCATTCAAGATGGATTGCTTTATCATGCAACGCTACCATGTGCAGTGGTTTTGTAAAAGAATCGTTTACAGAGGTTATTTGTCACAAATAAACTATTACTATCACTGACAGTTAGTTGACTTAATTGATTAGCTACTGCATGGAAACCAGAGTACCGAGCTACAATAATGGAGGATGTGGACTTCTTGTAGTGCAACCTGAGATGACATTCTCAACATTCTATACTGAACTATTCGAATACAGTCTTCTCACATAGACCAGAAAACAAACTATTCTCTTTGATAGGTATTTTGCAATTTCAATTTCTATCTTTCTATATTGATAGTATTATTGAATATAAAGTCAGCCTACGTCCACTGTGTGGACACATCTCTTCACCTCATGAGAGATGAGAAAACAAGATGACTGCACTTGAAAGCAAGCAGACCACAAAAGCTAGAAGAAGTTCATACTCTGTAAACATAAAAGTCCCTACAACCAGAACATGAGCATACAAGAAGAAACCTATGGGAGTCGTTGCTCATGGCACACTGTAAATGTCATGAATATTTAGAGTTGAGCAAGCAGGCCAGTACACAAGTGGTGGGCGGACTGCGATTGGAGGGCTACATAGCAGTAAACCTCAGGTGGAATGGAGAGAACATGATTTCTCTAGATATGAGGTGACATTTATTGGAGAATATCTTCCATCATGGGAACCTTCAATTAGATGCAAGTCACTCGGTCTAATCTATTTACCTTCTGTCCTCTTCCAACATCGATCCATCCTGCAGAGCAGACTCGGAACAGATACAGCAGAAAGAGAGGAGGAACATTTCAAAATGGTCAACAATGCTATTTTCCAGGGTGCTTTCACATGAAGAGATACAGTATACTATAAATATAACTTACCTGTCTGGACACATCATCAATCTATTGTCATAATCCATTAATGTATCAATGAAACAATAGCTTCAAGAAAAGCACTGAAGGCATTTCAATCCATTGAGTCTTATGCAGAATGGGTTTTGATATTCTAGACTTTGACTTTGTGACTTGCAACATTATTAATTAACCACAACACTTTGTGATTGCATCTTCAGTAGCAAAGATAATTTGCAGAGACTTTCGCAGAATCTAAAGGTTCTTTAAAATTGAATGACCAAGCATGAAGCCTGCAACTTTTAACCCACATACACATGGGTTTCAATGTAATGTTTTATTTTTTAATTCCATTCACTTTGTCTTCAGGTTCCTTTCAGGTGAATCTTTGTGAAGGTTTCTGTATCTGTCCTATGCTTTTTACCTTTCTCTGATGATATTTACTGCTGCTGCTGGAACATGAGGTTTTGTATTTTTATCCCAGATGGCCATGGTTTGTTTCTCTCCACTGCCAAAAGAGTTGCTTCTCCGGAGGACAGGCTGAATAGGCGGAGTCTGTCTTAATCAAAACAGCAGCTCTTTGCCAGCCCTGTCTGCTCCTCTGAAGAATATAATGGGATGAAAGCCACTGTAGGTGACCAGATGAATCCAGCTTCAACCCCAGCTACTATGCCTTTCTTAGGGTGTTGAAAATGCAGTTGGTCTCGGTAGGTTACACTGTAATGGGAATTGTCAAAAGAACAGTGTTGAAAATGACACAGCACACACAGAAAATAAGCATAAGAATATAAAAGTTAATTCAGATAAAACAATACTTAACCAAAACAATGCTGAGAGAGTCTGGCTATAAAAACGCAATCATACAGTTTATTATTAGTGTAAAGACATTTTAATCAAACTGTGTTCAATTGGAATTGTCATTATTACACTTACATAGATTTAGGAATCTGACAACTCTATGACAGCATATGTGGTAACACTTTATAATAAGTCAAAGCTTTATGGCATTTAAAAAGTGTTAACTAATAGTTAGTTAATCCTTTATAAAACATTTTGAAACATTAACAATACATTATTAAATAGTTAATAAGCTTATTATTAAACACTATGTTGATCATTAATAAACACTGTGAAAAATTATGGATTTTATTCATAATACAATTAATAAGGTGTTTGATAACTGCATTATCATACTTTATAGACAGCTTGTTAATATAGTTGCAAACCAGTAGTTTAAAAGGTGTTAATGGTACATGAGTTGGTATAGAAAGCATTAGCAAATGGTGAACAAACCATTTACAAACAAATCGTTTTAACAAATCGAGGCGACAAAGCGTTTGTAAGGTAATGAGACCTACGGTCTCGGTTACCAAATGTTTTAACAAATCTCTGCTTTCAAAGGCGTTTGCAGACCTGTCGAGGAGTAAACATTTGCGGTTTATTACAGCCATTTTTTGAAAATAAAATACAGCTTTGGGTAAACAACTTTTATACCAATTCTACTGTATTGCTTCTTAATGGAAATACATTACTATTTTATTAACCAGGTAAATGAATAAACAGCTATTTCTTTAAAAAAAAAACACATCTATAGTCTTTCTATAAATGTTTAATAAGGCATAGATAGTTCACACTTAAGATTAAGTTACGCAAAAGCCTTAACTAACAGTTAGTAAATGCTTTATTAACTTGCATTACTAATCAGATTTTGCATCCTTAGTAAGTCTTTATAAAATAGTTGTTAAGATATCTGCTAAGTATTAGTGTACATCATGTATTCGACTTGGCGTACATTAATTAAAGACAAAAGTAAATATGTTGTTAGTTATTTACTCATGCTTTGTAAAGGTAATGTAAATGGTGTGTTCACCATTTGCTAATTCTTTCTATACCAGCTCATGTACCACTAACACCTCTTAAACTACTGGTTTGCAGCTATATTAACAAGCTGTCTATAAAGTATGATAATGCAGTTATCAAACACCTTATGAATTGTATTATGAATAAAATCCATAATTTTTAACAGTGTTTATTAATGATCAACATAGTGTTTAATAATAAGCTTATTAACTATTTAATAGTGTATTGTTAATGTTTCAAAATGTTTTATAAAAGATTAACTAACTATTAGTTAACACTTTGTAAATGCCAAAAAGCGTTGACTTATTATAAAGTGTTACCGCGTATGTTTATAATGAGGAAACATAGTCAACTTAGTCATTTTCAGCAAGTAATTACAATTAGAATACAGGATGCTTCTTTGACCACAGAGATACAGACAATGTTGTTGTCAATCTCTTTGAGAGGTGAGAAAATAGAGGCTGTTCTTTTGGCAGGCAGTCACCCAACTTGAGGAGGTTATGTTCAGGCAACTGGCATATGAAAGTCTGTCATCCGTTTTATTTGATTAGTGTAATTGCCGTAATGTTCACGCAAGTGAAGTATTCCACTTAAATATCAACTCAGACCCTCTAGACTTGTTGGGTTGCACTCATCTCCCCAAACATGCAACTCTCAATTGAATGAGGACCCTCTGCATAGACCTCATCACTTATACCATGCGACGAAAATGAAGATACCAATGTACAAACTACTCCACACTACAATACCAGTTCACCTTTAATGTTTTCTAATTGCTAACCCTATCTCATTACAAACCACAATCTACTTACATCCTTTTAACAACACCAACATTTTATGCAAGAGAGGAACTATGAGAGAAAAACACATTCTGACATTCACCCATATTGAAACAGGGCAGAAGTAATTTAATGTCCTAGAAGTAACAGTGTCAAGCCATAATAGTAAAATACTATAATTTGTAGGTTAACGAATAATCCCCACATACTATGTAACCAAAATGACCAAAACGAAATAGGTTTGTATTTGTAATGTCTCTATAACTGGTATGAAGGTACCTTTTGGACCATAATGCATTATGAAATGCTTGATGTCTAATGTCATCTTACCATTCCCTCTGGCAGCAGTGCACAGTTCCCAAGGAGTTCACATTGTCTGTTGACATTTCCCTGGTTTGTCCTACAATGCCTTTTCCACCTCAGGAAAAACACGATACACTGACGTTATCAAGTGGTTGCCCGGGCGATAACATTTGGACTCAGCTGTGATGAAGATGAAAAGAGTAAAACCAAAGCATGAATATGGTGGACTCAAGGCGTAATCATTTGAGCTAGTTCTGGTTCAGTGTTTATGTTGTGCTACATGAAGAATTGAGTCACTAATGACCAAAGATGATATTTACTGTAAATTTTTTAGGGGAAAATTGTGGGAGAGAGGAGAGATAGAGGAAGAAATAAAACAACACAGACACAGAGAGCGAGATAGAGAGGAATGACAGATTCTTTCAGCTATTTAATGGGGTCAAGCCCAAAAATATTTCATTTTCCCTTCAGTCCATATCACCAATTTAACCCTATCTAGCCGGCCCATTCAAATATGGGTCGAAAAAGACCCATAAGACCCGCCTTAATATCTTTGCCGTCCAATCACCGATTTTATTTCTGAAAACTGCCAGATACTCATGACAAGTTAAGCTCAAAGTACATATCATTGGTTAAGGGGTTACTGGGAGGGGAAAATAAATGTATCGTCTGCAACGGCAGCCATTGTTTTTCGAGGCGGAGCCAGAGCGGAGACCATGGGAGATTGCCTACAGTGTTAGATTTACAGCTTCGAATTGAAATCTGAGACGATATTCTGAGTAAAGACAAGTTTATTAATATGTGTTGTCAATATTGTCAATTAAAAGTCTAAACTTTTTACATACGAAGAATTTGTTTGTGGGAGTGATGCGAGTTTTTTCCAGAAAAAAACTCGCGTTCTGCCGTGTCCGGCAGGACAGGCAGTAATGACGTTAGTAGCACTGTTTAGCCTCGATTTGAGCAGATTTCTAAAAAACTTAGAAAAACAACATTAACTAGCTAGATTATATAAACTGTAAGCTAAATGTACATGCCTTGTTTGGCCAATTCGGTCGATTGTGGAAGAAACTCCAACGTTTTTTAGTTATCGAGAGGAGTATCCAGCCATAGCGCTAGCTACTTTTGGGGCAGAGAAATGTAGGTTTCCCCCATGTTTCCACGTGTTTCCATGTAGTCACTAGAATGGTCATAACTTTTAATCAAAATATGATATTTCTAATCTGTCTTCTGTTCCACATTGCCCACAGATGTGTGGATATTCCACCTGCTCAAAGTTTTCCTCCATCTTGTAATTAAAGTGGTTAAAAATGAAGTTGTCTGATGAGGTATGGTGGATGGAGAAGTTTTTGTAAAAAATGGCTGCCTGAAATCACCTTGATAAAATATGATTTGCCTTAAGTAATCATATATTTATTCACATCATAAAAATCCCCTAGTTCTGTTCTTCAATATGGTGTCAACAGTTAAGGTGTATGATTTAATATGAAAATTCATAAAATTTGCATATTAATATGAATATCATATTTCAACAGCATATGGAATGTTTGGAATGTTGGCTTAGGCAGCATCATCTCAGACAGTCCATTAGCAGTGATGAAAAAAATACCCTACAATTGGAGTGGCAAAATAGCCATGTGAATATTGTTTATTGCTGCAAAACGTTTGTCCCAAAATGGATCCCAAAAGGTTTCTGTAAAAGCCACACAATCGTTATCTTATGTATTTTCAATAGTCTTGTATTTTTAACTGCACTGTCTCTTCAGGTGGTCGGTGTGTTCACCTGAGTTTGGGTGGTAGTGAATATTTTTGGCAAATTAATGATTTGGTAACGGGTACCAGTTTGATGTTCTTGTTTCTTAAGTTGAAGAATAGATGTTATAACTCATTTCCTTCAACTGGAACTGAATTATTTGTTGTTATGTTCAGTCCCTTCGCGTCTAGGACTGTCTGCATAGGCCATAGTCGCTATAGTTTAGATAGGCTACATTATGCATTTCGTAGTGCATTCAGTACGATTCATTATGACTCAACATTCTTCTCCTGTCAGAAAGTACTTGATAAAGCATACTGCCATGTACACTGTAGATAGACAACATTTCCAGTGTTGCTAGCTGTTGTTAATCTGTTAGCAGTTAACAGTTGCAAACAGATGTGGAGTGAAATACAAAAAAGGTTTAGCAAGTCTGTCAGATTATGTTGTTTGGCACATGATGTACTTTGAGATACCTCTAAATTTGAATTATTTAAGTCTAGTTTCAGTAAACTATCTTTAAATGTAGGCTTAGCATTATTTTACATGAGAAAGGTTAAATCACAAGCATGAAATTCCCTATTTTGAATATGCCAACACATCTATTTTTCATGTGGCTTAAACACCTGTCTGTGTAGAATCCTCTCAAAGGTACATCCACAACTGGCCTCTGGGAAAGGGGCAAAAGAAATGTCTGCGAATAAAAGAAACAGGTAACCATGAGGATCCCTTGCATGTAACCATTTTGTCTGCCTCATGTGCGTCCTGTGGTAGAAGGGTACTGGTGACCTTGATGAAAAGGAAATTATTTTAGAAAGGGAGTGAGGTGGGATTTTTTTGGGGGGGTGTTCTCAGAGGGAGGTGAGGGATTGATGCCAGCTCTCTGCTGTGGACTGTCAGACTGTTATCAATGCGATTGAGCTCCAACTGTGGGGGAGAAGGAAAGAAAGGGGAGGGGGAAGGCACACAGAGAGAGACGAGAGACAGTGACTGAATAACCATGCCAGAACAGAAGGATGAATGGAGGGAGTGAATGAGAAAATGAGTGAGGGGAGGATGAAGGAGAGGCAGCTAAAGGAGACAGCAGAGCTTGGGGTCGAGGGATGTTGTTTGTCCCCTTGCTGGCTGTCAACCCACAGTAATGAAGTTAAATGAGGGCGACGGGTCCGTGGAGGGACGTGGAGAGGGGTTATCACCGGTGGGTAGAAGAGGGGAAGAAAGGAAAAAGGAAGAGGAGGACTACAGGTGATTGACAGAGGAAAGGATGCACAGCGGCTGGCTCAGTCAATCAATAGCTCCTTTTCTCTAGATCTAGGGGGAGTTCAGACTCCCCCCCATCTCTGCCTCGATTGCTGACCTGATAGGGGCTCCACTATGTGTCTGCATGTGTCATCGAGCTGAAAGGAAAAGTCACCTTCTCCTGTTGCTTAATGGGATTCTTTAACAATGAGGAGATCTGGGACTTACAAAAGAGCTCTCACTTTTTATTCTTTAATGGAGGCTGTCTATGTGCTGGGATCGAGGTGGGTTCACAGTCATGAAGGACATTAGATCTGTATTCTCACCTAACTTTGAGACACAGCTGGCTCATGGAGGCAAAAATTACCAAAAGCTCTGAGACTTTCTTTTGCCTATATTTTTGAATGTGTGGATGTGACTTTGTGACACTTTTGATAACAGAATATCTGTTATCTTTCCCATAAACTATATTCCTTTCATTGTCTGCTAACCTCAATGTTTAGAGACAGAAACAAAGCTTCATGTTAAGGACCAACTTCACCCTGCTCTACACAACTGACCCTTGCCCCAGGCTTAGTCTGTGAGCAGAGGTGAGGGTTCACACTGTCTGTACAATCTCATCTGAACCTGCTGGGCACCAAGTACCAGACAAACATCAAATTAAGCTTCTGTTCAAATTGGCTACCAGGGTCACACATACTGCTTCTCTGCCGTAGGTTTCATTCCAATTAACAGAAGAACAGATTAGATTTGCCACGTTGAGTTGGTGTAAATCAGAGCCAGCAGGTATCTGAGTGAAAAAGGCATTCTCAGCCTCATCTTCTAGAACACACAAAAACCATTTGCCTTCATCTTTCATCAGATCAAATATTTGGCTGTAAAGATGATATGTACTTGGCAGGAAATGTATTCCACACACCCTATTGTATTTTGTTTTACTTAATTTTACTGTGATCAGGATTAACCAAGTACTATAGCAGCAACATTAAATTAGTGATGTTCTACAGCTATTCAGCTCATTTATAATTGTGCAATTATGTTCAATGTCCCCATCTCACTATTGCACTTACGGATGTCAATAAATGTGATCTAACATGTGACCTTCAATGACTAGTCATGTTCTGGAACAAGAAGTGTTAACTGAGTAGGTTTGCTTTATATTTAGGCTTAAAAACATTGGGTTGGCTCAAACACAAACTTAATGTGAAAAGTCACCTGTGAGTTGTGATTTACTGTAACAGTCACCTTGGGCCTAAACTCAGGTCACTGTGTCAATAACAACCATACATCCAGTCCAACCTCCTGTTAATCAACAGCTAATATTGCAAAATTGCTACTTGTCATTTATTATTGCATTAAGTTGACAGTTTTTCAACTACATTCTTTTGATCGTGTGTTCCTTTTCTGGTTGATGTAGACAACAATCCACTAGCCAATACAGATATTAATTGAAGTCTATTGAATTTTAGTTGAGAACAGTGTGCCATTTGCTAAAACGGCAAGGTCAAAAACAACAGGCGGATGATTTGAGCCAAATAACAAATAGTCAAACTATGAAAAAGACCATTATAATGCTCTCCTGACAAAGAAACAAAATAGTACCTTTAACAAATAACAAACATCTGCCATTTTGTTGAGTTTGTGCCTTTGTTGTTTTTATACTCTTTAATCTACCATGCATCCCATTTTGTCTCGCTTCAAGTGTTCCATTAGCTTTATTGCTAATTATATATTTCATTATGGACATTACTGAATACAATTTCAATCTGCTTGTGATACCTGGCATCCAAAATAGTTAATTAAGTTCATAAATGGCAAAACAGAAATAAATAAATAAATCCAAATTAGCATACAGTAATTAAATGTCACTCTTAGTTATTCAGACTTTTGAATAAATGAGTGGACACTACTATATGCAAAATGGGTGATCCATAATAAAATAAAAAAATACATTGTACACTCACACGCACAAACACTGTGAGAAAAAACATCTACAAACACTAAACTTGGGTGATCACTCTGCCAATCTCAACTCTCATGATTTTGCTGATATGTCATAGCATACAATTAAACATCACAGGCATATCTGACAAGCCAGTGATGTCCAAAATGCCAAAAACATGACTTTTCAGGAAAACGGTCATCAGATAGATTAAAAGGGCGTGTTGGCTTCAAGCACAAACAGTATGAGGATATAAACAATGACAGAACCACTGGAATGACATTTACATTTAGTCATTTAGCAGACGCTCTTATCCAGAGCGACTTACAGTAAGTACAGGGACATTCCCCCGAGGCAAGTAGGGTGAAGTGCCTTGCCCAAGGACACAACGTCAGTTGGCATGACCGGGAATCGAACTGGCAACCTTCGGATTACTAGCCCGATTCCCTCACCGCTCAGCCACCTGACTCCCCCTGTAGAAATGCTGAAGAAATGTTGTTGTTGCTTTTGTATTATATTCAATGTATTGTAGTCACATTAACATGTATTGACACCAAGTAAAACATACATATCTAAAAGCTCCAAATACTTACAACAATAACATTGGCCTTGTGTCTTTAAATACCAAGCTACCAGGGAGTCAGGTGGCTGAGCGGTGAGGGAAGCGGGCTAGTAATCAGAAGGTTGCAAGTTCGACTCCCGGCCGTGCCAAATGACGTTGTGTCCTTGGGCAAGGCACTTCACCCTACTTGTCTCGGGAGAATGTCCCTGTACTTACTGTAAGTCGCTCTGGATAAGAGCGTCTGCTAAATGACTAAATGTAAATGTAGAGCAAAGAAGAAAGGGGCGTTTCCCTTACCTAGCAGCCTGCCTGCTTTTCAAGCACCTTTACAGTGCATAAATATCGCCCCTGAAGATCACACAGCGTAGGGCACAGCTCCATCACAGAGCTTTTGGTGAGGAGACAAATTTAAGAGACAAAGGCAGACGGGAAGACCTGGAGTAAAGCTTTTTGCCGGCTAATGAGGATAGAGAAAAGTATGGGCCATTTCTTCTTCTCCTCAGCTTCTTGAGAAGTCTGGACAGAGACGATAAAGAGAGAGACAAAATTGCAGTCTTTATACTGTGGAAGTGTTACTGCCTTAAGTAGAAAGATAGGAGTTCTAGAAATAGCAAAGGCCATCAAGCCCTAATGAACGGATGTGCCTCAGTCCTTTCATTTCTCCAATCTGATTTACCTAATTTTCACTTTTAGAAATACCTGGTTCTTTTTCATCACTCTCATTCACTCATTCCCTTTTGTTCACAATTTTATATCACAGGCTGGCCTGTTTCTCCATACTCATATTACAGACTAAAACGCTATGAATGAGAAAAGAGATCAATTGGGAAAATTAAATAATACATACTGTAGATAAGGCAAACTGTTCCTGGAGTGTACTCATCAAAGCAAGGCTTTTCTGATTTCAGAGGAAGAGTTATAGAGGCTGTATGCATTCTGGGGTAGACTACCCACACCTATCCAAACTTCATTGTCAAATAAAAAACGTTTTATGAATAGCTAAACTTCCTTTTATATTTTGAAACAGGCAGAATACTTCATCAGCTTGAAAGAAATCTGTTGATTGTATAATGTACCACTGTGCTGTTGGTTATTTCTACATTCATAATACATAAAACAAAGAGCATACCTTAAGTCATAAAATAATTTCATTTGAGTAACAGATTGTGTGAAATTGTGGTTCCCGGGTTACAAAAACCAGCTGCAGGTTTAACTGACCACTTTTCACCATCAAAACAAAAGCAGGCAACAAAATGGAGTAAACAAAATCATAACAGGGAACATTGAAGGTAATAAACATGAAATTCACTTTCATCTCTCACCTCCCGCTGTCGGGTTAATGACAAGAGGATGAGGTTTTATTTAATCTAGAACTCCTCCGCTCTTACCCTCTTGTTTAACCCCGTACCAAGCCATCCACAGGTTCTGTCTTGTCATCCTCAATTAGATGCAGGCACATTGAACCTGTGCTACACTAAACAAGAGTTAGGCCAACATTACCCATGGGTCAAACCACATTAAGCTCCAACACCCATATCGTCATGGCTAAGGAGGCACACAGCTCAGCGAGATGTCAGAACAAGACAAGCTAGATTTCCCTCAAACTCCCACGCTATTTCTTGCCTATTTTAACAGTCTAAAAGCTTTGCCTCAAATCAAATTTTAGACGATATAACAGTATTGCTAAATTAAAAAGGGATGTGATGCTTGATTCAGTTAGGAACATTGTCCTATACTCAGTCTTTAAGAGAAAAATATAGCTGGAGTTGTACATGTTGTCCATCCCATGTGTCATTACTACTTACTACTACTACATTACTACTTACTACTACTACATTACTACTTACTACTACTACATTACTACTTACTACTACTACATTACTACTTACTACTACTACATTACTACTTACTACTACTACATTACTATTATGTGTATTATATTTGACCATTCCATAATCAAACCATTTTCGTCAGAAGACTAAGGTATTGGTGTACGTTGTTTATTGTTTAATAGATCTATGTAAACATTCATCTTTTGTTGGAAAGCTCCCAGCCCAAGAATGTAGTTATTTTACATTATAGAGCAATGGGAGGGAGCTCCATAAAATCCATAATTCAATACCCACCAACCAAATGTTGAGGCAGGGCTACTGGAGTCAACAACATCAAACACAATTAGATAAACTAGTAGAGGAAATTGAAGTGACTGCAGCATGGTGGTATGTAAGGATTTCTGGTCCTTTAAATATACCCCACAGCACACATTACCTCCATCAGGTAATGTGTGCATGTTTGTTACAATGCTTTCCCCAACAACTACTGTCATACTAACAAAAGTCACACCAAATACACCCATTTCCTAATGTGTGCAATTTAGTGAGGGTTAGTTTTTGTTGCTTCTCCTAACTTGATAGTTAAAGAAAGAAAAGATTCAACATGGCTGAGGACATGGACTACTTAATACTATTACACATGACAAGTTTCCAAACAAAAAACACACAGACCATTAACTACACAAGATCCATAGTTTAGTTAATGTTTCCTTAGTCTACACATGCATTTCCTGTGTTGGGTTCACAGTAAAGAATGGGCAGAGATTAAGGACTGACTGTTTCATTTACCTGCAGTATTCTGGTGTACTGAGGGACAACAACAAAAAACAGTAACCAAGACGATTATGGAGAATTTTAATGTATGCCAGTGGCGATTTTTGACTCAAGCACCCCTAAATTTCATCTCAGCACCCCTAAAAATTAAAAAAATAAAAAAATAAAAATTATTATTGTTTATTATCATTTGATGCTGGTAGTTCATGAAGAAAGGGACATCAGAGGCAGAGTGGGGAGAGGTTTACAGACCCATCTTACATCATCTAGTAGAAATAATTTTAATACAATATAAAAAATGATGTTTATTGGATGTGTGTTAGCTTTACAGTAAGTGATGCTTTTGACTTTTGATTTTTAAAGTAGTTCAACACAGGTAATCCCATTTGTTAAAAACTTTTTTATGATGTATGCTATACAAAAACATTATTTATGGTTAAAAGACCATGACATTGTTTACAAGAGCACAGATTCTACATACTAGATCTAGCCTTTGCTCTCAAAGTGCACCAGATTCATGCGTTTAACTTAAAAATGTAATAAAGACCCTAGAGAACCTAGGGTTCGCTGTATCCTTCTCACCTTTTTTACCCCTGACCTGTTTGCATGCCTGTTATTAGCAAGGGGGTTTAGCACTTTTGCAAGGCACTGAACACCACTAAAGATCTGATCCTAGAATCGCCCCTGATGTATGCTGTAGTGTAGATAATTTCTGTCAGGCTGTCAAGCCTTTGCCTCTGACAAACAAAAATAATACAAAATGAGCTACAAACAGTCACTTTGTTTTCAGTCTCGGGCTATACACTGCTTTTATGTATACGTACAAACAGATTTGATGTAAAGGGTAAAAAGAAAATCCTTTGAATGTTTCGATTGATTTCAATTTTTTTTACTTGTCCCTCTGAGAAAAACATCATACAGTTTCACAAAATGTCATGAGAAGTGGGGAAATGTAAAGCAATAGCATACAACAACATTCATAATATAATTCACAATTTGAGTCATCTTTACATATAAAAAATTATTATTATTATTTCTTCCAGAAATAACCTTCTATGCGAGCATTTCACATATGTGGATGTGAGAGTAGTATGAATGTGTGTGAACGTCGTCATTATTTCCTAATGGCCCCTCATAGCCTTATACCTTCCCCTCTAGCTGTGCCAAATCATGCAAACACTGGGTTACACTGTAGAGAAAGATTAACAATTATCTATCTAACCAAGTTATCCTTGGTCTGGATGCCTGGAGGGTATAGCAGGCAGGGCAGAGCACAGAGCGAAGGGATTGGTTGAAACGTTTTCATCATCCAACAATTTGAGGTTAACAGCAGGTTGCAAGCCTTGCTTATCAGATGACTGAGATCGATGGAAGAGCAGCTAGTGACAACAGACACACCTGCTTTCCTCTCACTGGCCTCCATAACAGAACGTAGGTCTGGACATCGGGGACTACCTGCGATAGAAAATCATTAACCAACATTGTCCGATGTTATCAGGAATCTATCTTCCTGTTCCAAATAGTGTTGGCAGGATAATAGTGCAAAAATTTCTTCTGGACCATCATATTCCAGTTCCAGTTTCAATCATTTGATTATCTATCATTTTTAATTGCAGGATCTGTTCAAAGGCTGCGGTAGCCTACTTTTTCTATGTTTGTTTCGTACCACAAACTAACTCATGTCCGAAATTATTAAGATATGATAATCAAACTTCAAAGTTCTCTGATAGTGGAAGTAAATTACTGGCCCTAATGTCTGAGATTCGTAGGATCCACTTGTAGGCCAACTGTAGCATTGAGACAGCTAAGCCACTAAAGAGACGACTGCTGGTACTGCATCTGTGGAAAAGGTCACTGGGGAGTATTTTAGCTGTGGGATGTCTTAAAGGTTACCTCCATCGTGCTCCATCAAATATTAACCGTACCAGACCTCCCAATGAGACCCCCTGCAGAAAAACAAGACCACTTAGTAAAGCAGGTGTCCTAAGATGCCATAATGCAAGACTGTTGTTATCGCAGTTTAAAACTTCTCTTAAACCTACCTAGACTAGTAGCCGAAGCTTCTGTAAACGTGCACTATTGTTAAGCAGTGTGTCATTGTGGTCTTTTCACAACCAAACATTTGACAGGATTTCTTTAAAAGGTCACAGGCAGGTGCAAGGTGACTTTTTGCCCTTACGTTTCGAGTGGTTGCCATTACCTAATCGATCCAGTTACGTCGCTTGGGGAAACGTAAAGGTTATGGGAATGCTGGTTATCTTTGGGCTGCTCTGTCTTATTACCTGTGAAACTCAGTCCAAGGTATGATAATGGGTAGTTTTAAAGGAGCCCAAACCCACATTTAGCTGTGAAAAGGCTCATGATCACTGTGTCCTCTTTAAGGAGTTTTGGCAAAGGTGAAGAATTTTCTCAATAATTAAAAAGGTTCCACTTTAAGAGGATATTTGTATTTATTTAATAGAAGATCAAACTGCGAATGCATTGTTTTGCTGGTAAATCAGAGAGACCATTGCTTACAGTATTAATCGGTATGAA
Source organism: Osmerus mordax (assembly GCF_038355195.1). Classification (NCBI taxonomy): domain Eukaryota; kingdom Metazoa; phylum Chordata; class Actinopteri; order Osmeriformes; family Osmeridae; genus Osmerus; species Osmerus mordax. The sequence continues at coordinate 4,626,261 of NC_090055.1, forward strand.
CAATACAAATGACGGGTAATGGGTAATGGTCGGGTAATGTTGGCCAGATGTTTGGCCATTGGCCATTTGCAAGGAAAAAAGCTATGTTGGTCTGACTGATAAACAGTGTGTGTGTCCTGATAACCATTCATATTTTATCAAACTAATTCGTCCCACTTCATCCTCTAACTGCTTGTTTCATCGCTGAAATAATGTCCATGCAATGTCCTGTCATCCGCTTACCATGACTGTGGATTAAACCACAAATCTCGTATTCAGACTGGAATGCAAATCAAGAAAACATAAAGCCAGCGTCTGCCGCTTTCTAAACACTGCAGTCCATTTTAAGCCAATGCTTACCCTTAGGGGGCAATCTGTTAATTTTGTTGTTGAATTTATGCAACCATTTAATACTATACAGGCCTTGGACCCTTTTTGTCAACACACCTCATTGAACATTAAGTGTCCCTTCTCAGATCCTGCTACTGCCCCTGTCTATTTCCAACTTTGGTTTCTAATAAATGGTGATAGTTTTGTACCCTAAAAGGTTTAGTTACGTGCCTACCATATCTGTCATTATACTGCAACAAACAAACGTAATTCACTGTCATTTGCAACTTTCCCTCAATATCTCTCATGCTTTTGTACTTGTTTACATTATGCTGCTGTAATGGGCACCATGTCTATACAAAGTGATTCATGACTGAAAAGTTGATTTAAATGCACCAATTGGAAGAAAATGAGGCCTACTGACAAATGCCTGAGAGAAAGCTCTTTTCATTTCTGTCTGTGCATAAAACTTGAATTTCATTTAGTAGAGTAGTGCTCTCTATATGCACTGTCCCAGCACCAAAACTCCATATGGGGTCACAGTTGACAATGAAAAGTGCACACAATCCATATTTTCTCTGCACAATGGGACTGGGCCTAATGCCTGAGACTGGGTCTGAAATCTCAAGTCGGCATCAGGCTGCAGAAAAACAAAACAGGGAATAGCATCAGTGCTGTCTGAATGGTTATATAAGGCAGTTAATTTGCCTGAAACATTTCTTTATTTTCTACAGTTCATGTTTTTGTATCTAATCTTAACATACTGTGTTTCTGAGCTTAGACATACTGCAGAACTGAAAGCACAGTAGATAGTCCAAATGAGCACTGACGTGAGGAACCAACAAAATCAACACGTCCCACCTAAAAAGAAGAAATACAGACTGTTTGAGATGTACGGTGGGCATGCCTGGTATCTTGCTTGAGAAGATGAATCAGAGATGGAAAGAGAGAAAGCGAAAGAGGGAGAAGGGCAGGAGGAGTTTTGTGGCTGTTCATTTAGCTTACATTGGATATCAATTTGGGAGTATGTTCGCGTCCAGCTTCCGAGGAGTGCATCAATGTATTGATGTATGAGTTAGACTGAAATTGCATCATGGGAAAAGGGGGCTTCGTTCTGTTTACACGAGGATCAATAACTGTTTCAAAGCTAAATGGTGAGAAATGTCCAGGTCACATTGAAAGATGGGACTGGGGTGGAGGTGTTGATGCTTGTGAGTATCAGACATTGGGTGAGATAGTAAGACAGAAGGTGAAAAGGCGTATGTAGCAAAATCTCCTTGCATTTTCTTTTGGGCTTTGCACTTGTGTACACTGTCGGATTGCTTTCAGAACAGGTAATCCTGGTGTAAGAAACAAATTAAGTGTTGCTATGGATTTTGAACAAAACTAAATCTAAGACTCTTTCAGTCATATATTGAGGTGGTACTCTAATGATCCTTGACAATATTGTTAAAATTCAAGTTTCCATCCATACTTGACACCATGAAGTTACTGAAGGTCAAGTTTTTCAAGTATACCTACTATGTGTTCAACCCTATAATTTGTTTAGAGCAAAAGGTAAAAAGGAAGGTCATGAAGATTTGGGATGAAAATGTTTAAGTATTGCATTTTGATTCTTCTATATTTTTGGTGAGTTGGAAGAATCGCTTAAAGAAATTGCATGCAAATGGAGAATCTTATCTAATGATTTCCACAGCTGTAGATGAAATATTAAACAGAGCCTAGGGCACAGTAGCTATCTGATTCTCAATAAAAACCACTTGAACAATTTTAAGTGAAGTTAATTGCATTGCAAAAGAAAGAGGGATGGAAAAAGAGCAAGAAAAAGTGATGAAGATAAAAGTAAGGAAAGGTCATATATTATGCCATTGATGATACACAGACGTACTTGATGGTTTATTGCAATCAGCTGCATAGCATTTATTATAAAGGGTTGAAAATGTTATATTACCTACATAATACAGTTGACAAAATATATTGTCACCTTATCTATTTAATATAGATTAATGTTAATGTTGGTACATTAAAATTGACTGTCCAAGATGTTAGTAGACATATGGTTCGTGAGGACCAGTCTGAAGAATACACAGGCCTGAATCTGCTAAACAAGAGTAAATCTTTTTTTAGTTTTGCAGTCAGAAGAATACTGCACCGTGCTCTCTAGAAAGAGAAAAAAAGGAACGAAAGCCTGCTGTTGTACAGATACATTTTCTATCGGCCCAGAATGGAATAGGTACATTTACACAGCTTGCAGAAATTTAATCTAGCCTTGACCTTAAAAAGATGTAGTTCATGTTGGCCCCCGGTGATTCTGATACCAGCCTGATACTAGATAAAGCCCTGAAGCAGGGCTGAGCATCCCGATCAGCGTTTACAGTAAACTCAATTCTAAGCCCTCTCCGTATGGTCTTGACAATGTGAAGGGAGGGATTGGTTCACTTTCTATCTCAATACTTTCTCTCAGGCGCATGCAATGCTTAAGACATGTTAATAGAATGGAGCAGATAGGCTGGAGTGTGGGAATTATAAAATGCTGAGCCATCGTCTTCTTCATGGCATCCTTGAGGCAGGCTTTTTGGACCGTAACACATTGACTTCCTTCCCTGAGGGCAAAACAGAAGAGTAGATGGGAATGCTAATCATCTGAAAGATGAGACTTGCCACATTAATGCACAGATTGAGCATCAATCTGGCACCGCATGGCTGGGGTGGAGAGGCGAGGGTGCCACGTGGCTGCCTTGGCATGCTGCAAGCATCTGGCACTGGTGTGGGAAAAGCGCACCCCCGCCAGATTCAGTTTATCTCACCACCCAGCATACTGCAAGACAATGGGGTCTGAAAATCTAGTTACATCCTCTCCCTCGCTGTCTGCTGCTGGAGGTCTACATTTGTTTTGTGTACGGGGAGGGCCAGGCTTGGTGGTAATCTCATTGCGCCTGTGGCAGCATTATGCTAGGCTGGGTGGTCACAGGGAGGAGAGGAACATCGCAGGTGATAACAAATTAGCGGGTTTTTGAGGAAATGAGAGGCCAGTCCCTCTCGCACAGCTTTCACCGAGCCACACTTGAGTTGATCGATTGAGACGTCCATCCTCTGGGGTGCAATCACTTCCTAAATGCTGGCCCTCCGACTGCAATCGGAGTCTGAAATTGTAATTGTTCTTGAGCTTAGGGGTTCTCCTTTAGAATAATGATTGTAATTAGTTAGCTGAGGCCTCAGATATTAGTGAAGGTTAGAGGAGATATATCCATGGCCTTAACTGACCAAAGATTGTTATAATTCAGGTAATGCGTTATAAATAGGTTGATGCGATCTGATTGTTTGTAAATTAATTATTGTTGCGCTGCATGAGGCAAGAGAACACAAGGGAAGGAACAACATGTTTTTACATTTCAATCTGTTTGTCTCTGTCCATTTACGGGACCAGGCTAGCCTATGTTTATTTTCAATGAAAGACAATAATAAGGAGCTATAATAATATAATAATAACTATAATTATAATAAGGAGCTACATCCAGGTACAGTATGAGTCCTTCTCAATTGATATCCTTGTTAAATCAAAATAATTACATAAACATGCATACATGCACACATACAAAACACAAATACTACACACTGTACACAAATCAATGCCTCCTTATTCTCCCTTGGGTCTGTTTTCTTCCCACCGCAACAAAACTCATTACTGGAGCTTACTTTGAGGCACTGTGTACAAACTCCAAATATTTCCCTACAGTTACCAAACTGTGCATGTATTAAATAATTCTCCAATATTTCTGTTTACTTTTAACTAAATGAAATCACTTTGCTATTTTTGCTGTGCAGAATTGTTTCTTCTTCTTTACAATTGGTAAAACAGTGGGTGTTTTATGATGGCAGAGCTTAAGTTTCGAGCTTTAAAAAAAAAAGGCCACAAGGCCAGACAGGAGCACAAGGATTAGGCTGGAAGCTGTCATATGGGCAAGCATGTTGCCAGGCTCCTCATTAGCCAAATTCTACATAAGAGACCAACAATCTGGTTTCCATTTCCCCCTGCGTGAAGGAACCAGGCTCCACACATGATTGGGCATAGATTTGCCACTTGGTAACCAGAGCCAAAATCAACCACATGGAGAGACATGTTCAGGGATTCACAAGCCAAACACAAGAAACCACACCGTAAACTGTTAAAAGCGAAATACTGTAGGCTTCTGAGCTTAGTATTCATAGTAATCACTGGCAATTTATTTGAACTATATACAGTACAAATCTCACCTGCTAATCTACCAAATAGCTTTGACCACAGGTTGTCCAATAATACCTAACTGCCATCAAAAAGCCGAAAGAGAGGAAAAGAAACCAACTGTGCAGAGAATAAACATCCGGAAGCAGAATCCTCCAGCATCCAAACCAGCTGCCAAGGATTAACAAGGCCTGTCCAATGCCAAACTGAGACTCCAACCAAGAGGACAGGCCTTCTAGTGGGATTAGAGACATTACATGCTGATCCAAGTCCTGTCAGAAAGGGTGTGATGTACAACAGTCTCCAGCAGAGGGGGATGTAATTAAAATTCAAAGACAGGAAGGGCTGCAGGGCTCAAAGGCTATAAACTAACCGGTCCTGCTCTGTGCTGCTGTGCTAGTTGACCCAGAGGGAGAAAAGTAGCTATAACATTTGAGAACCAGTGAATATATTGCAACAGCAGGACTTGATAAGACTGTCACCTGCAATATAAGACATAATAAAAACTAATTAATGCTCATACAAACAAGTGACAAAGGGAAGGACAAATGAGACACGAGGGGAGAAACATAATGAATGCCGATTGTTCTATACAGGTGTACTGCATGATACAATTAAACGATTTACACCACACCATTCACTATGATGTTTTTTACTTTATGTTGTCTCTAGTTTGAATACAGTTGATGTAAACAACTGTGCTCTGAATGGATACACCATGATGGGTCCTTTGACATAGTAAAAAAAAAAAATGCATTTCCATGTTTCCAGACCTGATGATAGTATGAATGTCAATGAGACCTCTTTCACCTCAGAGTCAATAGGACAATATTATGTCCTATCGTGTTAGTGGGATTACATCATTATTTTAATGACAAAATGACTGATAATATATTATAACTTTTAGTAAAAACTTATGTTAACTTGATTGGTTATCATCCAAACAAACAAACAAAAAATCCTCTGAGACAATGTCTGCTGATAAATGTCTGTAATATGCTACTCTGCACTTATTTTACATGGATTGGTTTTGGGCCCAAGGTAAAACATAAGCAGACTTCTACTTTTTGTATATGTCTTGGAAAGTTGTGAAGAGGAGATGATTATGGTTTAACCAAGGAAAAATTCCAACAGTACCAAAGAGGGGTCTTCTCTTTTGAATTCCCTCCGCACAGTGTCAAAGAGACTGTCAATATGATTTTATGTAGGTTAGCAGTATAGGTAATTTTGCCCTGAAGGACCTAATTACCTACCAAGTGGCAGCCATGACTGATAACACTGACATATATATATCATCCATATAACACATGGATGATGGAAAAATCACAATGGTGTGTGTGTGTGTGTCTATTCAGTGCATGTGTGTGCGTGCACATGTATACACAGGGAGGGACAAATCAGTATACAAACCACATTAGAGCTGTCACAAGCCTGACAGAAATTGGATTAGTGTCACCCATGATAAGGCAAGGGGCAGAAAAGGAAAGATGGAAAATTGGAAAAGAGGAAATGGCTACTTTCCTCTCCCCTTGCAATAATTTCATTTCATATTCAAGGCACTGAATGCATAAATGTACCATTATAGAGCCTTGCAAAGTTAATGGAATATTGTTATGCAGATGGTGGAATTTTTTCTTACTTTCTTTTTATAGCAGTCTGTTTTTCCCCTTCATTTTACAATTGCCTTTGTTAGGATTTAACAAAAAAAGGTACACCTCCAAGAGGCCTGTAGTACTACTGCAGACTACTGAAAAGCCCTTGGGGGAGAGACTGAATGAGAACTGTGATTTGTCCAACACTATTATCTCTACCACACTGGGGCACATAGAAATCAATGCAAAGGAGTAACAGACCGCCCAGCAGTATGGTTTTAAACTGTGTCAGAAGATTCAATTAGACTAATGCAGTCAGCAATGGAAGATATGGCTAGGCCTGTGAGTTTTAATACGGCCCCTCCACAATAACCTGGCCAGATATCAGTCTAACAATTATGTGGTGGTGAATGGAAGGGTGAATGAGTTGGAATGTCAGAGTATGGGAGCGGGAGTGAGCTGGTAACCGAAGGGACTGAAAACGAGCTGAACAAATGTATATGGATGTGTAAATGATTGGGGATTGGATTTAGAAGGAATGATAGAGATAGAGAAACAAACAGAGTAATAAATTAGGCCAAAGAAAGAAAAGTGGAAGAATGCAAAGGGACAAAAAGAAATAAAGAGAGATTTAAAGTGGTGAGAGCTAGCCCCTCTGCCAGGATCCACAATGAGTCACCCTCCCGTTGTTAGCATTCACCTAACGTAGCACAACCCCAGCTACTGCTGTGTGTACAGTAAAAACCAATAAGAGGGTGGTATCATGGGATTACAGGAGAGAAATATGGCACATTGTTGTGCAGGGAATGCGCTGAAGGTGGAGACAGAGATATAGGAAGGCTGTAGACAGATAGACTCCTATTAGGTATTCAAGCACAGGGATGCAAAAGTAAAAGCACATCCAGAGCCGGAGATTTCCATTTGCTGTATCCAGTGAATCATCCATATATAGCAGCTATTCAGGGGTAAACAGGAATATATGCATTCAGCAGCTAACATGTTCCTAGTTTGGCAAGGTCGAATGTTTACAATACTTGTTGTGTCCCAGTCCCACCTTCAGTACAATACATGACAGTCAGTGTAAATATCCACATGCAGTCTGTGGCCCCTATTCAGATGCTGTAGATGAACACATGCAAAGCCATCTTTCAGTCTACATTTTATGCTGGTGCTGAATGTGGTATGCATGATCTCCTGCACTGTCACCAGTACTCTCTACAGATCAAATCATTCACAAGCTAAGCCTGATAACTCCCTTGAAAGATAACAAGTGAGGAATAGACAGGGAAAGGGTAGAAAAGTGTGTGTGTGTGTATGTTTCTTGCCTAGTGGGGGGTCAGACCAAGAGAGTGTACATCAAAGGATATGCAACCGCGATGTTGCTGTACACTAGCTTTCAAATGGGGGGCTTCACAACAATCTAAAGTAGACCTAGTAAAGGATGAGATGTATCTGGACTTAAAGCTGGATAAGATGAGTAATTTCCCCTGCAATAAAAATGCCCAAGGCATCAATCTGAAGAGAAGCGGTTGGCACCATCAGCACCTGGTTATCTTCCCTCCATTTCCAAGCTAAGAGCCAGCCATGGACCTCCTGGGTTGCTGCCACACCGTACAAGAAGCCATTAAATAAGGCTGGAACACCTGGACAGAGAACCTGGGGAACAGGCAAAGTATGTGTGGAAGGACCCCCCACTTATCTAACTAGTTACTTTTGGTGAAAACACACATACTTTTATTAATTGCGGTGTACAAGGTCATGGGAAAAGGATCATTTGTGGTTGGACGTAAAACTTTATTGCTCAAAACACAATATATGCAAGCCTCAATTTGGCACAGTCTCTATGATAACAAATATGGGACTAAAAGGTTTAGCGGGAGTAAATTCTACACAGAAAATATACAGTAGGATCAAATTGCAAAGTTGTCATTACACATACAGTGTGGACAGAGCTTGCAGGTGGAAGCAATCTATTTTCTTTGGCTTTCAATCTATCTCACCTTACCTTGAGCCAACTTTCCATCTTGTGGTGCAAGTGATGTAACAGTGTCCTCCAGTGGAAATCAGAGGAATAAATTAATATGGACCACAGGTTCTACCTGGTCACTGTGCCTGGTGAGGCCTGCTTTACTGCTTTGTGATTTCTGGTTCAAATAAGTGAATGAATATTTAAGTCAAAGTCACTTTGGTCCAAAAAGCCAGATTTTTGGGAATGCATATACTATTCCTTCATGTACTTTGTGTCATTATTTTCATGTCATTGGCATGTGCTTATTTCTTCTTATTAATGCAAAACATGTAGGATGCAGAAAAACATATTAACTCTATAATAGAACACTTAATTTGTTTATAAATGTATTCTGCGCTGTCGAAACACAAAGAAAATGTTATCTGTTAGGACACATCCAACCGTTCACTTGAATATGCTGCTTATCTAAAGGAATATTCAAATCTAGGTCTGTTACATTAAGTTCCTATTGGCCTCACTAAGAAATATTATTATGCAATGCATGCCGATAATATAATACTTTTCTTAATTGAAGTCAATGTGTGGAAATAAATATAGATGTAAAATGTATAGTTGTAACACATATAGTACAGTAACAGAATTATAACAGGGAAATTCCCTCACAAGAGATCCGCTTGAATCGACCAACACACCTTTCTATTGGCATACATAACTTACATTTACATTTATTCATTTAGCAGACAGTTTTATCCAAAGCGCCTTACAAGAAAGAGCTTTACAAAAAGAGCATAGGTAAATGATCATAAACAACGAGATAGCCCCAAAAACATTGCGGGTAGCCAAAACATGAAGCATGCAGTGTGAAAAGCAAATAAGTGCCAATGGGTAGAACCAGAAGAGCATGTAGTTAAACAAATTACAATAAACAACATTATCCTCGAAAGTGATAGAGTGTACCTGGAGGAAAGAAACTTGCTCACATACATGATAATAGCCTGCTAAGTCTTTCTGTACAGTTTGTTTGACTAGTGTTGTACATTCATCACCACCCCTCTTTCTTTGATTACCTGCCAGAAACATGCCTTGGCACTGCTATTTTAACCCAGGCCACCTATTGACCTGACAGAGGAGTGTCAGGAGAGGCTGGGTGTCACAAGCAGGTGTTGGCTTTCAGCAGGGACCAGAATTGTTTGTGGCGTAGGCTGGAACAGTTGGACTCCTGGATTACACGGCATAGACGCACTGCAGGTAAGGACACCTGTCTTTTCATCCTCTGTGATGCTTAAAGAAACATGCTTATTCTGCATTTATGTGTTCTTCTACGTAATCCCATGTATTGGACGAGATCTGGTTGATTTTCAAAGATAAAATCTGGTGATGTAGTTTAGTAGTGCTTCTTTTTCAATTACAACTATCTTGAACAGGCTAGTTTATCGACCAGTGTGTGTTAATAGGTTTCAATTCTTGTGTGGTGTTCATATTATTGGTCCTCACCCAATGTCTGCGGGTTGATGGACTCACAATATTACTGTATTTTTAAAACAATACAGCCATAATTTCTGTAACTGAACCCTCAATTTGCATTTTACTGTGATAAAGTGTTGGAAAATAACACATTTTCTAATGTATCACAATAATGTTTGGAAATACTGTGTTGTAATAACATGGAAAATTGGTCCCACAGACCCATATATGGGTTTAATAGACTATAATTCAAATAACAAAAACTATGTTCACCTAAATGTTATAATTAATCACCCACTTTGTCCTTATCTTCTCGTCCTTCAATATTTCAGTTGAGCAGTTAACAAAGGCATCAAAATGGAGGTCCCTAACCCCCTTAAGATGTACGGCCTGTACTTGGAAGCAGTAAATGATTACATCAATGAGTCCTATGGGGAGGATGTATGGAGACTGATTGAGGCCAGAGCAGAAATACCCCATCTGAAGTTTGTCCGCCATCAGATGTACAAGTACGGTCATCGTCATGCTCTTTCACATTAATCACCATGATGTTGGTTACTTTTTTCAAACCTTCAAATCTCAAACCCACTTTCTGTCGCTTTAACATCAACTAAATATATTTAGAGTTGTAAACTTGGATGTGAACGCAACATAGAAAGCTGTGCCTATTGTGATGTAGATTATTTTTTTTTTTACAGTGACAACCTCATCCTACGGTTAGCCAAGGCAGCTGGCGAGGTACTGGGAAAAACCCACGACGAGCTGATGTATGCCTTTGGAGTCTACATGGTGAAGAGGATCGGCAACTATGGCTATGAGAGGATTCTGAAGGTGGCCTTGCAACCTTTGGAATTAAGAGCAATCTATAAAAAATGACAATGATTTTGATTAAAGATGAATTCAATATTTAATACAAGACTCTCATGTAGGACAAACGCACACATATTAAACTTCCTGGTTTGTATTTGAAGTACGATGTATCCAAGCCAATACGAAAGATGGCTGAATATATAATTTCCTATCTGTGACAGGTGCTGGGGCGTAATGTGCGTGACTTCATCAATGAACTGGACAACCTGCACGAGTACTTCCGCTTCTCCTTCCCCAAGGTGCAGCCGCCTAGCTTTTGTGTGGAGGAGGAGTGTGAGACTAGCCTCACGCTGCACTACCGCAGCACCCGCAAAGGGTTCACCCAATTTGTCAAAGGTATGTGACAGTGGAAACCCCGGGTCTACGGTTGAGATTTTGGACTTGAGTCTCCAGATTCCTCATGATGATTGTTCCTCCTCTACTGACACAGGCCAGCTCTCCCAAGTGGGACGACAGTTCTACAACACAGACATTGAAGTGGAAATCCTGTCAAAAGAGGAGACTGAGAAAATGACATATGTGGTAAGGATTAGGAAAGGAGTATTTTTGCCTGGCCAATGGTGCGTGGTCATTGTGACTGGACAGGATTTAGGTTTGCATTGACCAGGAAATCTGGAAGGATCTGTCGTTTGACACAAACGTATCACTTCTGAAGTGATACAATCAGCTCCATTGTCAAACCACCTCTGGATTAACTCTAATGCCTCACAGCTGTACTGTTGCAGTTACCATCGCCTGTACTTTATCCACCCACAGATCTATAAGATGAACTTTGACAATGCCGCTTTCAAGCACCGCATGCCTCAACAGAAGACAGCCCCTGGCTATGAGAAGCTCCCAATGAAGAGGGGCATATTCTTCGACATGTTCCCCTTTAGTGTCATCTTCCGACGGGACATGACCATGTATCGCATCGGCGATGGCCTGAAGGAGGTCTTCTCCGATCTGCAGGGCAAGAAGGTCAACGAGGAGTTCACCCTGGTGCGACCCATGCTGGAGTTTAGCTGGGAAAATGTAAGTCTAGAAGTAAAGAAAATTACATTTTCCATGTGATTACCTAAACAACATCAAAGTTAGCATCCACTTGGCCATGGAAAGCTATACTTCCCCCATATCAAGTTTCACTGTAATATATTGTACCTCTACACCCATCTGTAGCTAATGCTATGTAGTTACATGGTTGTTTTGAATTACACCTTAATATGAAGTATTTCTGTTTTCTGCCCAATTTTCTGCTCCCTTAGATCTATACCCACTTGAACAATGTGTTTGAGCTGCTCTCCAAAGCTGTGGTAGAGAGCAAACAGAAGGTCAACATCCCAAAACTGAGTAAGGAGGAGCCTGAGGAGAAAGAGGAGTGCGAGAAAGTGAATCGAGAGGAAGAGAGAGGTACCGAGTTGGCAAGGGTCCATGCCCTACTCCGACTTTGCACACAGGCAGCCGAAAAGAAAGGGGAGTACCTCAACCTTTGTTTTTCCATACCAACCATTCACTCAACTGACTTACAACACATCATTTAAGATGTCTATGAGACGATGATGAATAAAGTTATCAATAACAATTACAATTACAAAATCAATGTTGTATTGGTCTCTCACACATTTGCTTGCATATCAGTTGCATATTCACTCATGATGCCGTGGACTCACTCAGGCACTCACAACTAACTCCTTCACTCAGTCATAACTCACTCGCTTGCTCACTCACTCACTCACAAATCGATTCACTTCCCCTCTCGAAGCCTTTCTTTCCTCATTTATTCAGTCATTTATCCCTACAACCGTTAGATGTGAAGTCCGTGGAGGACATGAAGGGAACGGACCAAGAGTACAGTGGTGCCCTAACTCAATACAACAGCTCCGCCAACTCTGGAGGGGAGGACATTGAGCTCCTGGCCTTCCAGACTGTCACTGGTGAGAATCTATTCTCTATTCAAAAACCACTTCAATCATTCAGATGTCAATCACACACAGGTTTTGATCTTTATCATGTCCAGGGAAATGCAGTGAAACCATCTTTGAGGATATGAGGGAACCACCGAAGAAGCCCCTCCACTTGAAGGGCCAGATGAAATATGTCCCTCAGTGGGACTCTCTCATCTTCCTTTCCACCCCCATGTAAGATCCTTCACAATATTTAAGAAAACAAATATAAACATAAATTACAGTTACATACAGTAATTGAATGGGAAAATGTGTCCAAACTTTTGACTGGTACTATGAATCAAGAACTAAAATTCAGTCAATCTTAGAATGCTGTTAAACAAAACTGTTACACAAACATGTGTCACCTCAACACTGTCTTACCTCTCCCCACACTACTGTTTTCTATTGATCTATTCTCCTATTCTGGTGCCTTGTCCTCTTACTCCCCTTTGTTCATGCAGCATTGAAACCGTGGAGGACATGATTAAAATGGGGGTATATGTGAACGACTTAAACCTCCATGACTCTAGCAGAGAGCTCATCTTAGCTGGAACACAGCAGTCGGCTGAACTGCAGTTGGCTCTGGATCAGGTAACATATTTCTTCTTGTCACAAGAACAGCAGTTATTTATTTTACTGGTAACATTCCGTGCACGTTCCACTTATTTTCCATAAGATGCCCTTTTCTTACACATGTGAAACTGTCTCTTGAGATCTTGATACTACTATGACTAACTTCAATAAAAATAAATAAGAATTCAAGTCATCTACTTTTTTTGCTTATGTCCCTTTAGGGGTTCCACAATACTGTTTGTATAAATATTATGCTGACACTAATATAGGCTCTTACATTGCACATCGACCGATACAGTGCATGAGAAGAATGTTTGGCCACATGAATAAGATGAAAAGCTTAGACCTAAAGAAGCTGAGGAATATTGTACATGCCCAAGTGTCTCTCAACCTTGCGTACAACTACAGGAGCAGCAGAAGTATGCCCAGCTGATGGAGATCATCAAGAAGCTGGACGAAGAGAAAAAGAGGGGGGATTCCCTGCTCTATGCTATGATCCCAAAGGCTGTGGCCGACCGTCTCAGGAAGGGCATCACTGCCCTGGAGACCTGTCAGGTAACTGACAGACATTGCTACATGGATGCAAACCAACTGCTTTTTTAGTTCCAAAAAACATTTGGAAAACTTCAGGGAAGTGTATTGTAATTTAGTGTATTTTCTTTGTTGCTATTAGGGCCAATGAACCCTGCAATGATTCAGGCTTTATCTTAAAAATATATTATATGTATATTTCACAAAGAGCATGCTATTACTTCAGTCCTTTTCGTAAACCTCTCCTATATTCCATATGTATCATGGCTTTCCCTTCCTCAGATCCAAAAATACCCATTAAACTGTTATGGTAAACTGCTGAAAACTCTGGAAGGTGACTGTTCCTGCCTTTCCTTGCCAGGTTTTCCCAGATGTAACCATCCTGTTCAGTGACGTTGTGAAGTTCAATGAAATCTGCATCCACATTACGCCCATGCAGGTGGTGGACATGCTCAATGAGATCTACATTGTCTTTGACACGCTTAGTGAGAAGCACAACGTGTACAAGGTGAAAACAATCACGACTATGTTAATCCCATTATATGGTCCTATATATGTTATGTCCTGTTCTGAAATTGTCAATTTCAGTCTCAAAAAGGGGATAATGGCTTATTGTGCCCTAAATAGATTTGTGGTGGTACTCTTTAACAACCTATAATGGAAATTCAAGAAATGTTCTATTGTATTCAAGGATTCTGATCTTTAAAATATCAAATATTTCTTTTTAAGACTTGGAATCAAAACATGTGTAATAATAGCAACATACACAATACTTTTTGGCCTTGATTTTTCCCCGGAAACCCACTATATTCACATTGTATTGCATTTCTATGCTGACTGTCAAATCCAACGTCCCCACACTAAACCGTTCTGTGGTTCCACTGATGTAGAAAATTACGTTTTTTTTCAGCAGCTAGTCTGAACCAAACTTAATCTTACCAGGTGGAGACGATCCGAGACGCGTACATGGTAGTAGCAGGTGTGCCCAACAAGACCACATTCCATGCCCACCACATATGTGACATGGCCTTGGACATGCTGAGCTCTATCGACCACCTCAAAGACCCCTCCACTGGGGACAACATTCAGATCCGAGTCGGTGAGCACAAAGATACACAATAGCAAGACAAGCTGGACATCTAAATAAACAGATTTTCCATTGAAAATACATTTTAGTTCGAAAGTGCCCATTTATATTTATACCAACACTAATATACTAATACACACATGAGGCATTCCGAATTTACAGTATGGTCTTTCTGACCCTGGTAAAAATCTATCAAATGATGTTCAAGGTATAGCTTTTTTCCAGATTAAGAAATTAGATTGGTAACTTATTTGTTTGATTATGTGTTGTAGGTATTCACTCAGGCATGGTGGTTGCTGGGGTGGTTGGACTGAAGATGCCTCGCTACTGTATGTTTGGAGACACAGTGAATACTGCTTCTCGCATGGAGAGCAATGGGGTGGTAAGGAATGCTGCCACAAGATCCAATGTTTTAGTTATTGTTGTGGCTTAGGTATATGGTACGACTGACTGAATGTTTTACTGTCTGTTAGTCTTTAACCTTTGACTATTTGTGTATAAAGGGTATGCAGATACATATCAGCCAGACCGCCAAAGATCATCTGGAGCACGAGCCTTATATAATCGAGGAGAGGGGCAAGATATTTGTCAAGGTCAGAGTTTTTATATTTAAGAATGCTGGGCCAACTGACACTGAAGAAGAAAAAAACTACATACCACAATAGCATTCTGTTTCATAATACTCCTTTTTGTGTCCATAAACATACATTTCACTGGCATTACAGAAAGTAAATAATAGCAGTAAGAGTCAATATTTGATTGTGCTTAAACCCAGGGTAAAGGCCAAATGAAAACCTATTGGCTGAAAGGGAAGAAAGACCTCTCGTTCAAGACCCCAGCAGAGCTGCGCTACAGCAGTGAACAGAAAGACTCAGAGGACAGGAGCTCACATGGGTGAGTGGGGAAAAGGAGGGGAGGAAGGGTGAACAGAGGAAAGGAAAGGGGGAGTGAAAGGAAGGGGAGACTAAAGTTAGACTGGAGTTGGAAACCTCCACATTAGCAACCTTTCTATAGTAGACAGATGCAGCATCCCCCCTATTGTTTATTGTGTATGTGTGCCAACAGCTCCACCTGCACTAACACCAAGCGCTCCACCTCTAACCTCAACATCCCCAATGAAGAGCAGGCGGAGAGAAAGCCCACACCGACCGATATGCCTGCAGAAACCTTACCCCAGCGAGAAGGCAACACGGAGGCCCCCTCTGTTTCAGCTGAGCCCCAGGAGAAGGAGAAAGCCAAAAAGACTAAGAACAACAAAGGGGCTAAGACGGAAGCACCCCAAGTCAATGCTGTGCAGGAAAGTGCACCCCTAGTGGGCAAGCCAGAGAATGCAGCCCCTGTGTTGAACAAGAGAAACAGCTTCCGGCAGCAGTATGCCAAGCTACCCACCAACCTGCCCTTGCGTAGCACTTCCTGCTGCATACTGTAAGAGCAGCCAGAGTGTTCAAGTCATGCTTATAGGGAAAATGATGGCGGGGTGAGGAGTGAAGTGAGGAAAGGATATGTTGTGCGACGCCCCAAGATATGTTCCATGGGTCAGGACAGTGAAGAGTATAGCAACATGAAATGCCAAAACAAAATACTCCGGCCTTGCCATTTAGTTCCACACACAATTAGCCAGTGAGACCATATCCTATCAAAGACATACATAGGTAGTGTATAGGTGGTCTCAAGGCCCCTGTCTCTCCTACATGAGAGTCAGGGAGAACAGCATGGCAAAAGTGGCCTGCAAAACCTGGGAGAAACCTAGAACAGCAGAGCCAGTGTTTTATCTCAATGGCCTTTATTCAACACACCCCAAAAATCCCCATTCTTCTCATGTTACTTCCTTTTCCTTGTTTGTCACGGAGTCTTGCATCTTCATAAATGTTTATGCTCCCCTGTGCCATTTATACTAAACTAGGTCCAAAGTGAGTGGAAGTGGAATTTAGCTATTGTTGAAGCTATATCGTTGAAGTGTTGAGAAATTATTTTCTCCCAAGATTCACCTAAACCGTATTTGTAACACTTTAATCTCAGACAAGTGTTGGGCACCAAGCCTTGAGTATCAGTAATTGTGAATAGAAAATGAATGCGGAAAAGAGGTACATTTTCAAATGCTTTTGAAACAAGACTCAAACAAGTAATACATTTTTAATCCCAACTTCAGTTCTTCAAGTTTAATGTTTTGCATGTTGTCACGCATCAAGAGAAAACAGACCTGTAATGTACATTTCTTCCGTTAATATGACCATGTTACAATTGAGGAATCATAACAATGTTCTGGAGAGTGATATAAGTCTCTTTTTCTTCAATTAAAATAGACTGCACACTCAGATTGGTACACAGGGTGATATGACGAGAAGTTTTATTTTATTTGCATGAACAACGATTTTAGAACATTTGAATAGAAAGGAATATATATTAATTATTTATAATGATGGATATTTAGCATGATTTTCTCAATAATTAGTTTCCCACTTACCTTTATGTTAGTATATATTTTAACTATAAAAATGTGATGTACAGTCACTAAAACATGACTCTGCATTTGTTTGTTGTTCCTATTCTTCTTTACAGTAAAAAGGTTAGCCAAGTTTTTAAGACATAAAAAACTGTCAACACAATCAAATGATTATAGAAGCAATGGAAGAACCACAAAAATGAAGGAAGGAGGAAGAGTTGCATGTGATACACCTTCCACCAAAGCAATGAGGAAGATGACTAGTAGTCAAATGTAGGGCGATAAGATTAATTCCTTGATCCCTTTTGAGTTAAGATGACTTATCTTTCTATGTGCCACCCGCCCACCTATCAAATAACACATCTAGCAGAACTATAATGTGTGCTCAGAAAAACCCTATTTTAAACCCTATACACACACTGAAGTCAGTAAATTAACATTAAAATAGTGATTCTTGCTTTCCTCAAAGTAATTATCTCAACAAGGAAGTTGTTCAAATGGGGCTTGTTATAATAAGGGTGGAAAAGGTAAAGGACAAAAACTCACATACAAGCTCACAAAACACATGCACACATGCACACACATTTAACTGTCACAGACATTTCTGTGTAAGATGTCATTACAAGATAAAGAGGAAGCCATCAGGAAACCGCTTAAGCACTGCTTCCTGTCTGTTGCCATGGTGGCAGGCCCCATTTTTCAGTTGAACATTTTACTACATCTCAACTCAGTTTATTTCTTACAAAGGGATGTAAGTAAAGAACACTTTCAAAAAGAAACACAATTATGTACGTCTCAAAATCTACATTCCACACACTGTGGGTTGGTATCCGCTCTGGCACTCCCTTCAGTCCAGATGGGCCTTGACTTGACCTCTCACCCTAAAATTTGAAAACAATCACACTTTTCAGACTACAGCACGATTGGACAGATCCCTTTAAGGGGTTGAGTCTCTGTTGACTGCCCTTTGGTCCAGCTGGTTGTCATTGAGATAAACCGATGGATAAACAGATTGCTTTTCAATTAGGGACTGGCCCAACCCATTTGAATCAGTTCATTCATGACTTGTCAGTGTGCTCTTTGATTCTCTTTATACAGCTTTAATAATGTTTACTTCATATGAACTCAGCAGTGAGACCATGTGTGACTCCAAATTGCCATCTCTGGAAAATATCACAGTCTATTATTTTATTTTTTTTACAAATGTAACATCCAAATGAGGTAAGAAAACACTGGAGGAGTGATAAATACTATGGCAACCAGAGCAAACAAGGATATCACATGAAGGTGAGGAGGTAGTATCTTGGAACTGGCCTCCACAGACTTTTACATCATTCAAATCCATTTCAACACTCTAGTTACATAGGTCATAACAACACCATAAATGTAAGCAGTTTATTCCATTAATATTAGGATGAATGGATCCTCTGTATGATTTCCTATGAGGGCAGTGGGAGTCAGAAAGAGAGAGAAATGAGAATGGAAGAGAGAGGAAGTCAGAAAGGTGAGAGAGCGTGAGATAGAGCGCAAGAAAAAGAGGTGTGAAGTTTGGGATTAACATGTTGGTTAGGTTTTGTATGGTTACACATTGCGGGAAAGTGGAGTGTGCTGGTGTTCGGTGCTGACAGGAGCCACATTCCACAAGGTGAACACAAAAAGGACTAAGCCGCTCCCCTTTCAAATGACTGCATCACTGGATTATTGCAAAATTCTTTCTAGGGTTTTCACTTGTCAGGACAGGCAAAGGCACGCTGTCAGCAGATAGAGAGAGAGAGAGGGAGAGAAAGAGAGAGAGAGAGAGAGAGACTAAGAAAAAGAAAAAGAGTTGGAAAGCAAGAAAGGGAGGAAAATATAGATTACTGCAGAGTATTGTAATTTCAAGAATAACAAGACAGGTTAGAATTAACGTATTTTGTATGTAGTGACATACAAAAGAGATAGGAGAGAGATAGTGAGTGTAAGAGAGAGAGAGGAGAAAGAAAGAAAGAGAGAGACAGAGACTAAGGGGTGTGTCATAGCAATTTAGTTCCTCAAGGAAGTACAACTGAAAATGATCTTGAGAGTGGTGAGCACAAGCAGATAGAAAGACGGCACAACTGATTTTCTTTTGTTTTCACCTTGTAAAATGAAGGTGTTCCGATAAATGTATTCTCTATGTTGACAACTTGATCCACGTGTAGAGGCAGAGCAAAAACTGACACAGAGGAGGGAGGGGGAACCACACTCACTGACAGACTCAGGTAAGGGTGCTCTCAATGTTTTTATCTACTAGCAGCCTAACTACAACAACTGTGCAATGATTAATTATCATGTACATAATTCTCGGATTGAACAAGTTGTTTGAACGTGTTTTGTGATTGGTCGATTTACACCCAGGCAAAAAAGTAAGCAGGAAGGTGGTAAAATCAAAATCAATTTGGAAAAATGGATAATGTTTGATAATGTTTAACTTTCCTCTCATCTTTCTCATCTAAAACTTGGGTGGGGGGGACATTGTTCATTCAGATGGTGTAACAGAAAGGCAGCACCACAGTGAATGTCCTTATGACCGTAAAGCTGAACATACAGTACTGTCAGTGCCTGTCTAATATTACGCAACATGGAGCAGTAGACGTTCCCTCCTTTATCCAGCCTACTTTGACTGAGTGTCCAAGCCTGTGAAGTGAAATAAATATAATGACACAACAGTGTTCAACAGATGGTAGGGATGGAAAAAAAACAAGTTGTGAGCCAGTGATGACTCCTCAATGCAAACCCAACTGCTGTCAGTTTCGTTTCCCTTTTGAAACAACAAAAGTCTGTGAGTCTTGAACACCCTATTAGAAATTTAATTGTTACTACGGTACTACTACACAGTACTATAAAGTAGAGGTTTAAAACACTTAAACCCATAATCAATTGATGAGTTTATCAGTAAACTGATGATGCACTGGCACATGCACCAACTAGGATATCTTAGGAAGCCAGTAAACATTCATCAACAGTCTCAGTGTACCTCCTTTGTGAGTGACCACAGTGCTACACATCCCTTTCTGATCTACTATGGGAAACCATTGATGAGGCCCACATGGCATAAATGTTCACAAATATATACTTCGGGAACACGTTTGTTTACTTCTATGACAGAGAGAACTGCAAGATGTCGCAAAGAACATAGACTGTTTCCATTATTTACTCTACCAAGTGTTAAAAGGGTTACACATTCTATGTATTACATTTTCATTATTCTCAATGGTGAATAAGAGTGAGGATGGAATAATGTACTCGGGTGTCAGTGCCCCCAAGTCCAGACAAGCGGTGACACACGTAAGCCTCTTGGGGCTGATGTTTAAGGAGCATGTACAAGCAAGGACCTGGTGCCTCTTAATAACAGTGTTACCCATGTGAGCAGGCCAATCTAAGGGAGTCACCACTGGCTTTACCTATACACACAGACATACATCCATGTATACATCCATAAATACATACATACAGTACATACACACAAATAGATACAAACACACCCAGCCCCTGGCTACATGCTGCCGTTGTCTGTGGAATGCTAGAAGGCTAAATATTTATATTTAATGCCTGCCTGCTTGTACTTAATCCACCAATCAGCACTCTCGATCGGAGTATCTGTCAATGGGACTATCTTCAGTTGTGAAACAATTATTTTGAAGATAGCAGTATAACAGGTCTGAACTCTTCCAAAAGAGTTTCTGCACCAGATTATTATAGCTGTACATAAACTCTTAAAAACATACATTAACCATATTCCTATTCCCTTAAGTGGTTGCCATTTCCATTAGTAAAAAGGCTTAATGTGATAATAGTATTTCGAACAATAGACTCTCATGCAGAGAGTTTAAACACAACCACACCAGCTTCCAGTTTCCAGCTCTGCCTCCATATTTCTGGAGTGAATGTATTTCCTGATGGGGGCACACATCTCTCATCAATTCACAGTAGGCTTTTGGAGCATAGAAATGAGATTTAGAGCTATTTTGAAATAACTATCACGCTGCTCCACTTCCATTATCACAGTTGAGGGAAATGAATCTAATGAATGTTCACTAATTCCCCACAGAGATGAAGCTTTGTATTGAAGCACACCATTAGAAATATGACACTGGTTCAGAATTAATGGGTATGCATGTATTAAAAGGCGTAATGGGATGTCTTATGCAAGATTAGTGTTTGAATAACATGGATGTTGTAACTGACACTGGGTGTATGCAAGCAATGCAGTGCTACAGTTATTATCTATTAAGCACATTAAATATATGGATCACATTGCTCAACACCTGGCAATTTGTTTTAAGTGCTATGAGTGTGTGCATACTTTCAGTCAAAAGTCTAGATTATCGCTTTTAAACCAAATACAGAAACACACCTGCAGCTGTTTAAAAAGTAGATAAAACACATGTTGTGTACACCCAAATTACACTTAAATTGAGTTAAATGCTGTTGCCCATGTTCTGTAAAGGATGTCTCAAAGGAAAGAGGTGTTCATTTGCATGAGAGTGCATTCCAAACCTTCTATAGCAAAAAGCGACTTTGTCCTGGCCTCTAACATTCTCTGTTACCACTGTGTTGATGCAACCTGCACTGCAGGTAGGGACCTGCTGTAGCTATGCCGCCTTGTCTACCTCACATACTTGTCCACACAGGCCTGAGTGGGGTTTCAACATTTTAGAACTTTACATAGGGCGGTGACAACGAGTCAATTAGTTGTTTAGTAGTTAGGTCTTGACAATGTTTATATGATGTGGAATGGAGTGGACTAACCCTAACCCTAATTCATATTTTCTCAATTTGACACATCCTACCTCAATAAACTATGGGACTATTATTTTGTATTTACCTCCATTGATAATATTCTTAATAACTTAAATCTCCAACTGACTACATGAATGCCACTGAAGTAAAGCAGCCTTGTAAGTACAGCCCGATTGCATTGTTAACCAGACATAACTATTTTCTCAAATGTTTTAGGATAAATCTTTTTTAGGCAAATCCAAGTCAAGCTTCCACCTAGAATGACCCTAATCCTGTCAGACTGTGTGGTATAACAGCAGTATATGTTTGCATGAAACAGATACAATGATCACTGATGACTTCCCATGGGTTGGTTTTCCATATTTCTCCCCTGAGGAGTGGTAGGCATGGGGAGTGCAGCCTCCTTAGGGTACAGGTCTAGGTGCTTCCCGTGGGTTTTAGCTGTTTACGTTTGTTGTACTAATATGAAAAACCAAAATAGTTGTCTGAGCTGAAGGGTACTTAAAGGGCTTAAAACAACCCTAAACCCAAACATCTAAAACAACAAATGGTGGATAAGTGCATAAAGCAGGATGGCTGTTCCAGATGTTTTTGACGAGGCACGGAATTTAAAAGAAAAAACATTTTTGTTCAACTCTATCCTGCTTTCTCCTCAGGTGACCATGGAGTCCTTTAGCTCCAAAGACATGGCCATGCAGGCCCAGAAGAAGATCCTCAGCCACATGGCCAACAAGTCCATGGTCAACATGTTTATTGACGACAACAGCAGTGAGATCATGGATGAGCTCTACCGTGTGTCTAAAGAGTATACTGGCAATCGTACAGAGGCCCAGAAGGTAATAAAAGATATGATCAAGATTGCAGTGAAGATTGGTGTGCTGTTCAGACACAACCGCTTCAATGCAGGGGAACTAGGTTTGGCTCAGGACTTCAAGAAGAAACTGCACCAAGGAGCCATGACAGCCATTAGCTTCCATGAGGTAACAGCAAAAAAAAGTTTTTGTTTCATGTTTAGCATTTGTAGTTCAGTATTTAGATAACCAATGACAAAAGGTAACATTTAAGAGGAGCAATCAATTTGATGATAGTAATGCTATTATTTGAAAAGACGGGCATATTGTAATAACGCTGAACTACCATGGTAATTACATGACTATCACTTCCTGTGGTGTAGGTGGAGTTCACCTTTGACAAGACTGTGATGTCGGAGATCTTGACAGGATGCAGGGACCTGCTGTTGAAGCTTGTCAACACTCACCTCACAGCCAAATCTCATGGCCGCATCAATCATGTGTTCAACCATTACGCTGACCCTGAGCTCCTGACCAAGCTGTATGACCCAGATGGCCCCTTCCGGCCAAACCTTATCAAGATCTGCAATGGACTCAACAAACTGGTAGAGGAGGGAACAATATGAGTCACATGCAATGGCCTAACATGTGTGAGACACTGAGAGATGTGTTCAAAAAGGTCTGGCTTAGAACTCATTGGGCTGACTGATCAGATAGGATGTGACATCACTAAGACTGTTACAGTTGGAACTGGTGTTACATGAAGCAGACGCTGATGTGTTATCATGCCAAAAAAAAGACTTTGAACAAATGGGAAAAAGACATGGCCACAACTGGACCTTAATATTTGTTGCTAGTAACTGATAATATTTCCATTTTTAAATGGTACGTCTAACACAGGAGTCTCCAAACCTGTTTCTGGTGAGCTGCCTGCATGTAGGTTTTTGCTCCAACACGAATCTAGCACACCTGATTCCAATAATTAGCTGGTTGATTGGGTAACTAGTGTTGAATCAGGTCAAATAAGTGTGGTTGGATCCAAAACCAACAGGCAGATAGCTCTCCAGGAAAAGGGTTATAGACCGCTGGTCTACTGTTTTTTTTATGGTAAACACAAAGGTCAAAAGGACTTCCAGTTTCTGGAATATGCTTGAATGGGATAAAATCCCTATTTGAAAAATGGAATTACCATCTGTACATTTTAATTTGTTGGATGCATTGAAAACAAAAAGGTACCCGAATATAAACCAATGCTTTTCATTGAAGTCCCAATCACAAATTGATACCAAGATCCTGCATTGCCATCTGGTGGTTAAAGAAGGTAATGCTTAAGAAAAATGCAGTAACTTTTTTGCACATCTATTTCAAAATAATGTGGGGTACAATCAGTAATTAATGTTACAGCTCAGGAAGAACTAAAAATTGCGATTTTTTATATGAAACTCCAAATCGCTTCTTTTGTAACATTAAAACCAATGCAATTTAAACAATAAATCTTGGTTATTTACTGTCTTTTTGTAGATTTTATGAATATTATTTCTTCAGAAAAACGTTATTAAGATGGGTTGTAGTGTGCAATAATGCTGGAACATCTGAACTGCAGAAACTGAATGTATTTTCTCCTCACATGAGTAACAAAGTTAATATACTGCAACCTCACATTAAACCTTCCACTAGTTTTTGTAATCCCTTTGTAGTCTCGAATGGTTATCAGGACAACATCATTTGGATAAGTATCACTACCATGTATCTATGTCACCAACTTTTAAAAATAATAACCTGTCACAAGAAAGGCTCTGTTTAGCCTGCAAGCTGAATTGACCTAATAATCAGACACACTTAGGGACTTAAACTCAAGTCATGAGCTGATTACATAATTTGAGTTAGGAACCAACACCTTGCATTCCATCTAAATGATTGCTCAGACAATGTTTTAGTACAACACAAAACCGTTGTTGAGCTTCCAGACTTCATACCAAGATTCATTTAATCCTCAAATACCAAAATCGTGACTCACAAATTATCACCACAGTTACAACTTGTGCAGCCCTAACTGGTGAGGAGTACATGCCAGTTTAGCACAGCAGCTAACCCTAACCCCAACAAAACATGGACACACATTCAAGTAAGGAGCCCATTGAACAAGAGGTGATTCTTCTGCAGGAAATAACAACTCCTCTAAATCTGTCAGGCCAGATTATCTTGGAGGTCAATCCCATTGACTAGCCTATGTATTAGCTTTATCAGTCCCATAGTTGGAGAGGAGAAATGGCATCACAACTCAAAGATCTCGTCCTCCCGGTCTCTTAGTTTCTTAGAGCATCTGGTGATAGTTAGGGGCACAGCCCCAAGTACTGCTTGTTGGTGTATTCTGGAAGCTGAAGACGTTGCACTCCGGGACCTTGTGAGTCTGCGATCTGGTGCTCTGCTGGCACAAGCTGCTTCCAGAGAGGCAAATCTGTGAATACAAAAACAGTCCAATAAAGTCACTGATATTTGGCAAGGAAAAGCTTAATACTATTCACAGCACATGATCGTCTGATGTTTTTTTTTTTTTTTGAATGAACATGTCTTCTCTTAAAATACAGCTTAAACCATAATGCTTAAGAATACAGAATATGTGGAATTACACTTATTGCTACCTTTTTTCTCCTTCTAGACATTTTTTGACAGCGGCCTGCTTAGACTGGTTGATCCTACTGTCCATCCTTTTCAAGAAATCCATTGGCGAAAGTTCTTCTTCAAGGCAATCCTCCTTTACAGAGTTTCTCACTGGCTTCCAATGTTGGTCGGAGTTGCAAATAATTGTGTCCTTTGCCTGGTTTAAATTCTCCTCAGCTAAACCTTGTCCATTGTAAGAGTCAGGTGCCAAAAAAACTGGGATAGACAAAGATGTCTTTAAGAATATTGAGTCATTGGTGTAAAGCCTATTTGCTCTTTTAATGTCTTCCATCTGTAAGAGAGAACATAGTTCCAGGTAAGGTTACAATGTTGTGGGAAATCCAGGTCCAATATAATTCCAAGGCACGCTAAAGACAACCAAAAGGTAGCTACATTAATTTATCTAGCACTAACTAGCGTTGCTAACTAGGCTTTATACTTACAGATACTCCATATTTCAAGGAAAGTCCTTGCAATGTCTCCCCTGGTTGGACTAGATGTTCAATTCGTCTTTGGCGAAGTGGAGAAAAAGAAGACTTAACCAGACTACCATACGACCTAGTGCGGGCACCCCGTAGTCCACTCGTAGGTAGGGGAGCACATTCATTGACACGGGAGGACATAGCTAGACTTTACATGAAACATATGGTGTTGGTTTCAGCCTTCTGCAAATCCCTTGCGTCCATCAAGGTCCGTCAGCTGATATGTCATGCAAACTGAGGTTAGCAAGCTAATCTAGCTAGCAACGTAAACGTAATACTGTAGCTTAGCAATAGTTCTAAAATATTCGTCTCTATCACTTATAGCTAGCTATAATACCGCACCGCGTTAGCATTCGTCTAACTAACTTCGTACAGTAGTATTTCGATTTCAGACAGCTAAACACGCTGAACTAGTACTTACTGATTCACTCAATAAACTAGGCTTGCTCGCAAGCATGTTGCCATCAAATGTGAACGTAAGTCTCTAAGGTTGGCTACGGAATAAGGTGCCGTGTATATATCTCAATGGCAATCTTCATGTTATTCTAAAAACAAACAAGGAAGTTCAACGATTGAGGAATTCGTCTCATGCTCAGCATGCTCACTGTGTGATGAGACCCCATATCCCACAATTCTTTCCTCAAAAACCCGGAAATAAACATTAACACGTTCACTGTAGTCGGTCAGACTGCTAGAGCTACATAAAGCGTAGTCTAGACTAAAAATGTCTTTCAAACGAGAAGGCAATGACTCAAGTCAACTGAATATTCTGAAGGTACTGTAAGTGGTTTTCACATAGCCTAATCATTTGAAACGTTTTCTACTCTACGGCTAGCTAATTGTCAGCATATTTTACATGTTTGTTTAGCTGTATAGCTAGGGAGTATTAGCTAGCTACTTAACTAGCTGGGAAGTCTAACTTGCTGGTCTGTATTCAAACGATTACTTTCCAGAAACGACGTGTTGCAGATCTCCTATCTAACTTTATTCCAGAAGACGAAGCAGCCTTGTTGAAAAATGGAAGGTGGGGAGTATATTGCGGCGTGTTAACTCGATGCTTAGACCATAAAGCCTGCATGCATGTGTAGTGTGATAATGTATCAATGATTCTCAATTTCCTTTGCAGATACACTTGCCTTGTGTGCTCCTACCGTCCTGTTTTTGATACAGTTGACATGCTAACAGTACACCGGAAGGGTAAAAGGCATCTTGAAGGTGAGAGAGACGGCAAAACATTTTGCAATTTTAAGTAACAGGTTACTTACTATCTGTGGAGATTGAACTTTCTCACACAGTACATATTTTTCAGGAATGAAGTGGTATTATGGACAAAAAAAACAACTGCAAAATGAAATAGCAAAAAGGAAGCATCAGGACTATGTTCTAGCTGAAGACAGTAGACAGGTAAAACTTGGACAGTTTTTTCTTGTAAAGGAGTCAACAGCCCACCATAATTGTAAGGCATTAGTTTGTGATTTTGTTGTTCCTAGGAACCTTCCAGTTCAGCCCCCCTTCTGACACAGACACGCAAGATTGCCCATCATGCCTTACTGAAAACTGCACCCTACAATAGTTGCCATAAAAAGACCAGGTATGGTGATCATATGGTGAAAATTTTAGACACCGGTGTACTACACTGGTTCACTTCCAAAAGTCAAACTGTGCAGAAAACAATTGTTAAAATATTTATTTCCAGCACCAAGTCTGAAAAGGGGCCAGCAAATTCAGGCTCAGAGATTAATATCAGCCCTTCCAGCACAACATCATCACCTCAGCACCAAACAAGAGAGCAACCCTCAATCAATGCAGCCTACAGCACACCAACAGGTACTGTCTACAGTAGGGCTGCCTATCCCTGTTCCTGTAGAGCTGCTGTCCTGTAGCTTTTCATGCAAACCCTAATAGGACACACATGATTCTAATAATTAGATGAAGTACAAAGTGAAACATGTTTGCTTCAACAGGGGTTGGAGTGATAATGTACAGGAGGATATTATAGATCTACAGGAGCAGGATTGGACAGCTCCTGGTCTACTGCATGATTGTCTTGGGAACCTGGTAATATCATGCATCGGTGTACTTATGAATTTTCTCAAACTCTGTAGTTGCACATTGTTATGTGTTTCAACAGTTAATCAGGGATTGTGTCCATCTGAGAGGAAGAATGAGTCGAAGACATCAGATCCAACAGTGTCCCATGAGTCTGAACATTTAACAGCCCAGAGAAGACAAGAGTTGGAGCATTATCTAAAGTTGAAAAGGTACTGCTTATAGTTTTCTGGTCATGAATTTAAGTCAAGCTTTTTACAGTGTTTATGATTTGCTTCCTTTGCTTGTATATCACACCACTAGGTGTCAGTATAGCCTTTCTTAGTATTCTTCCCTATTCCTTTTCTACCATTTTTTATTCTGTATCGTCAACAGTGCGGGGTGGCTGCAGGATAGAAGTGGTCAGTGGGTTAAGGATGAGAATGTGGAGTTTGATTCAGATGAAGAGGAACCTGCTCCTGTACCATCTTCCCCTGGTGACTCAACCAATAACAGACCAGAGGACCAGCATTGACACACTCTATCATCACTGTTAGTGATTCCAAAAGCCCATTGGAGGGAAAACCAGCTAAAACTACTAGGTTTTTAAATAATATGACCAGAAGATGATCGAAAAACAACAACAACCATTTTTGTATTGACCTGAGAAACAACGCTTGTTGCAAGATTACCACAGTGACTTTCCACCTTGCAAACACTGTTGCCACTTGCCAGCAACTATTTTCAGTTCCCTTTGTGTCCTACTCTTTCTCCTATTGTATTTTGTCCCAACACCTTCAAACTACGCCCCCTGTCAGTTAACTATAAATCAGCTAGTCATTAGATGGCCAATATAGTTGCTAATTTTGGTTGTGGAGCCACCGATTTAACATTTCTCGGAAGGTTATTATTCATATCACCAGTTGGATTCGATCTCCTTGGGTTCAGTTAGGTTTGTGTGGACTTCAAATGAGTTAGAAATTGCTAACGTGTGTCAAAGTCGCTCTGTCCTTTTGGAACTCGGCATGTGATTGTCTCAGGATGTTGAGATTAAGTGAATTCTTGATCTGTTATCTGTTTAAGCTAACTTTTATGAATGGGTTGGTTAAAGAAAAAGGATGGTGTAAACTTATAAGCAAATACTGTGAATGATTTGTTATTGACTGATGTATCATTGGACATGCAAAAACGGACTGGTTTGTGTGCGGTATAAATCAATAAAATTACCTATGATTTTCTAATACTCTCCATATATGATTGCTAACCAGAAACTTAGAACTTTCCTGAAACGGATCCTTCCTGGGCACCTCTCAGCTGGGTAGTTGATAAAGTAGGTCAAGCACAACATTTACATTGTCATTTAGCAGACGCTCTTGTCCAGAGCGACTTACAGTAAGTACAGGGACATTCCCCCGAGGCAAGTAGGGTGAAGTGCCTTGCCCAAGGACGCAACATCATTTTGCACGGCCAGGAATCGAGCAACCTTCTGATTCATAGCCCGACTCCCTAACCGCTCAGCCATCTGACCCCTAACATAGTCTGCATGTTATCCTGCATTTAGTCTCCATAAATACACCTGTTTTTTCCTGTGCTACAATTATCAAAGGAAAATACCTCCTAAAATAAATTATGGTATGGTAATACTGAACTTAAATCATTGCAACACTGGTTTCTATGCCAAGTGTCACCATGTAAAACAAGACAATGCAACCATGATCCATGCTAGACCGCATGGATCATCATCTGCCGCTTGCATAAAGAATGATTTTCTTGAAAGTCAAATGTTCAAAGCCTGTGGACTTCTTCAGGGCTGTGAAAATCCTCAAAGGTTAACAGCTGTTTCTTCATGAGTTCATAATTTTTATGTTGGCAACTTGCGCATGTTGCTCACTGCTCCAGAGCTGTGAAAAGTTGTTACATATATTTGGAACTGGGAAACTCAAGCCCAGAGGACTGAGTTACATAGACAGGAAGGTTAGTGGCTTGGGGGTATATGATGAGAGGGTTGTAAAAATAGGTCAGGTGCTGGCGGTGCACACCAGGAGGACTGAAGAAATTAAGAGTCATGATTCTCAAACTGATATAGAGGTGTAAGATTTACAACAAATTAACTAGATTTTTTCAGGCCCATAAAAGTACCATACTTGAGATCTTACATAGTTTTCCTTCTGAACCAAAAATGTAAAACAAAAAAAGTATAATTTTGTTTTGGAACAAATAAACAAAAAATGTATATATAGTTTGTCAGTGGTTTGTTATTCTGTTTGTCATATGTTTATGAAGTCATGCAGTCAGACCACATTATTCAAACTTTTTATTTAAAGTATTTACATATTTTGTCATCTATTTATAGCACCACATTATGTGCATGAATTAAGGAAATCTGTTGGTTTTTGTTGGATGATCATTGCATGCTCTAGAAGCAGAAAAAGACACATCACATTTAGATGAACTGTACATGCTTTATAATTGAGTTTAATGTTCTACAGAATGCAGTTAATGGAGAAGGATTTTTTTTTTGGGAGGGGCTCATCTCGATGTTATTGTAAAGTTGTGTAGCTATAATCCAAGCATGTGATGAGGACTTGTGTGAGCTTCGTTGCACCCCACTGTCAAAGCTAGCACAAGGATGTCAAGAGCAGTCTTTCACAGTCAGAATCTCCAAGGGCTACTAGCCAAGAGAAAGAGGGGGAAGTTGTTCCTCTTCCTTCATCCTACTCTCTGTTGGCGAACTGGATGGAGGAGAGAAAAAAAAGAGTATAACAGCAGGTGGCAGATTGTCACTGGTCACCCAAGCTGTGACACCACACTAACACATAATTACAAACTGTACTTATTGGTCACGAACATTGACTTCTAAGTAAGAATATGCAGTTGTCATGACATCCTACTATATATCCTTGTACACCATATTTACTAAACAAATTCAACTTTGAAATCAACATGCTTAAACGTGGATTGGCAGACTATTATGTTGAATCCGAATGATTGACTTTTCCATCTGCAAATCAGCTACCAGATACAGTGCTATCTATCAATAATATTGTACATCTGTAGACACAATTGGAATGCTTAGAAGTATAGTCCTGACAATGGTTTAGAGGTTTATGTGTGAATTCCTCTAGAGACTCACGGATGTCGTTGTTCCTGGTGACAGCCATTCCTGCTCTGGCGCGGGGCCCCTGCTGGGTGAAATGATAACCAAACTTGATGATGCTGGAGCTGTTCTCCAACATGGTGGCTATCTCCATCTCCACTGAGTCTCCCAGTTTCTGTCTCTGTTGGTGTATAAGGAAAGCAAAAGTGAAAGATAGTGAATTGGTTAAAATAGCTGAGCAGAACATACCTCATTGAAACTGTCACAACCTGGATATCTAAAGTAGATAATGAAATCCATTAACAATCAGCTGTTACAAATTACTAAATGATGTGCAACTCAAAGGGCATTAAGTCAAATGGGATGTCCGACCTGATTATCAATCTTCAGCTCCAGTAGTGTTGTATTGTTGGCCATGGCCTTGACAATAGCCATCATACCCTCTCCAGTGATAAAGTTGGACTCAATGTTAAGACTCTGAAGGGTGGTGTTGTCATGAAGCATCTCAGCAACAGCCTGAACCACACACACACACACACATGCATGAAGAATCTGTTTTCAGGAAGCTTTTTCTAAACTATCATGAAGAGGGGAGCATCAGTAGTAGCTACAGAAGTATGTATGTTATGTCCATTAACAATAGCCTTTTATTCAGTAAAGTGAATTTATGATATCAAACCTGATGAACAGAAAACTTACATAGGCCACAGGGTCATTGCTGCGAGTAGCAGCAATGCTCAGACTCTCCACGCAAGAGTTTTGTTTCATCGCCTCAAAGATCTCTTTCAATGTGGGAATGGGTATGTCCTAAACAAAAAAAATGGATAGTCAGTACTTTCAAAGGCTCTCAGTTCATTCAAAGCTCAAAACAAATCTACCCGCTCACTGGAACTGTAGCATCGACACTAGTCTTCTCCTTCAAGAAGATGTATAAACCACGATTGTATGATCCCAATACTTTGTGAAATCACTGCCTTTACCTTGATGTTGTTGAGGTTGACTTCTGTCAGGCTTCTGTCATTCTTCTGGATACTCCGCAAGGTGCCCTCCACATCAGTGGTGTTGGGGGGCTCTTCCGGGAATATCTTGAACGGGTCTGGTTTAACTACGCCTGGAGGCACCAGAGTACCACAGGTGAAGGAGCTGTGCAGTAGGCTACTATGGTGGGGTATTCATGATCAAGGTCCATGAAGAAATGTGAAGAATCCATACCATTATGTCAACATTAGAATGTGCGCGTTAATGCTATCATTGTCCTTGGATTAATTAATGCACTGAAATTATAGTAGATTGTTATCATATTACAATTAAACAACTCAAGCCTACTGCTAAGATTGTTTCGATATTTTAAAGAAAGATTTCCCACATACTGTTGATTCCCTCTGTGTTGGCAATGGTGCCTGTCGTGCCCAGGGCGTCGTAGTACTGCTTGTTACTCATCAATGTGTACATTCCCAGGATGGCTGAAAAGACAGATATTTTGTTGAGGCGACTGTTACTTAGCACAACTTTAGTATTTATTTAGAAATGTACATGTAGAATTCATAAAGGACATACTGTAGCTTGGAAACAGTAAAGGAGTAGTACAAAGAATTCCATGTACTTCTTACTGCTCCTGTACTCCTGCTCCTTCTTGTTCATATGTTTGTGTTGTTTATGTTTTTAAATGTTCATTGTGTTGAGATTATAGATGTATCATTTGTCCAATTAGATTTTTTGGCTTGTTTCTCTGCTGCTGTAACAGCCAAATTTGCCCTCCTGGGGATCAATAAAATATAAAATTTCAGGCTGTTAAAATGTTAAGACACCCAGCAATTATGTGAGGGATGTAGGAGGCCAGTGTTATTCTTGTTGATAATGGGTCAACACTAAATGATGGATTGTCTTGCTTCTTGTTTGAGTTCATATATAGGCACAGAGAACACTGCATGGTCCAGTGGCATTCTACCAGCTAGGGAATCAGAACTTTGAATAACAAAATCAACAATGCGTTTGATTTGTGGCAGCTCAGCTATGTTCATTTTGCAAGATGGGGCAAATCACAATGGCCTTCTAAAAATATGCAGTGTAGTTCTAAGTTGATTGGTTGCTTCTGCCAGTGTTTACGTTTCACCAGCAGGAGGCAGTGCTTAAAATGCCTTCTCTTCTTTTGGTTACAGCCGGCCCATCACCACCAAACTGTGTCACACACCAACTGCTGCGACAGCATACCCCCAACAGCCCCCTGACCTGGAGCATGAAACTCTGGGAATGGCCTTGTGACGATAGAGAGATGCAGAGACAGCTGCTTGCAGCAATGAGCCAACGGCACCAAATCAGCTCCGAGCAGCCTTGGTCCATGTTAGCTTTATAATGCAACATGCTGCCCTCCTGCCCCTCTCCCGGGATAAATAAAGTTAAGGAAAAAGTTTCCCTTCCTGTTGAGCTGGCCAGCTTGTCCATCATGGATTACATACACTCTTTGTCTTATATTCTCACAGTGTCTACATCTTTATTTCTGTCTCTCTCTCTTTCTATATCTCTGTGTGTGTCTCTCTCTCTCTCTGACATACACATATACACCACATACACACTCACACACTGTCTCCCACTGACACCAAAACAAAAGATTGACAGAGGCTAACGAAGTTCTAATCCCCTTCTAGGCTCCCTCCATGGTTAAAACTGTGGACTCAGTGAGAGGACTGACAGACTAATCTCTCTGGCCTAGACTCCCCCAAACCCCCACTGTCACTTTCTGGGTGACTGTCCAATGCATGCTTAAGATCACCCTACAGGAAACTACAACTATACACAGGAACACAAATAAAACATAACAGAATAAGAATTTTGGAACAATTTACTTTTTAGATATAGTTTTTTTTTGTGCCATAGCTAAAAATAAGGCTGCTTTGCTTATGCTGTTTGTGTGAAATACATGGATATATACAGTACAGTACAATACTATAAATATTTCCATGGAAGCATCAGCTTACTGCTAATACACCAACTTCCTGTTAATGCGTTGACTTTATTAGGACTTTTTGTATATAACAGTGTGGGCCAAAAAACTAACAGTAGGCTACATCGGTGAAGTCCACCAAGACAAAAAAAATACCTTGGGGGAGAAAAATATAAAAAAACTCACCCACATGCTAACTTAATACATAATCCCGCAAACACTTTGCAGATCTATGGCCTCAGCAAATAAACACAAAAATGGTTGGTCCAATCGAGTGTGCAGTTGTTCATTGCCACAGTGTCTGGTTCAAATTGATACAGTATCTGTCCCCAACATTCAACTCACTAACCCCCTTCCCTCCCTTCCCCTTCTTCCTCCCTTCCCACTCCACCCTGCCTTTGGTGGACCTATGCAGGCCTATTTTGGTATTGTTGAGTGTGGGGAATTGGAACCCCCATGATGCCATGCCCCACATCCCATGGTTCCATGTTTCTCTTTAAGTGGGGGATGTTTCATCCAACTACAATGTGTTATGTGAACCCAACACTGATCCAACTAAATATTGCCACATAATGTGCCAACAAAAACAATGGAATAAAATGGGCCAGTAGCACAATCATGTCATTGGGCAACTACACATAAGCTATCGTTATAGTAACTCCAAGCCTGCATGAAAGAATAGACCTCCACGAAAGGAAATCCAAGATTACATCTTAATGGCTATGTCATATTAATTTGGACCTTCATCAATCAACACAAATTAGATTACAATGAAATGAATATGCTAACATCACTGTAAATCTATTTGTTTAAATTACAAAGGAACAGTGTAGTCTACGATGTCATTGTAAGTGGGAGTTAGTTAACAAAACAATAGTACTCACTTGTCAAAGAAAAAAGGCATTTACTTGAATTGATAAATATTGAGTCTCCAGTTTCGATGACAGAAATATGTGTGGGTGTGTGTGTTTGTCTCACCTGCGATGTCACACATCTCAGCATCAGTGGCATTCTTCAGAGCCTCCTCCAGCTCTGGTTCTAGGGTGATCTGCTCACTATCAGGGATTTTTCCTGAACCTGGCTTAGGCACAAAGGTCTTCCCTGGATAAATATAGGGAGACAGAGAGGGGCAGAGAGGGGGAAACTAAAGATATAGAGTCTTCAGACCAAAAACCTTAATAATGGTGAGTTCTCACCATTATTACCATCATCTTACATTTTTCAGGCAACATTGTGTGTCCCTTAGAGTGGATTTGACTGTATTTTCAGGATGTCATTGGATCGTGTCTGCTTTAAAAAGGGATAAAGCTTTTCTTGGAACTGAGTTCTGCCCTGCATGCTGCCATAAATCTATGCATATTGAGTATTTAGAGTGCAGATGTCCCTTCAAGAGTTTTCAAGAGGTTGCTGAAGCTCAGTTAGCTACCTTTCTTCTCTCCAGTGAAGGGCACCAGGTCGTCCCTGTCTGCATGCTCCAGAGCCTGCTTCTCCAGGTGGTCCATCAGGGCGTCACGGTCAAACTGTCCTGTCGGGTTTTTCTTCGTCTGGTCACGCTGGCGGTAGCCGGCTGGCAGCATGGCGTTCTGAGGGAGGGCAGAGGTAATGTTTATGTGGTGGAGACAAGTACAGATTGTTCTCGCTGGTCTTCCTATGTGTTCTATCTGGCTGTACTGTATGCAACCATGGCAACCTAGATGGCTGTACTCTTGAGAAATACAAGAAAAAATTAAGCTGACACTTTTTTCCAAAGCGATTATAGCAGTGGTTAATGTGGCGGTGGTTAAATACCTCTGGATAGACATTTTGTCTTTATATGTTATCGTCCCAGTTGAGGTCAAGTACAGTACACAGTTATGGTACCTGTTTTAAACTTTGGCATTTGTGTGTCAATGAACCCCAACCCAAATGTGATGGGCATTCTTCCTCCATCCCCTACTCCTGGAGACTACAGGGCCAGTATCCCTGGGTGTTCCTCCTTATCCAGGTTTGTACCTCTGGATCCAAATCTTGCAGTTCATACTCCAGTTGCTCCAGCTCCTGTGGGCTGAGGCCCTTGAGGAGCGCATCCTCATCTATGTCCCGGGGGTCCGACATGTCTGCAGGCTGGTGGGGGCCTCCTAGGGCTCTCTCTCATACACACACACACTCACACACTGCTCCACACACCCCTAGTGAAGAGGGCACTGTCTGCGAAAGGGGACAGAGAAAAGAGAGGGTATGAGTTTAGATACTATGAAGATATGAAATAATATCGAATTTGACTTAACTTGTTTTATTGAGACAGCTCACTGCTTAATGGCTCTTTAAAAGATCATCGTAGTTCTACTTATCAACACAAAATACACAATGGACTGTATTCAATACTTAAGCACGTGCCAAAGCTGAACTGGAATCAGATCACAGATTCACACTTCTTACATACTAACTTCTATGGGCCGTGACAAACAAAGTGACAGAGAGAAAGAGAATTAATTCAGGCAATGGGGTGAAGGTGGGAAAATGAGAGAGAAGTAGCAAGAGAAAAAAAGAGGTGGTTCTTTGCTATTCTTAGTTCCAGTGCAGTGAGCAACAGGTTTAGAGTTACAGAGCAGAGACGTGAGAAGGGAAGGAGTGGGGTGGAAAGGGTGTTTCCTTTTTTATCACTGACTGACACTCATACATTATATTAGATCCCACCCCTGAAAAGCCACAAAACCTAACGCTGAATGACCACAGATAAGGAGTCAGATGGCTGAGCGGTTAGGGAATCTTAAGTAATCTTTAGTAATCTTAAGGTTGCCAGTTCGATTCTCGGCCGTGACAAAATGACGTTGTGTCCTTGGGCAAGGCACTTCACCATACTTGCCTCGGAGGGAATGTTCCTGTACTTTCTGTAAGTCGCTCTGGATAAGAGCGTCTGCTAAATGACTAAATGTAAATGTAACAACACTCTGGTACAACAAACTGGTCTGTAGTACATTTTCAGCAGTAGTGGTGGATAAACGAGAAACAATGACTATATTAAGCCTGGGCGCCCAGAGGAGGAAATGCCATAACAATTGAATACCTTAGGCAAAGTAGATGACTCACTGTGTGAGTAATGCAGCATCGTATAAGAGGTCAAATCCATTTTAATGTTCAGCCAAAATTCCATTCCAACTTGGTCAATGCAATTATTATTTATTTTTTATCAATCATATCAAGTATTGAAAACAAGAGAAACCCCTAACTTTCTGTTTCTGTGATTTAGAATCAGCATACAGTAGATGATAAATAACCTGGTAAAAAGTAAATAGATGATGAGAAACTACGTGGAACTAAGTAACTCATCAACATCAGGCGTTTCGAATCTTTAATACTACCAGGGACGATAATAATGTACCCACACATTTTAATAGCAATGTCAATGTCACATTTCCTTCACCAAGGTCCACTGAAAGTGATATGCCCTTAGCCTTCATGTCAACAAGGTGAATGTATCCACTGATCAGGTTACAATGAGAAAGTTTATTAGTGGACACAAAC
This sequence comes from Osmerus mordax, assembly GCF_038355195.1. Classification (NCBI taxonomy): domain Eukaryota; kingdom Metazoa; phylum Chordata; class Actinopteri; order Osmeriformes; family Osmeridae; genus Osmerus; species Osmerus mordax. The sequence continues at coordinate 4,663,511 of NC_090055.1, forward strand.
ATAGCTTGTGACTCGATGAAAGGCACATGTACACATCCTGTGACTATGGATTTACAACATCAACTAAATACAATGACTGTATAGTAGAGTAGTGTACCTGTACACAATGTGCTACAGATCACAATGCCAGTTTATACAATGTCTGAAATTGAAATGTTCATCTTGACAGGAAGTGCCTGTGTGGTGTGTGTGCATTTGTGTGTTTTTTTCAATCTTAGTGTTCCACGGACATGACATTTGCACAGTGGTGCTCTAATGTGTAAAGCCAACAACTCATACACTGGATCAAACAGCTGATTGTTTGGGAATGATGGAGGAGGTAAGAACAGGAGGAGCAGAATACTCGACTCAAACTTTAGGTTCATTTCAGATGCCATTCTGAAGTGTCTGAATACTTTGAACTTGCTTAAAAGTAAAGGAGTAACCATAGTAACCATTTTCTGTTTTTTCCCCTCTCCCTTGCCAGAGCGATGCGCTGTAGGACAAGCTTTACAACCCATTTCAATTAACTTGTGGAGATCTCACTGGACAAAAAAAAGAACCATATTGATGCAGCCCCTAAGTCTGGGGTTTTGTTTACATAAATATGGTGACTTTGAGTTTCATAATATCCATGCCCTGGAGATCAGATGACAAGGCCCAAATGGCCTTTCAATTAACAGCAACCAACTACATGATAATGAATCATAAATCATATTTGTGCATGCCCATTCCATACAGCAATTGAAAAAGGTCTAATTATAAGTTAATGTAACAGTTATGATTTGCATATACCACAGTATATACAAGATAAATGACCTAGGCCCAGTTTCCCAGACATGGATATAAACCTAATCCTAGACTAAAAAAGTTTTCAATGGAGATCTTCATTGAACCTTTCATTTACTTCAGGACTAGGCTTAATCCATGTCTGGGAAACTGGGCCCTAGAGTTCAACTCTCATGGTTTGACTTGCAGTAACATTGTAAATAGCATGTCTCATATTCCAGGAAACAACAGACTGGATGCTAATGAATGCACACCTGTCTACGGAATTCCCATGGGGTTTTTATGGGAACCAAAACAATGTGAGAATGGAAGACCTTACAAACTAGCTGGGTCAGATTGTGTCTTTCCACAAGTATTATCCACAAATGTGAGTTAACAACCAAACCATTAAAGGAGAGGCATTTATTAGCTGGCTCCTCTGCCTCGCATTCTCCATTTCTTAAAGAAAGACATTTTAATCCATGAGATAGAAATGGAAATACCTGTTGACACAGAAGGGAATCTGTATAAAATAAAAAAAGATTTAGCTCAAGTCTTGTAGTCCCTCTTTTGTGCAGTTCTGACATTAATGTAACATGTTTTGTCACATACTGTACAGCATGTTTTTGTCAACAATTACTGTCCAGACTGAAACTCTTAGGTACTCTCAACATATTCAAATGTAAAGTGATTTGTCCAAGTCTCTTGAGTACAAGGGACTTTGTAGACTCCATAGTCATATTCACCTCTGGCAAGACTCAATATGATATAACTGCATTACGCAATTCAGGTCAAGGTGAGAGTCTAACACACTACCTGTATGACAGGCAACATGACGTGTAGAAAGACCATTAGAAACGGTGTCCAAAGTGCCCAAAGCTGTGACTCACTTTGTCCAGCTGGCAGATCAGGAGATCGCACACCATTTGCAGGTCGGCTCCTCCAGTTCTTACCACTGAAGTGTAAAATTCCAAATCAACCCCAGCTTAATTTTAGCTTCACAAGTCAGCTTCTTGCAATGGCGTAAATCTTCTTCGGCTTGGGTTGCACTCTCAACCCAAACCAAGAGTGCCATTTGGAGGACTAAGAACTTTTATTCCAAAATTACTGTATGGTGTTCAGTATGGAGGTGTTGTTTCAAATGAATGAATGGGAATAGGTTGCCGATGAACATTGGAATGCATATAAATGGGTTATGTAAATATGTAGGCCTAGGTCACAAAAGCAGTGTATAGAGTAGCCTACACGGAATGAAGTGAAATTTTAATAGCATTTAGGGTTTATAGTGAAATTACAAAATGTACTGACAATATGTGAGTGGGAGTGCATTTGTGGAATGGTACATGACATAAAAAGATAATTAAGTTGTTTCCATTTCATATTCCTACGGAGCAAAACATTGTGAGTGAGAAGAAAATGGTATGCTAACCGTATCTACATGCAAAACATCTACCCTCTACACATCAATACACCGGCATAGCAAGTTCCTTCCATGCGCCGCTAAGTTACTGTAACTAAACAACGGGACTTTACTCCCTCCCCCACTTCTAATTATATAGTCCCCCTGAGTCAACATCACAAAAAGCCCCATGATGAATTAAGTGCAAAGCATTGGACAGCTATTAGATGACTTAACCCCAACATGCCTACAGAATAGTTTCATTTGAGTGACAATATTTGAGTTTAGGTACCCCTGTGGCGCCCCGCATTGGAAATGCCCCAGTCAAATGTCAACTCATGGGCAACGTTAGCCTGGGCAATAATAGAACAAAAAGGATTTGGTCTGGGTAGATGCATACCCATCTGTCAATGCAAGTCATCAAACTAACGTGAACATAAAGCAACATTGCATTCAGTTTAAATTATAGTTGATTTCCACTACAATGCAATACCATTTTTCATGGTACATAAATTAATTTGCTCATCAGGTGTTCAAATACACATGCTTTTTTTGTTACTCATGCACAGTGGTACATTTGGTAACCTGTTGCCCCAAGCAGACAGCCAGAGAGAGAGAGACAGAAAGAGAGAGAGATTAAACACTGGAGATCCCCTTGCCAGCAGTATTACACTAGTTCAGAGAGAGAAACAGCCTCTCACCTACCTTCACAAAGTAGCAGTGGAGCCCCTCGGCAAGGCAAAGCCCACAGTAGAAACCAGATAATGTTGTTTCTCTTTTTTCTCTCTCCCCTCCTGCTGGTTTTCTTTTTTTTTTCTATCTCCCCCTCCCCTTATGTCTCTCTCTCTCTCTTCCTCTCTCTGTCCCTCTCCCTGTCTCTGGTGTGCCAGGCTTCTAGGCTGCGATGCTGAGACAGGGATACTGGCAGCGTTTTGAGAGGTCAGCATTTTATTATTTTGGCTTTGCAAGAGTGACTGTGAATCACTGGAGAGGGGGGTGGGTGTAGGGAGTGATGGGACCATCCATGTGCTCATCGGGATTCAAACTGCCATTGGGGGACAACTGCTGTAAGGAAATGATGACACCTAGTGGTCGTTATTTGAATGAGTCTGACCATTTGACCATCTGACCCATGGTTACAGATATGCTACAGAATGTCTGTCATGCTATTGGTCATTGGTACCATGCTTCTCCTCTGTCCCTTACTCTACTCCTCTTTTCTTACTCTAATAAATTAATGCCCGATCTGAGTTCTACAAGTAAAGGTTGATTTGTGGACAGCATCAGGGCCTGCCTTCGGTTTTCCATTTTTATCACTTCCTTTGCTTAATCCTATTTACTCTCTCTGGCATCTTTTCCAACCCCCTCTTTGTGTCTGAAACTTCTCCGGTGTTCTACAGTACAGTCAATGTGTCCTTCTTTCTTCATGATTATGTGACACTTAGTTTAGTTGGATAGTTCCCAGAAAATTTTCTGTGGATGCAAATGCCTCTGTATTACAATTTCGTCCCTCCAGGAGGCGACAAACCTCCATTCAAGATCTGGGTTCTCTGTTGTATGACTGAAGATCAACATGATTGTGGCAATGATGAAACATGCACACCTCTTGTGCGTCTGTATATTACAACACATTAATTATTCAAGCATGCATTAGGCTAGTTAACAAACTAACTTAACTTTATTATCACATGATGAAACATTGCTGTGAGTCAAAATGAGTGCTACACAATATGCTAGGCATGCTTGAAATCTGTGATCAATTCAGATTAAATCTTTTGAAAAAGAGTATGAAACTCTTTCACACTCCTACTTCATCATAACCCTTCTTTACTGTATCCAATACTGTATTGGGGGCCACATCATGAACTGGCATCGCTTGTGACATAAGTTTCTGTTCTCTGTTTTGTGAATAGTTACGTATGCAGAATATGTTGAATTGACATGCACAGAATAGTTTTCCATCTGAAAAAAATGTGTCATAGACATTAAAACACAATAGACTTCCTTATTTAGGTCACTTGCGTCACTAAATAGCTTCCAAACAGGAAATTAACCATATATACGTAATTCTCAATTTGGCCACCAGATGGACTCGCTCTTTAAAACGAGGAACAAGTTGAGCTGAAAGACAAAAGGTCTTTGTTGCAAATATGTCTTTTCACAGAGCTTACAAATACAGAATGTGCTCGGAGCACGAGTGTTTACAGCAAACAAAAATCTGTTTAGGTGACTCCTATTCAGTTTGGGTTCAGGAACACCTGAAACTGTAAGAGCCAATCATGTGTCAGAAACTACAAGCACATTCAACAGAATGTAATAGTCTTTCTTATTGATAGCTTGGAAGTACTCCAAAGTTAGTTGGATTTAAACTTGTATGTGTGTTCTCTTTGGTACTATAAAAGGTCATGGCATTTTTGCTCTTGTGTTTCACGATTACCTTACTGTATCAAGTTATTGTGTCAGGAATGCTAGATCTGCAGTCTCTGGTGTTATGTTTGTAGACGTATTATTTTGGCAATTCAAGTAGATTTTTCTGGATTCATGTTAATCACAATTATTATATTGATGAAAGTTGAAAAATTATCAGATAATACATTTAAATTTTGAACAGCATGCATGGCCCGTCCGTTCCATTGACTCATTCTGCCATCCAAAAGGCTGTTTCTTATCTTAACTAGCTAGTTGTAGCCAAGTATTATTGTATCTACATTGTATCTTATATCTCTGGGAGTGAGAGGTTCTTTGTCAGTATAACGCCCTAGTTGGGAGGTGAGTTAGGGTGATCTGTGATACTGGATGGTAGGTTGGAATGGAATGGAATGAATACACACACCCACCATGCCTGTCATTGTTCAAATGTCTTAAAACTCAGATGAGTGATGTATTTTCTCTCTCCACCCAAAGTACTGTAGTCATATCTACTACATAGTTCAGTTGGGTGAGGCATGAAATAGGTAGCATAAAGGTACGCAGTTCATTTGACGAACAGGCTAAATATGCAACCCGTGCTAAGTTATTTATTTGACACAATAGTTTATTAAAAGTCTACTCTGGTAAATACAAATGTAGTCACATTAATGAGAATTGGCGAGGTCTAATGCATTATTGGTATATTTGAATTGACCTTATTACTACTGTTTTTGTCTATGCTTGTAAATATATATAAACCTGAATGGGGGAAAAGTTGAATGGAGGCTGAGGTATGTGCTACGTGTGAGCAAGGTCCCAGCGTTCATGGTCACATGGCAGATCGCATTTCCTTTGTCCCTGAACCTCACAGGCTGCTTTGTCTGTGAGAGGGGATCCAATTTCCCTTGGCGTTTCATGTCTCCTCCTACCACATTGCTCCCCCTCTCTTTTTCTCTCACTCCCTCACTCCCCCTCTTTCAGTTTTCCCCTCTCATTGCCTTGCTCTCCATTGAGGCAGTGCAGACACAATACAGCATCTGCCAGGGCTCTCAATCTCGATGATACGTGTAAATATACCATGAACCTATACCCTGATGAGGAAGTAATAAAACAAACATATGTATCCCAATACAAAGTTACAGCGAGAGTGGTTTGGGTATGTATCAGTGTTTACATTAAATATGTGACCTGAATCTCCATACTCCCAGGATAATCCCAGGATCTGGGCATCTCGTAATTTATACTGAAAAACAACATGTGGTATGTGAAGCATCCCCCCTTAAAAAAATGCCTTTGATTGTATTGTTGTGTGGACGTCTTCTTGTAGGCCGGCAGGGGCCGTAGCTGAGGGTCTGCCTGGCAGACTGGGGTCAGGGGCCTTTTCCCGCACACAGTCGTCATTGAAAGCAAAACAAGCCCCCCCCCCCCCCCCCCCCCGTGTCCTTCCTCCAGCCAAGCTGATGTCAAGGGTTTGGAATGTGGAAAACAGAATGTACTGGGGGGGCCTTGTTCTCATCGACTGAATAGTCCTTGGGCTGGAATCCAAACCACATGCCACACAGAGAGGCGAAAGCAGGGGAATATGGTGGGGAATTAGAAAAGTCTAAGAAAAGGGAGTATGCTAGAAGTATACAGAAAAATTGGTAGTTTGGGAGAAGCAGAATTATGTAAAACCAAATTGATGAAAGAGAATTGAGAACAGATATCACCTTATATTTCTGTGATTAGAGGTGTATAAAAGTGAAAGAGAAAGAAAACAAAGTGAAAACAAAAAGGGGAGGGAAAACACAAGATGATGGCATTTATTTGTCAATTAAACTTCCATTTAGATTCAGAAAATCCCAAAAAGTCCAGGTTTCTGGTCAAAACTAAATAACAAAAGGTGTTCAGGAAAGACATTGCTAACAAATAGTAGAGTGTAAATGACAACAATGAGGAATGTAAAAAACAAAATGCACAATTGGAAAGTGAAAATGAAATGGCTTATTCTCATGTGTTGACAACACAACAAAACATAATTATGTAATGAACATCCATCATGTCCAAAACTACCCTGACAACATTTACCTACAAAGTGTGTTGCTGTGTCAACTTCTAATCTTCAGCCTGAGACAAACTGTCAGAAATTTTATTTCAGAAGGCTTCATACAGTGTTCTGTGGCAGCAGAACAGAATTACATGGTGATTAGGTGAAAAAAGGAGGGTGACAGTGAGGGTTTTTAGGGGGTTACATAAAGACTGTTAACATAAAAAATGATGTGTTGTGTGTCACTGGTATGTGGCCATCATCCTTAAAGATCTAGTCTGGCCAGGATGAATGACCGTTGTTACTAGTCCTTGTTATTTTAACATCTCGTAACGTCTGCTGAGTTCACTAAAGTGAGTCTATGTTGCAAGTCAGGACATGCTCCCAGTCCCAGCCCAAACCACGCTTTGGTTCGGAACACAATGTTCCTTGTCCAGTGACTGACGTAACTGTTCCTCTCTATTCAATACACGCACAACAAGCTGAATCCTGCATGCTTATTCCAGTTGTCATACTGCATGTTCTCACTGTCATGCCTCATCCCAGCTGATGTCACGATCCACTCCGTGGATCAAAATGTTCTCATGGGTCATAAAAAACAACTTGATTGTATAACTACATAGAGAGGTATGCATGCACGCCAAACTTGTCTGCAGTGATGTAATGTACACTTTTATACATGCCATAACTACATTATGTACAGTACTTTTACAACAGATGTTTTATTTGGAAAGGAGGTTGACACCATTGTTAAAGTAGCAAAAGCTTCTTCAAGACTTACAGAACAATTCTTAATTGTCAAACAAGCAACTTGTGGGTCTAGTAGAAATCTATGGGGGCGGTGCATCAAACATCAACAAGTACATTTCAACTTGTAGTGAAGACATACCGTGTATGAAATTTACATTTACATTTTACATTTAGTCATTTAGCAGACGCTCTTATCCAGAGCGACTTACAGTAAGTACAGGGACATTCCCCCGAGGCAAGTAGGGTGAAGTGCCTTGCCCAAGGACACAACGTCATTTCGCACAGCCGGGAATCTAACCGGTAACCTTCAGATTACTAGCCCGACTCCCTAACCACTCAGCCACCTGACTCCCACAGAAATACTTGAGACAAGGAAGGAACACAATCTGATCATTAGACAATGCCGGAATGCCATTCCTTTCCTGATAGTGCTTGCCTCCACATTACTGTAAGTGGTCATGTTTGTGCAGGGTTGGGCAAACTTGTGACTTAACTAAGGTGTGTGCTGCATTGTTTAATTGCTCACAGAACATGTGAGCATTTCTTTACTAAGCCCAAGTTGGTTTTAATGGGCATCTTTCACATGCCACACCAACATCTTCGACTTTGCCCATTGTGAGGTGTGAGGCGGAAATGAATAGGTGTGGATGTTTGAACAGACAAGAATTAACACAAACACACACACATAACTTACTGTATGCTATCCTGGCAAGTTCATGCATGTTCAATGTTCTCTATAAACGGAGACCTTTGCCCAAGTCTATACATCGGTCAGAGGTCAGTCTGCACATAACTGTCATAGTGAAAACTTGTGATGGTACATTGAAATGATGCAGCCCTCTTCTGAATCATAATATTTCTTCACAAATAACCTTTCAGATATTTCTCTATCCATCTTTTTCTGCAGAGTGATTTACAGCCATAATCCATGCCCCAGCTATTGTAAACACTTTAGATCTGGCTGTGTGTCAACGCCAATGACAGGATGAGAACAGGGTAAACGACTGTTCCCAGAGCAAAATACTGGCAAGCTGAGTCCTTATACTGTAGCTCACAGCCTAAACTGAATTCCAGGTTTATTTAGCTATATTGTTTATTATTTAGGTTTATAAGAGTGTCTGCTAAATGACTAAATGTAAAATGTAAAATATAAGAAAGTATAAAGGCACCAAACATGAACATCTTGAATGACAGATGAATTTTTACACATGATAGTGTATTGTGGTCAACTCCTTCTTCTTGAAATCAACATTCTGGAATAAAAAAGTGTTTATTTGTTTTGTCTTTATTTTATTCAACTTTAATGCTTTTTGCTACAACATAAAAATATGTTTTCACCACATTTCACCAACCTCACTCTGGCAGGAGGCTTTAGGTACTTTCCTCAGCAGCAAACAAAACGTCTTGCTTGAAAGCTCTCTCATATTAATGTTTTGCTAATGCTATCCCCCACTACTTCTTTTTCTGAAATTATTTCAGCTTCTCAACCAACTTTATTTTGGCCAGTGTACAGCAAGATTTAGAATCCTTTCCTGAAACTGAGTAGTCATTGGTGAGAAAGTACTCATCGGATATGCAGTGAAGATAATAAAATCGAGGTGGAAAAAAAAATATATAACAACCCAATTCAAATGTTTTCAGATTAACTCCCACAGGTGTTTGTTTGAGAAAACATGAATAGTCACCTTACACCATTTTGTTAGCATGAAGACATTCAAACCATTCCCAAGCCTTTTGATAAGATTGACTGCACCTCAAAGAATTAAAGGCCTGTTATTTTCTCATGGGATTCTAACCTGTTTACTCTCTACTCTCTCACAGACAGCTGATGGTGCTGTTCTTAACAGTGCTTACAAAGCATAAGTCTTTCATCTTCCTGCGTGGGAATGTTATTGGTTCAGTTCACCTGTAACTGAATATGACCTAACATGAGCCTCACTGTGAAATCCTCCTGTTATGTGCCAGGAAGCTATACAGTAAAGGTGACTACCCCTCCCCCAAACTGGAAACAAAACAAACTGGAATAACCAAAGGCTTGTGATTACAGTTGAACAGGTTGGATCTTGACAGAGGGCAAAGTGTACTGCCTCGGACCGGTATTCATGTGATTAGAAATAACCTTAGAAGTGGTTTTGATGCATGGGAGATGTCCAATCCATTTCATATATTGGCCTACTGGTATGCAATGTGAACTTCCTTATCATGTTATTAAACATGGTACTAGTGTAAATACTAATAGGTATATGAGTTTCAAGGAAAAGACAGGTTTTGAGCCTGTCCCAGGGTATGTTTTCTCTAGAAGAAAGCCAACAACATCAGGTGGTAGAAGTACTGAATAGTTAGACAGAGAGAGAAAGAGGAAGAAAGAGAGTTGCCGTCTAAAGTCAAAATCATTTTAACTTGTCAGGACTGGTAAGTCAGTTGAGCAGGAAAAGAATTCCAGTGCTATAAAACAACAACAAAGAAATTCCAGAGATAAAGAATAAAGAAGTGTCAAATGACACATTTTGGTTGTTAAGTATACTGTTTTCAAAGATTTCTTTCTAAATATGACCTGACCAAGATCATTCTAAACTGCTTTTACTTAAAAGATGGAGGAATTTTAATATAATTGATGTTAGTGTTACAAATGACAACACTATATTCACAAAGGTGGAAAGCTTTATGAGAATCAGCCAATTCCCATCCCAACCAGGGTACCTTGAAAGAAGTAAGTTTGAAAGTAAACCATGAAGGCCTTTATATCCACAGAAACTATTTAGTTTCAGTCTCTGTTAAGTCTGAATGTGAAAGCGCTCGAAACTAGAGCTTCCTTAAGAAACTGCGTGGGTGGCTTAAAGAATTTGCCGAACCCAGAGAGCCAAAAGATTTTCTGTAAACGCAGACATAAATTTCCCAGTCTAAAGATGCAAAACACCACAGAGCAGCCTTTAATAAAGCCACTTACTGAGTGGGAGTTGAATACAAATGTACCCAAAACACTGTGGGTTAACCCTATGTTAACACCTACCAAGGAAAGCTCTTTGGTGAAACAGTCATACAGGAAATAATAAAAGAACAGATCTTGGTGTTGAAGTTTTTTTTTAATGAATCTAGAATATAAAATCTTATCAGAAATGTTTTTAATTATTTACAGCCTAATCAAAACATAATGGTTTTCCATCGTAAAGTGTGGTTATCAAATCACCTTACCCGCCACTGTGTTTGTTGTTTGTTCCTTTGACCTTTAAGACATTCCTGGCTGTCTTGGTGAAAATTGATGACTCATATCTCTATTTCAAATCTAGAAATATTCATCATGATAGTATCTTTTCTACTGGCTGAAAAAGGAGTGAAAAAAGTTATTATTAAATCATGTGATAAAAAAATATTTTGAACCCATGCCTTTGATATTTTTATAGTAGAAGAGTACTTCAGCTCCACCTCTTAGCATATGAAATATACTTAAATATGTTATGCCCTGTTGTCAATGCCTCATGTACCGTAGCAGAGAGAACCAACATGGTTTAACTTATTAACAGACACTGGGAAGGCTGGAGTAAACATGCTCGCAATAATCATGTGCAGATGGCACATGCAGATCATTAACATAAACATTGCCCAGAAAAGGAAATACTCAAATAAAGGAGACAAGGAGTGATAAGTCATAAACATGCACATATTTGCAAACTATATGACAGGCTTGTTAAAGCTTGATCCCCCAATATAATCTTCTAGCACCAAGCACAATACAGTGAAGTGTAAAACTGACATATGCACATAGATCTACAACTTAAATGATATAAACTCCACATGGTAGGTGTGGAATACCTAACCAATACATCAAGACAAGCCACCGCTCTGAACATCAGATAATTGGGTACTTTCAGACTGTGTTGTTGGTCCCATATTTCAATTAGGCTAATAAAATTTATGATGGGGTTGAAAAGAGTAATGTAATCAAACAATAGTAGGGAGTGGCATCCTTTTCCTGTGTCCTTCAGGTAAGTCAGTGTCATCAACTGTGTTGCTTCCTCATTGGTTCTCACGTGTAGTCTTTGTTTTCCTTCTCGGTTTATTTTCACTCTTACAAGTGAGTGACCTCTGGGATACAGGTGTATCAGTATTAAAATGGCTGCAATGCAAATTAGGATAGGCTAAACACAAATATTGGCTCATGCAGGTACAAGCAGTAGAGATACCACACACATACTCAAGCCACCTCAAGGAAAAACTTGAGCTTATTTGCACAAACTTTACACAATTTCTACATGCTGGGGGAACCTGTGCACTATGCAACTGAAATGTTAATAGTTCAGTCAAGTCAATCACATATTACATTTGAGCATTTATTGTTACATGTAGGTTTGACTTTGGCGGAGTGGATGATCTAAGGGAAGCACTCCCTGCCTCCTCGATGCAACACATACATACATGACATATGAGGCAGGGAGCAATAGAGATATAATCCCCCTGATGGATAGAGTGGATGTGCAAAATGTACATGACTTGAAGTAACATGCATGTGACCAAGCACTAAGAATAACTGTAGTTACTATATTCAGCATGAACAATGTTTGACCACATCAATAGTTAGTTTCCATATCAGTTTTTAGACATTTTACTGTCTAAGATAAGCCCACCCGCAGTTATATGGATTTTGATCCCAATAACCAGTTTTATGGCCTGGATAACAAAAGTTATATTTTAGATTTGACAATTGATGTAGTTTTTGTTTATACGTTTCTAAAATATTTGATGTTTGGACATCTGAATAGCAGTATTTCATCCTCTGACAAAACTGCTTGAGTTTGATTTTGCAAAAGTAGCCTATTTATAGGGGCTGTTGGCATTGGTATAAGCATTTGTTTAGGACCTTTTTCTTTTTTCCTATTGCTGTAAAACAAGACTGTGTAGGCCTACAGGGACTATATTGGGAACCCCCTAATGCATTTTGTACTTTCCCTAGCAGTTATTTTCACATTCAAATCATTCACTAGGCCCACTTCCTGTTATAGAACATTACATTATAATTATGTGATTTTTCAGATTAAGATCTACATGACGACAACATCTGTAAATAGAAATAAGTCATTTGTTTTCCAAGACATTATAGGCCTACTTCCAGGTTTGTTGAAGACATGAACATAATGCTCTCCTACCCGGAATTAAGTGCTGTGTTCTTCGTGGTCACAGTAGGCCTACGCATTTTTTTCCCAACAGTCGCCGCCTTTTTATTGTCGTCATTAGGGAGCGGCAGTTTGCAGCTGATAGGTGGCCGCTTCGTCGAAAAGCACCGGATGTACCGCTTTTTGGAAAATAAACAGAGCTCAGTTGTTGAAAATAGTTAAACTTTTGACCAAGCGCAACTGCGTCACCGCCCTTTTTCTGATATGACCAATCATAACGAAGATAAGACTGAGCGTTCCGTCAAAGTACCTCTTGATAAATTAAACAAAACGTTGAGCGCAACTTTGTCAAGGGATATTGTCATGGAAACGTACGTATCACGTCACCGAATTGTATAAAATAGAAACTTTAAAAAGTGCCACTGACTCCCCTTTTCCACAAAATGCATTGCTGGCATTTGATCATGGGTATCATGCAATAAGGTTTAATTATGACAGAAATATCCTGTAATTGTTTATGATCCTTCCAATCGGTGCTCATTGGTAAATGTTTGATCTTTCAAAGGTTAACATGCAAGGTATATGAATTGCCACAAATGATTAAAAAGCAACGCCCCATATGGTAAATCTGTCTGGTTATTCTTAAATTCCTCCATATTCCTCCTATAGGAATAGGCTGAATATCTTTGCATAAAGGCTAACACAATTAACACAAGTGTGTAAACTGAATTTGTGCATGGTAGGCTAGTACTGTCTCTTACACCAAATAGTACCTATTCAAAACAAGGCATGGGCTGAATAGGTGTGCTTATATTGTCTGTTGTAATCCCCATTGCCAATATGAAAGACATCAGCCCTGACCCACATTCACAAACTGCACTAGAAAGACAAAACAAAAGCAGACAAAAGACAAGAAGGCTCTTCCACCATGCATAGACAAACCTGACAGTGGGAATCCAAGAGACACAATTCTGATGTTTCAAGTGGTGCATTGAAATGCATTGAAAATGTGTCATTTGACAATAAAAATGTGAACGATAAGATTAGGCTGTCAGGAAAAGAACGTAGCCATGTTTTACAATGTGAATCACATTTTTGTTTTTCCACAAAGTAGGCCTATTATTATAATTTTCAGAGAATATTGACAGACAGAGGTGCCCCTTGAGAAGGTGGGGGTTAATTGCTTTTCTCAAGTTGATGGGCACAAGTGAAGTACTACAAAGTTAACCTTCAGTTGTTTTAGATTGCATGCCCTCTGGTCAAGGGTGGGAATCAATTTTAATTATGAATTAATGGTTTGATTAATAAAAAGACCACTAACATTGCAGACAACCTTTCTCAACTTGACATTCACAAAATGATCAAAACTACCCTTGCATTGCAAAGCTATCCGGATTATTTTGAGATAACACAGAGAAGGACAATTCCATTGCCCATTATCCTTGATCCCTGGACATTGTGGACAAAATATGAAATCTCACAAATCCCTTAGTCATTCACAGTCATGCTGGGTCACATGAAAAGCATTACTTTGTAATGACTCTACTGTTGCAACCACAAAAACTGTGCTTTGGCAAATGACCCCCTGATCTGATGTGCTTTGTCCATCCGCAGCACTGTGTTTAGCTTTACAATGAACCCAATGACTCAACATTCTAAAAGGATCCACAGAATAAAAACGGAGGTAGACGACAACACAGCCAACCGGTGCATTACAAAACATGACATTATGTCTCATCCTTATCACAATTTTCCAAACAAAAGGTGAAGGGTCACCTGACAATGACCATTTCTGATTTTTTTTAACCTGTAGATACAGAAAACCATGGTAAGGGACGACCATGCCTTTACAATGTTTACTGCTGGAGCTTTCGGCAAACACAACCCTTCAGGCACAGTTATAAATGTGGATCCTCCTGTAACTAGCTTTATATAACATCAAATTAAAGAAAATGAGTGACCCACTTTAGTCAACATTGTTTTTGCTATGGTCCACAGTGTCCTGATCAAAATAGCGTAATCCACAATTTCCACTACTTGAAGTGAGAACATTTAGAATTAAATCATGGGCAATATACATGTAGCACATTCCAACGGTTTATAGTCATTTTCACTGGACTACATTTTTGACTTTGCAGAAAATGGAAAAGGCTATTAGTCCATTATAACCTCCCCATGGATCATTATCCTGGCTTCTAGTCATGAATTAGGATAGCCGGCCAAAATTGTGTTGTTGCTTGAGTATTTTACAATAGAATAGGAAAGATAAAGCTCCTTGAGGTTTGTCAAAAGTATTTGATTACAAACAAAATACTGAACATTCTTTAAAAATGATCTGGTTTATGCTTTCCCAAAAACCTTGTTTTTGAAGTTCGACAGCAATTCTCTTTCTTTCTACTGTTGTTAGGTTGCAACAGTAGAACAAACACAGAGTACTTGTTGACTGTGTTAGTTGTTGGCTAGAGGTTTAACTGTATTCCCTGAAGATTGATGGCTTTTATCTTACATAAAAATGTAGACTGAGAAAAGTTAATTGTGGGCAAGTTCAAAGCAGAATATCAATAAGTATATTGATAATTTATGAGTGAACAGGGAATAACGCACAGGGACAAGTTTCACCAGTGTACTTTGTAATAAACACATGACACATGATCTTGTGGATTGAATGTGATCTCTCACTCAGACCAAGTCATTGAAGTACAAGGTTCAGAGGTCTGTGTGAGGTGGCATACAAGACAGCAGTATACACTTTGCGAAATCTGCTAAATGACTAAATGTAAATACCACAGTCACACTTTAACTTGAATACGATTTCTCTCACATCTTATATTACATTATTCCAAAAAGTAAAAAGTATTCTCAGTGAAGAAGAGAACTCTTTTCGCACTGGTCTCTGTCAATAATAAACTTGTCAGCTGACTTCTGGGAAACTGTAGCTTTTTTTAAATTGCAGGGCGGGTTGTTGCTAAGGGGAAGTGGAGAACCTGTCAGCCAATCGTACAGTTAGTTTTTTTTTTTTGCAAACAAAAAACCCTGCCCTTTTGCTCAAGTTACCTAACTTGTAAATAACCTTTAATCTCTTCAGCTATGCAGTGTTTCTGAAGGGAATAAGTCTGTACTGGTCTTAAGTTACTATACTTTAATCAGTCAAGAACTGCAGCAGCTTTGAAGT
The DNA here is from genome assembly GCF_038355195.1 of Osmerus mordax. Classification (NCBI taxonomy): domain Eukaryota; kingdom Metazoa; phylum Chordata; class Actinopteri; order Osmeriformes; family Osmeridae; genus Osmerus; species Osmerus mordax. Next base: position 4,679,122 of record NC_090055.1, read on the forward strand.
TACTTATGTAAAGAATTTGAGATACAGACAAAACATTTCCTGGTAAAAGGTTTCTAGGAAGTCATGTGCAAATGTACAAAGCAAGCTCCTTGAGTTTTGTCAAAAGTATTTGATTACAAAGAAAATACTTCTTACAAAAATACATTCTTAAAAAATTATCTGGTTTATGCTTTCCCCAAAAACCTTGTTTATCAAGTTCGACAGCAATTCTACTTGTTGACTGTGTTAGTTGTTGGCTGTAGCATAGATATGGCAAAATGTTTATCAAAAACCAATTACAATAATTTTACTAGTTTAGCAAGTCATTACTTGTAACCTTTTTAACTGATGTATTCTTCAACTTCTGTAGTTTGTGGTTAACCACTCCATGTACAGTTTGTATGGTGTAAACCCCTATACATGTTCACCTCACAGTTAATTTCCCCAGTGTTAAATCCAAGGTGTTTGAGAAGGCCCACGTGTCCTTGTACTCTGGTAACCACAGAGGTGGCCAACGTCATTAGCTTCTGGAGAGGATTAGGTGAAGTCTGGTGTGAGCAGTCACCATGGACACGACATACTGTGTTTCCTCATAAGACCTCTATGAGAGTGTTTGTCCTGTAACCAGAGACAACAAGGATGATCTGAACAAACAAGGGCGCAGGGACACACACACTGACAAAGCTGCAGTAACTGTTTCAAAGGATTCCCATGATCAAACCTTATTACTGACTTCCTTCTGCAGGCTTTCACAATAATATCCTTAAAATCTAAGGCATATTTTTTCATACCCCTTACAAATAAGTCATTTAACCTTTTAAAAGAGAAGCTGTTATTGAAATACATAAATAGAATAATGCCTTAAGAGATACATTTTGGACATTTCCCTGGGAAGTTGCAAACTGTACTCACCATAGTCACCAGTTCAAACCAACAATACCTTGTCTATTGGTATGTTCCATAGCTGTTTGAAAGGATGCCAGTTTGCATCACAGGTCAACGTGTCCATCCACCTATAGGGACATTTTATTTGGAGCATTTCTTTTAAAGTTATCGGGAAGCCTATGTAAATTGTGAGATAATTATGCCCTTTTTACTCATGTTCAAACAGACTGGGCAGACCTGCAAACTTCCTTTCCACATTGACATCAGTCTTGAATCAGTAGCCTTTAATAATCACTTTAAGCCGTGAAGTTTAAGGCCTTGTCTAGCATGACCAGTACAGCTGGAAGATTTAGTAAACGGCAGTTACTGAAACTCCAATATGCATATGAAAATTCATTAAAAACGAGGAATGAAATGAGGAAGTTTTGGGCTGCCACCAAATCATTGCACAGATGACTAAACAATTTACTGAAAATATTTTACATAATCAACTGAACTCATTTGCTGTAATGACCTTGCAATGCAAGTTTGATGCAATTTAGTGTTTGCACACATTTAAATGTTATTAAAAGGAAGTTTACTTTGGTGTGTCAAGCAATCATGTTGTAAACTTATTCTGTTTATTGCATTGGCTAAGCTATGTATATTCATATACATGTTTGAGTGTATATTCATTTTCCGACAGCCAAATGAGGCTTGACTGCAAGCCTGTGGTTAGGTGTGCAAAACTGACGCACCATTCAGCTAGGCAACGTTGCCACAGCAGCAGCAGTTTCTAGGAAATAACAGCCCTGGCTGCTTCTCTGGGGTGGTGTGAATAAACAAAATACTTGACGTGTTTAGTGAATGAGGAATTCAAGTTAGAGCTGGAGTGTTTTGACTGCATAAGAAACTAGTGTTACAGTAGAAAGAAATGTTGACACCCACCCCCCCAACCCCTTAAGTGAATAATGTAGGGTGTCAAACTCAGATCAAGTTTAGCATGTCTGATTTATTAAATCGAAGCCACTACCAAAAGGAAATATTGTGACACCATTTAACTGAATCTCAAAGAAGGGCTGAAAAACGGTCCCAAAAATATTGCTGAGAAACTATAGCAGTAGCTTCAGAGTAGATTTGGGATGCAAGCTAAATGACAAGGATTGCTCTCAGCATGAAATATTTCAATAGACGGCTGTCTCCAATCATGCATCCATCAGCACCATGTGAATTTTGCGTCAGACAATGATTACCAAATTGCCCTTCTGGTAAACAAATAATCGTACAAAAAACAAACTCAACATAAGGTGAATTTAGAAATGCATTGCTCTCTAATGTTGAAGTCTTACAAAGTAAACTGTCAAATATTACCACTATTTTACCAGGATATTACCTTGTACAAAGACCCATATATTTTAATTTTGTACCATGTAAACCATAGACCCTGGCATGGTGGATGGGCTGTGTTGAAAAATTGTCTGGTCTTTCCTACACTTCCAAATAAAGGCTTTTTCTGTAGCATGTCTGACCATACAGTCAACCATATCCTTAGTTAAAGTCAGCAAAGTTCCACTTCTCATTTTTAACTGCATCCATTGACATTACTGATTTACAGCAGATGTTAGACTAACAATTTTTCAAGAAACTGAAACTCATTTAAAAAAATAAAAGGTTTTAAGGCAGTGATGAGGCCTCCATCTTGGTTACAAATGGCATTGACCATTTGTGGGTATATAAAGTTGCCATTTCAAATGTACAAATGTACAATTTTGATGTACAAAAGAGTTGGCAAAGTGATTTTATTTTATACATTTATTACAAAAATAAATTTATCAATAAATAAGATGAAGTTATTTGTGCCAACTATTTCAAGTGTCCTTACCCAGTATGCACCCTCCAAAACAAATAGAACATAATTGGGGGGTAGAGGAAAAGCACACATTTACACACACTGCACATCTCAAAAATAATTCTCATATAGTCAACTTGGATGGGGAATTTCAATATATTAAAAAAAAAAAAAAACAAGAAGGAAGGAAGAAAAAAGGAACATTGTTCAGTGAACTACATAATTCGCTTCGGTGTTGAAGAGTGATGGAATAGTCTTTGCTTCATTGCTTGGACATGGAGAGAGAGAAAAAAAGTCCAAAGTCCAAAGTCCAACAAGTTCACCTGATCAAAAGGGCCAATGTTGCCCCAATCCCAGCAAATCCAGCGAATGCCATTAGGGTGTTCCTCACTGTGGATTCTGTATTGGCAATGCGAAAGAATTCCACAAATCCATCCTGAAAATGATCATAGGCAAAGTTAGATGAATTGTGGAGCAATAAGTTGAACACGTGTAACCTTTAACGAGAACACAATAGTTATGCAAGTCACATCCGGTCATGCTAGACATAAAAAAATCATGACTCACCCATGAATTGTTGCTGATCAGCCAGTCTCGTTGATCACCAAGGAGGTAATTGGAGATCTCTTGGCCCACCAACTCAACACAGTTCTCTCTGCCATTTTTCTTCTGGTACTGGCACACCACCGACCCAAAAGCCACCAGACTGACAATACGACCCCAGTTGGTTGTCCCATCACTGAAGATGTTCTTGGCCACTGACGTGATAACACTCATGTCATCCCCTCTGTCATCCAACCTCAGTTTGGAGATCATACCTGTGTGTCAAAGTCTGGGTCAGAAACTTCACTAAGCAAGCTGCATGGTTAGGGTTAACTAACTACTACTGGACTACTAGCATTGTTATCAACTATTTGGGAAACAAAAAAATCTCACTACTTAAACATTGTTATTTCATTGGATAAAAATGCAAAAAATATTGAGAATGCCACAAGCTCAAGGCCTGCCCCATCATAGCAAATTCTCTAATGTCTACTAAGAATAGGAAGTTCTTCCTAAAAAAAATAAGTCCTGGGTCACTAAAAGGAGAAGTGGAAAACGGGCCTCGTGCAATGAGTCACGGATACATAGCAATCCAAGTTGGGCCACTGTATGCCTAGTCTAGCATGGTTGGACTTTTTTCACTTTCAAAATTAGCTTACCTTTGTACGCGAGTTGATGTTTTTCAATTACGTCTTCCACGACTCGTTTCATAGTCGAAAAAGGTTTGCTTTGGTTACGACTACGTTGCGGCCCAGATTGTCCCGTGTAGTCCAGAAGTACACTCCCTATTAGTTCTCTGGTATCATGCTCCAATACTTTATCACCTGAAGGGCAGCTGCTGGTAAAATCTAACCCATATTCCATAGAAGATGACAATTCGGGAGTACAAGGCAAAGAACCCTCATCGTCATTGATTTTCTGGAGTGACCCATGATTCTCCAATATACCGCTTTTACAGGCGCTTTGGACTCCTAAAATCTTGGGTCGTACTGGAGTGTCGCTGGTCAAAGTTTCCATTTGCTTATCCATTTTGGACGGGGCTCCAGTAGCTGTGCCATAGTGCATCTCGACGACTCCATTTTGAGGCGGAACGAGCAGATTAATAACGCTGGCTGTTGCTCGTTTTGTTAGGATAAAACTCATCTTGGCGTTTACTTTGGAATAAATGAAAGCTCAGCTTCTGATTCAATAAAATTTAAAAAAGTATTTAACAAACGTGTGTTCCGTATAAAGATAGCTTTTACCAAGATGCCGAAATGTCCGCCATCTCTGACGAGTAAGGCAAGAACGGAAACGATCCCGAGTTGGTAAGCCTTAATAACGCAAGAGGCCACGCCCAGGAAGACGTTGGGCTGACTTCGACGACGTAGGCTACCTTTTAAATGTTTTGTTGACTGTTGTTTTATTATTTTTGTATACACTTTCTGATGTGGTGATTTTTACAACATGTTTGCTGTCATTGCTATTGCACACATGCATGGTAATTTACAGACACATAGTCGTGCAACAGTAACTTAGCCAGCGAGTGGGACTGCAAGAGGAAGCCCAAATATGGTCTTTTTGTCTTTCGTTCTTTGTTTCCCCTCCAATTCTAAATCTTGAATTTAAAATGTATACAACTTTTGGGGCGTTTTAAAAAATGAATTTGGTGGCCACAACCTTATCTGCTAGGTCGTAAAAGGAAACTGCAGAGCTCTTGCTTTTATTGAATTAGAAGTTACTCTGCATTCCAGACATTGTTTGGGTTAATGTTCACACAGAATTCCAAGTAATGCAGCAAAAAAATGCTGCTTATCTCGGTGTTTCAGTTACGCATCTGACGTAAGTTGAGTGAAGAACTTGGGTGTTACTTCCCTCTACAGGTCAACGTTTGTAATACATTTCCATACATGCAGTCCACCCTTTATAAATCTGTACAAAGACAAGTATAACGACAACAACAAAAAATACAATAAACGTATACAGTGCCCATAATCATTTGTATTAATGTAAAAGTTTATTTCAAATACTGACAAAAATCCACTCCTCTACCCTTACACAGATGAAACATTCTCAGTACTCTTGTACTTCCTAAATTCTTAATTTCAACATTTAGATTTGTCTACCGTCATCATATTCTCATCGAAATTAGTTTTCTTGGAAGCAAGAGTGCTCCTGATATTCCTGCAGTTATCATGGGCCAGGATAAAATTATGTAGTTTTGCAGTGCGAACACATGAAAAATAAAACTTTGCAAAACAACAATAAACTGTAAGCAGCACAAGATACTATAGAGCACAATGTCTGCCATTTACTCTTTTTTTAAAATTTTTATTCTGGCACATATTTATTAAGCTTAAACAGGATATATACACTCTGTCATGGTATTTAAACATACCCTGCAATATACCTCTGAGTTTAAAACATACAAAACCAAGACAGAGCACAAAAAGTAGCATTCAAGAACTCTCATCATCTGTTGCTGGTCAACAACCTCACTCATGCTCTATTCCAATACATTTTTGACACTTTTCCTGAAGCCTATCTTGTCAGGTTACAATTCTTAGAGTGAGATTGCAGCAAGATATTAATTGAAAATGTATGTTGTTGGGGTCAATTTGATCATCTGTTCGAGATTTGTCGACTGTTTCAGCAGCATTTACACATATATTCATATTATACAGATTCACATAGCTTCTGCAGTACAAATAGACAAAGCAGAAGTAGTAATGATTGGGAAAGAACAAAAAACATCTCCCCAATAAAGTATATTACTGTACAATGGCTGGGAAGTAGCACATTCATACTACACCAAACAAGCACATTCAATGCCAGTTTCACACAAACTTAATATTTAAACAACAGGAAAGTGTGGGTCTCTTTCAATGTTCATGTGACCCTTAGTCACCCTCATTCAGAGTGTGATTATTCCCTCAAGAAATGCTAAAAGAATACAGCTAATTTGTTTGATAATTAAAGATCCTGCTTTATCTGTTTTGGACTGCATGCAACGTTTATTTGATTCACTTGCAGAACCTTGTAATGTTGTTGTCTGAGTTAAATGTCTCCAACAGGTGTCAAGACTGTGTATGCCAGCCAGCACATTGCCCCCTCCCCATACGTCATTCAACTCTGACACTTTGCCATATGTGTCAAAGTGAGCACATCCCAAAAGCATGCAGTGTCCCACTTAAGAGCGTGCAGAGGTTGATCTTGGGACCATTTGACACCTGGTAATCAGATTGTTCAGAGTTTACCTCATAAACACAACCGAGATCTTAGATTTGAATATCTGTAGCCTGTCAATATGGGGAAATCCTAATCTAGAATAGATGGGCACTGCGAGGGCCTCATATTAGGAGTCAGCCACCTGACTCCCCATGTGTGAGTCAAGTGGCTGAACGGTTAGGGAATCGGGCTGGTGATCTGAAGGTTGCCAGTTCGATTCACCGCCGTGCAAAATGACGTTGTGTCCTTGGGCAAGGCACTTCACCCTACTTGCCTCGGGGGAATGTCCCTGTACTTACTGTAAGTCGCTCTGGATAAGAGTGTCTGCTAAAATGACTAAATGTAAATGTTGGAAGCCGATGGAGGTAACATAGACAATGATTTAGCAACTTATTAAATCTAGAACTTGCTGTTTCATCTTCTTTCTTGGTAAGAAAGGATATCAAAAGCAACAATGTGATGAAGTCCACACAATAATTAACCACCAAGACCATCTTATAAAGACACCGGATCAAAAAGTAATTTCTGAACACTGGCTGCACACAGAAAATATATTAATTGCATTATACTGCATCATTCCCTATAAATCATTAAGGCTTGCATTAAAGCCTAAAGGTTACATCAAAATTAAGTAGTCGGTGCACTTCCCAGCCTTGAAAAGGAATACAGGGTGCATTCTTTCAAAGTTTTCCATTGTCAGTGTACAGAAGATGTGTATTAATCATCAGGACAAGGAAAGGAGGGAAGGAATAAGGAGTGTAGTGTGACCACAGACATCCCAGGGCTCCAATATGGTTCATTTCGTACTTCCTAAAACTGATCTTACCTTCAACAAACATTGATGTTACATGTTACAAATCATGCAGCATATTTAAAGAGAGAAGAGCTAAGGGAGTCAAGAAATAAAGCAACATGAGCTGAAGAATTTGCAGTTTCATATCCATTTGGTCAGGTAGGAGGGTGACCTTGTTAAACAAACACCTAAAAGATAAACAACCTATATTCCGTCACCAACTATCCCAATGATTTTAGCAATCCATTTCCTTACAGGATACTACCTCTTCCCTTCCCCAATTTGGTATGCAAGCAATAATAATCGCAGATTGACTTCACCAGCATCAATGGAAACACAACATTGCAATGCGGCAAAAGACGCAATTGTGGTTCCTAACTGCTTCACACAACATTATTTTGGTGTCATTCAGGATGTAAAAACGTACTTTACATTATACAAAGTGCGTTAACTCAGCTCACTCCCCATGACACATCTACTGTTATGTATCTTGGAACACCAAACAAAGACATAATGGAGGCAGTAGAGCAGAGTGCAAGGCGGTTTGATGTGTGAGTGAAGAGATGATGGAAAGGGTCCCAGGCAACCATCCCATTGCATCCCTTCCCTCTCTTCCTTCCTACTCACCCACATATTGTACATAAACAAGCAAATGGACTGACTTTAACAGCTCTCCCCGATATTGTTAAGCCAGCTGGAGCCTGGAAATGAATAGGGGGGGGGGGTGAATGTGCACATCTTGGGAGAAGGGTGAGGAGAGACATTTGCCGGGAGCCCTGGGTTGAGAGAAGAGTGGAGGCTAGCCAGCCAGTTTGCTGGTAACCAAGGAGGACTTCCTTTGTGGAAGGTCTTGAGGTGTGGGAATGTGGTCCCCAGTGACAAGGTTTTTGTCAGGACGTGCCACGGGCAGCTGTTTGTTCATTTTATCCTTGGCCATGTTGTAGTCGCCCGAGTCAAAGTACTTTTGCTGGAGATGGAGACAAGAAAAATGCTCACTGCATTTAGAAAGGCTTGGTCAGGTGCCCCCTTTACAAAGTGGTACTTAACTTCTACTAGTTATTCGTCTTCAGAGCCTGATACAAGGTGTGCATGCCTTTTATTCCTTTCTCATTCAACAAATTGATTCCTCACAAACATTGAGGCTAGAAGTAGATCAGTATCACTATAAAACCAGACCATGGTTGGTGGCCTAGTCCTTGTCTGTCCTCTTCAGCTTGCAGTACTTACCCCTTTCTGTAGCCGCTTCATCAGGAAGTCTGAACCTCCGGGCTTTTGGCCGAGACTGGGGTACTTGGCTTTCAACTTGGCCTCCTCAGCCATCACAGGGTTGGCATTCTTTTCTTGGGAATCCTGCAGCACCCAAAAAGAAAACATTTATTTTGAAAGGTCTTGTATGAAATATTTATGACTTGACCGATGTATAAAGGAAGACATATCAATCTAAACATTCTCACTATGTAATATGACCATTGTCCTCATTTATTTGGGGCAATACCTGCACTGTTTCTTTGCAGTCTAGCATTACGTTACAGGTTACTAAACAATAAGATGTCTCAATTACAATAGCAGGGTACACATTTCGTTTTGGCTTTGAAGTTGGGTACAACCAAAGAAATTACTTATGTGTCTCTGATTATTAGTCACACTGCATGATCTCACAAAAACCAATCCCTAACGCCCTCATTGAAAAAGAATGAATGAACAAGAGCTTCACAGCGATTATATCACACTGTTGCACAATTAATGTAGACAAACAACCTTGCCTTTCAGTTTCCCAGCAATGCCATTGTATTCTTTGTACAAAGCCACGATTCTTTCAACCATAAATTATCTGTGTATGTAGGGTTTGGTTACATTTGACACTGGAGTTGTTGATAAGGTTTAAGAGGGTCTGTAACACTAAGTGGGATGGCAAACCAATGTATAATACTTGTCAATTGTTATTGTGACCAACGCCTAGCAAAAAAAATACTCTGGCTATGATGCATGCATGTTTTGTTATAAACCATGCCGTTGCCTGGAGAAACCTTTTCTACCAGTATAACTGGTTAAACCCATCTCTCTAGTCACTTCCTGTGTTACAGGCAGGGAATGATGACAAAGGAAATGTAGGTTGAAGACTGTGTCCATTTTCTGGAGAGCAATTGATTGGGTCAAAACAATTCTATCAAAATGGAAATGTACAGTCAGCATGGCCAAACTTGAAATTCCTTTTAGTCGTAGAGTAGCATTAGGCTAGAGAAACCTATCTCCGAATGAATACTGACAAACAACAACAAAAGGGAGGAACATGACTCAAGGCATGGATGAACAGATTTCCATGGGAGTAGGGGGACATGTGGCACTGACTATGCTGATTCACTTGGATCCATAACTGCAAATGTATGAGTTGCTATATTCAGCCCCACACATGGCAAGAGAGGCGAGGCCCAGTTAGGCTACTTTGTAAGTGTGCTGGTATGTTTATTCTGACCAACTATAATAACCAATCAAATGTAACATTAGGCTATAATGAATTTAGTGCACTCTTTAGTGTTACAACATCCTATTACAATGTCTTCCATATAAAGGTATGCTAACATTACTGACCCCACAAGAATGTAAACATACCTCTTAAAAGCATTAAAATCAGCAGCACATCTGTACTATAGGACAAGCATTTTGACAACAGGCCGCCATTTGACACTCATTATTAAATGTATCGCTACACAGATGCACACAGCAGGCATTAAGTGACATAAAAACGACGAGATATTAACATATTCTGCGGATTACCATAACATAGGTGCATAGATGACTGTTCTAGTATGACAGAGATTGCAAATGACATGGGGAAGCCCATTTTTATTAATGATGTTAACATAATTATTGCTGGTCTGACGTGAGCAGAGGCAGAAGCCTCAACTCACTGCAGTGTTATACCAATCACAGGCCCTGACATATCCCAACCTGTAGACTCGCAAGCAAGGGGGGGCTGAAGGCTTACTACAAGACAGCTAGGTTTAGCTAGCTAATGCAATTTTATGTTTACAGTAAACGTACACAATCGCCAGTCGTTCACACGACCATTCCAGTACGTCTGTTGGTCAGTCAGTTATTGCAAACTTTTATTAGCACATTTTTAGGTCGTGATGCTACAATATCAGTTCAATACTGTAGCATCAGTTGAGCAGAATTTACATGGAAAAGCTAGCTAGTTTCATTAAAAACCAACCTGTTTTTCGTCGTCGTAATCCATATGTGTGTCTGAGTTCAGATTTTCTGACGACATTTTGCAGCTTAAGTGGACAAGGGCTGTCCGATTTGGCAAAGTAGATAATGTATGAAACGTATTGTTCATATACCTGTGCTTTCTGGCTAAACCTAATCCGCCTCTTATGGACACGACTGCTCCTCAACAAAAATGGCGACGAGATAGTGACATCATAATATGGGAGTTCCCAAAAGTGACATACATATACAGTAGCCAATGGATGAATGGAAACCTATCTTTCTATTTACAAGAACAGCCAACCAAAGGTCAAAAATCGTAAAGAAATTGTGATTGACTGTACTTTGTCCAAAGACTTCGCCGCCAGGTGTTGGGGCTGCACTGCATTAAACCACAAAAACTATACATTTATTAATTCAAATAATACAGAAGCAATCCCAAACGTGCATGTACTTCAACAAAGATCAACCAGACATCGTTCAGGGAAAGTTTAAACGATGTAAATAACGGTGCATATTGTGATTTCTGATTGGCTCATTCAGCTGTTAGAAGTTTAGGCGGGTGGACAAGGACAGGTATATTGTCTGCAGCCCTACCGCGGGAAAGATTTTGCCCTCAGAAAGCGTGCAGTTTAGCTACATAGCAGGTAGACATTCAAAATAACACAATTAGACATTAGTTGTGTTTGAGTTTTCAGATAGACAATTGAGACACTCGGTTCAATATTTTCCTTTTTGAGCTATCCAGGCAATGTAATGTGTGTAGATGTGTTGTCTGTGGATAGAACTGTAGGCATATAACGTTAGCTACTAAACTAACTTTGCCTACTTAGTTAGCTAGCTAGATAACTAAGCTAGCCTAGCTTAAGTTTCACCTTGTTTTCAGTGTAGCTCTCCTTCTAATTTCTTGTTGAATCCTGTGAATTGATAACTGCTTATTTTTAGATCATAATTAAAGACAACTTTCTCTGATAACTTGTCCTGACATGGCATGTGAGCAACGTCTGAGGACCGGCCAAGTACGTTCCCTAGCTAGCTAGTTAGGAGCTGCTTTTGGGCAACCTGGCAGATACAGTCTTTATCTGACTTATTTTTAATCTAATGTCATCACATTTTTTTAATGTTAATTATTTCACTTTAGGGTACTCAATTACTGCCTAATTTGGTTGCCACAGAGCAGCAATCTTTGATTGTTGTGAAGAAACTGCTTGCCATTGCAGTCTCTAGCATCACCTACCTCAGAGGTCTTTTCCCAGAGAAGGCTTATGGAAGCAAATATGTTGAAGGCAAGAAACACTTGTAATTATTCTATTTGCTTAGTATTTGTTGTCTGTTACTGGATACTTTTTCAGTATCCTAATGTTTATTACTATTAAAACCACTGAATAATCTTGATTGGAGCATTTGGGAAATCTGAATTTGAGATATCTTTTGCTTGCATTTTCTCTTTCCATCCCTCCATCTCTCCCACAGAGCAAAAAGTGATGATCCTTAGGGAGGAGCGCAGCTGCCCTGGTGCCAGTCAGATTGTACAGTGGTCAGTATCTGGTCTCAGTAGGACATTATAAAATCAATAGCCTATGATTATGATATTGGGCCAAAGCTCTATCATGTTTCAAAGGCCAGAAGGAGACTGAGTGACATTCTATCTTGGCTAGATCACACTGGTCTTAAAGCAACAGTGTCAACTCTGTCTTTCTGAACGGAAGTGTTCGAGAAATGTTAGATAATTCAGTATTAATTCACTTTTCTTTTTTTCTTTTGGTTTTAAACATTACCGGACAGGATGCAAGGATGCTTTGATGCCCTTCAGCGGAAATACGTAAGTCGTTACATGGAGTTGTTGGACAGAATAACCAAGTTGGGTATCTTTTGTTTTTTGTCACTTATTTTGATGCATGTTCTTATCCATCTGATAGCTGCGAATGGTGGTCCTGTCTGTAAGTACATGCAAAACATGTTTAATATAAATTATATAAAAGTTATTATCATTTCATGTTTTGGCAAGTGAACCTCGATTTAATCATTTGTTGTTTTCATTAAATCTGTGTTCACCTGCCACCTTCTAGATATATACAGATCAAGATAATCCAAAGGTACGATTCAAACCGTGGTAACATTAAACATTATGTTGATAATTATCACCACAATTCAAGACAGTAAGACCTTTACTTTAACTTGTTTTTGGTCTTTCTTAACCACTTGTAGAAGGTAACAGAATGCTACCAGTTCAGGATACAGTACACTGACAAGGGACCTCAGATGGACTTTGAAAGGTTTGATTCTTTACTAACTTGTAAATCCGCAATCGGTTAATATTTCATGACAATAATTTTTTTCTTTGAAAATATTTCCTTTCCATTAAGCAAAAACAGTAATAAAGTGTCCATGATGGCTTGCGGCAACACCAAAAAGGCCAGCATCCTGCTGGTGCGTAAGCTCTATACGCTTATGCAAAACCTGGGTCCCCTGCCTGACAGTGTCTGTCTCAATATGAAACTATCCTACTATGACAACGGTAAGCAACACCCCTCTTCAGTGTACCTTTTGTATAGAGTCTATTTATTCTTTTGTGGTCTAGCATTTGTGTGTGTGTCCCATCTCAGTTACCCCCGAAGACTACCAGCCTCCTGGCTTCAAGGAAGGAGACAGCGACAGTATAGAGTTTGAAAAAGAACCTGTCAGGTTGACCATGGGTGAGGTGGCCACTCCCTTCCACACACTGAAGATGGACGTGACCACAGAGAGAGGAAGGCTCGAACAGGTAAGGGTGGAGGTGGGGGGCGATTTGAACAGGGTTTTCGAATATACTGAATGCTACTTTGAATATGCATCAAATTCCTGCAATGCTACTGCTGTCTGAATGCTAATGGGTTGAGAGTTTACATTTACATTTAGTCATTTAGCAGACACTCTTATCCAGAGCGACTTACAGTAAGTACAGGGACATTCCCCCGAGGCAAGTAGGGTGAAGTGCCTTGCCCAAGGACACAACGTCATCTGGCACGGCCGGGAATCGAACTGGCAACCTTCCGATTACAAGCCCGCTTCCCTAACCGCTCTGCCACCTGACTCCCTCCAAGTGAAATGTTATGGTACCCACTTTTCACAGGTGGATGAGGATAAACCTGTCTGTGTCAGAGACAAGTGGATGCTGAAGATGGAGGAGGAGGTGACTGTGAGACAGATCAGCAAGCATGAGGTAGACCTTGGGTTCCCTCGAAAGGAAAATAGAGTTTACATAGAGCTGACACAGGTCTCTGTGATAAACAATAGTAAGTTATGTCAACATTTCTGTCTTATCAAGCTCTGAGTATATCATAAGGTTTAACATAATGCAGTATAATAGGTGTAGAAGAACGGCCAGACATCACTAAGTGTTTAATTTACCATTATTTCCTAATGTATGATCCAATCATATAGGACGTGGATGATCCAAACAACAATCTTAACTTTGACAACTCGGGTAAGAGCTCCACATAGCTGTTCCTCGCCAAACTCAGTTGCAGACAGTGCATTTGCTATCAATAGCAGTCTGACGTCCATTTAGCATTGTACTGTCTTTTTCACAAAACTCCCTTGACAGATATCCTGGTGAGCTGCCAAAAGAATATGCAAGTATGTGAGACATCCACGGAACGCTCTCAGGTGAGTGTGTCAGTTGTGTCACAGTGAAAACAGGAATTAGAGCTTGAAAGGCTCCACATTATTCAATATCAGTAATCCTGTCACCTCCCCTCATCACTTGTCTCAGGTGGACATGGTGGTAAAGAACACCTCTGACCAGGAGATGACCCTGAGCAGGACGAGGAGTGGACGAGTCATTCAGTCGACTACCGTCAGTTTTACATTTTATTCTTCTCACAGGACTTCTTGTTTTGAATCCCCTTAGTTACAGCTAATTAAATGCATTTGCTATGACCAGGAGAAATGTATGGTGGATTGTAGTAAAAACGGAGGTAGTTACTGAGTTCTTTTGAGTTGGCTGGGTTTCACTCGTGTGATTTACTGCTTGCGTCTTCTTCCTGTGCAGGAGAGGAAGGGGAAAACAGAGGTGCACAGCATCAGCAAGATGAAGTCATCCCATGTCCAAGAAAAAATTGTAAGCATATTGGTTGTTGTCATGTAAATGCCATTGCTTCAGTCCTAGTTCTATCTGTATAAGCATGGTGCATGTAGTGTGGTATTTGTTAGTTTGAAAGGTTCGATAGAACCAATTTAAATTATTTGTTTCCATGTTGTTTTCATTTTCAATAGGAATTTATAACCTATTGTTTGAACATAGTATTCCCCCCAATAGCTCAAATAAAATTGCAGCAAACTCTTGTGTTAACTGTGGACTTGATCACCTCCTCTGTGATTGGTAGATGTCCCAGTTTGAGTTCCCCTGCAGCCAAGAGGTCCCACCTGTGGCACCGAAGAAACGGAAGTTTAGTGAACCTAAAGAACGTTACTAACGTCATGCTTCTCCAGTCCAACAATGCAGCCACAATGAAGACATAACTCAGTTAGATTCCTCAGTTGGAAATATTTTTTGGAAAATACTAGTTTTTAAGCAAAGTATAATGTAACTTAAGTCCCTTATTCTGTTGCTCTTAGTGAGATTCCAAAATACTGTACACCTAATTTTGTTAATACTGTTTGTTCAATGGTTGCGTTCTAAAATGAGATGGAGTGTGGATAACACTGCTATTCAAGTTGTTTTCTGTTGATTTTCTGAATGTAATAGGTTTACATATTTTGTTACTTAATATTTATGTACCAAACTGTATCTTTATAATTATATATAGTCTGAAGGTTCTGTAGCATTACCTTATGTTGGTATTCCAATAATTGTATGTATTTATGTTGATTCAAAATAAAAGTTCTTTAGTTTTGAACCAAATTCTTAGTTCAGGCGCAGCAGCTTCTAAATATTTCAGCAACAAACCTGGTCGCACCTGCTTTCATCTTGTGGTTGGAAAAAAGCTTGCTCTTGCTACTGTTGGCAAGATAAAAGAGCCTTTGTTTCCTGTCTGCAAAACTGATTCTGTTTATGGCACGTTTGCAAACGAAAATCATGAAATTGACTAACATACTGAATTGTTTGAAAATGATAGCGCTCTAGAGGGAGAGACTTAACTACATTTGCATGCGATGTGTCTTAAATGAGGCCGTTAAGTGAAAGTGGATTATATCTGTACACACTGACCTTTGGGCAGAGATAAGGGGCCATCAGCAGCCTGCCGCCTGGACGGTCGGCTGTGTGTTTTTAATCTCATGTTGTTTTTCCCAGAGAGGGACATTTGCTGATAGACTGCCTTAACCCACTGCAGATCAATACTGGAGGAAGCCTTTGTGATGCATATCCAAACAGGCCCCTCTCTCTCTCGATCAGTCTAGGGAGGGATGGAGGGGAAAGCAAGAATCCATCAAATCAACTCTTACATTCAAACGTAAGGGCTTTGTCTCCAGGACTGAAGAATGTGTTTATGTCATTGACTCTTTTTTATGGGCACAGGAGATAACATTCCAGTATAAAGAGGAATGGACTGCAAAATCCAGTGCAATGCCCTCTGCACCATTGTCAATACGCACACACAGCAGTGAATTGGCGATCTTTATGAGCTGTGAAATGAATCAGGGTTAGCCAACCTTATATTGACTCAATGGTGACATTTTTCAAGAATTTTCAATTTAAACAGCAGGGCTTCTGCTTGTATTGATAAGGTATGAAATGCAATGACAGTAAAAATAAACTCCCCTGTAGTGTTATACAATATGGTGTAGTTATTTACCTATGTATCTATGACGGATAGCATCTACCCCACATACAACATTGGCATCCACCATCCACATTTTAACTGGCAAATTAATCTAACAATCTTGCTTTATATTGCATTGAGTGTGCATTATGTAAGGTCTTTTCAAAATAGGATTGCTTTCATGGTATTTCAATCATTGGCAGTTGACTGCTTAATGGGATGAAAATAGAATTATGAAGCTATTATAACTAATTACCACCATATTCACTCATAAGACAAATGTAAATAAAAGCTTTTTTTCAAGTTACTGTACAGTGCTTGATTAAATCAAAAGCACTAAAAAGCCCAGTCTCAATTAATTTCACCTCAACCATCCGATCCTCCCTACTGTAGATCCGTCTCTGCATTACTTCTGTACACACGTCTGGGAAAAAATGAATTCAGAAATTAAATTCAGGGACACACATTGAACCACTCGTGTTAACAGATCAATCAGCTGGTCAAACACAAGACTGCTTTACAGGCCGCCTCTCCCTCCCCATCTAAGGCTAGGACTAGGGAGCCTGAGTCAATACGAGAAGGCCAGGGCCGTCCATATGATCAGCAGGGAAGCCCTTGTCAGAAAGACGTGCGGACAGACAGACAGCCTCGTCTAACCCTGGGTCTGATTAAAGGGTGGCTCTGAGAGCATATACAGTGCTGTGATTATGCCTGCAGGGCCTATAGCCCCCAGAGGGGTTTGCGATTTAGGAGAAAGAGTGGGGGGACTGGACACTCATCCCAGAGACCGTGACCTGTTTGACCTTGCCAGAAGGGCAGCAAATGCTTCTGAGCTGATGAACGCTTGTATGGTATAGTGGATAGCCCTGTGGTACCATGAACATGAGAAGCAGGAGAGGATTCTTATCATATACCATAGATTAAAAAAACATAAACGAAACAGGCTGAACCCTGTTGAATGGATGATGTCTGAATAAATGTTAACAGTAAATCTGACATCAATTCAAAATAAGAAAAAAATATGACTTCCCCACACAAATGTATGTGAAGATAGCACCAAGGATAAAACACAATGTTGTAATTTGATGTTAAATTACGTTCCTCAATTTCACCACAAGGTGGCGATGTTTGGCTGTACAATGTCAAGATGATAGACTAAAACCTGCATACAATGGCGTATGAACCATGGTAAGGCATTTTTGTAGCATAAATCAACAGCACACATCAATGGACACCTTCCGGTAGCTTGTTTCAATTGAATACAATGCAGTTGACCACCAGAATTAGCATTGCCTGTATATGACACTACCGAGTCATATTATTGATTTGAATTAGAAATGTGAAAAGGGTCTCTGCGAGCAGGTGTTTGGGAAGCTAACAGATTCAGGGATTTAGCTGATGGTTGTATATGGTCAGCGGTGATGTCTACCTACTTGAAACAGATGCTCAAAGCAATGGGATGTGCTTCTATTGTGATCTGAGTGGACAGCTGAATTGTTTACTCAAAAGGGCTCTTTTCTTCAGCTGCTGGGCTGCTCACAATGGGGCCCAAGTTCTGACACCAAGGATTTCTACAGGGGGGTTGGGGTGGTGGAAGGGGGTCCCAGGGTGAGCTTCTGGACATACCCCCTTTTTCTCTGTCTCTCTATGTGCTCAGATGGACATCTAACCCCCCACCTTCACTACACATCCACCCCTCCCATTCCCCCAACCCCCTCTTCCCCTAAAGCCATCCGAGGGCAGGGGTTTAAATGTCACGCTTGGCCATCAGAACACCCAGCCCCCGGCTTGTGTCTCTGGGGGAAAACATGCAAAGAGAGAGAAAAAAGGGGAGGGGAGGGAGACACTTGCCCTCACCTATTGTCCATGACGCTAGGCATGAGTTGCTAACTGACTCCGAATCAAGTGTATCCTCTCGCCACGCGTGCTGTCTTGTCCCGCTTTGGTCAAACACAAAGCTCTTTTTTTTCATCCATATGTGAAAAGAAGTTTTGGCTATGGTGAATTTGCAAGCGTATTGAAGGACATATAGTTTAAATGTAGACAGCTGGTCATAGGTCGAAATTAGAAATAAACATTTTCATCAGAAGACTCCTTTGTACTATGGTGTGCTCTTGCATTGCCAAAAAATCTATGCAAAATGTAACATTTAATACCATTAGAGGGCTTTAAAATCTAAGGGGCCTCGTCGATGAGACTAACGTCAACCTGGAATACAAGTAAAGGACAAAATATACGAGCTGTTACCAACGTTATCCCCGCCAAGGTCCTGGCCCGTACTTTACTCACTCACAAGATTGAGTGCTTTATGTATTTATTTGTTCTAAATAGTGGCAAACTTGACCTTGAGGAGAGATGTGTGGTCTTCTAACCTATCCTGAGAATCATCCCTGCTGTCAGGGTGCAGGGAGTGACCTTGAACCGCGAGCACAAGCGCAGCTGAGTGCACAAACTCATTTAACTCCTGGGTTTGCTATCGACATGCTGTGATCGTTAACATTATGGATGATGAATAACTACTGACTGCTGTACCTATACGCTAGCGAACCTAGGCAGGACAGGAGAAAATGCATGCTGACGGTTAGATGACTTGGGCTGACACATCTGTTACAACAGATTTTCACTACAGTGCTGGAGCAAATGTTGACCTAATCCTTACAATGGCATTGTGAATGGTATAGTGAATAAGCATAGGCAGTTTGTGTAAAATCCTTTGGATTTCCTTTTACATTCCATGGTGAATGGAAGGAATCTCACACAGGCACAATAAGTGAATAATGCCCCACAAAATGATACATGTTATTCAAAGACATTTTCAAAAGATGAATAGTACATTTAGATTAAGGATTGTTTTCATGTAATTGTATTTAGTAGCACATTCATATTGTAAATATAAAGTCTTAATGTTGGCCAGGTCTACAAAGACCATGAAGTAAAAAGCTCTTCCAATCTAATGTGATAATGTAAAATGTGATTTACAAATGTGGGCCATACTTAATAATTTCTGGACACTTTAGTTTCTTTAGTACTAGAAAACGTCTCCCCTGTGCTACCGCTTTGCATACTGCACTATGCTTAGTTCAGACAGGGCCAGTTTCACACCGTCCCATACTTTGACCGTTTTCACTCAACTAAGCTGGCGGGTAAAAAAAAAGTTCCCTTCCCTGACTCTTCTCTGTCTTTCCCTCATGCAAGAAGCCTGTGGATGCTGACTTCTGCCCTGCTCCTGTTTCCTTCTCTTCGGGCTGAATAGGATTTTCATCTCAGCAGGATGCAAGGGCAGACACTTTGCTTCCTACTTGCTCCCTCCTCCCCACCGCTGTGCACAAACACAGGGTGATTTCCATTTCTCCAACAGTCCACCGCACAGCGCTAACACCACCTCAAGGCTAGCAAAACACAGCAACATCAGCAGAAATACAGCCATGGAGATGGGCTGGCCTCAGACACTGCCACTAGGACCTGTTTGGAGCCACAGGATATATAAAAATATAATTTTAAACCCTTTAATTAAGTCCAATCTTACTAGAGCCAACCAGTAAAAGAACAAATTAATTTAGGCCATAGAGAAGCTAAACTTATCACCTTGTTGCTACACATACTTCTCCGGAAACATGGCATTGGATCCTCAACAGAAAGGGGTATGTGACACATAGCCATAAACATCTTTGGTTCCGTATATTGAGTAGATCAGGCACACTGTTGCAGTATCACAGTATCACCATCACAATTGACCTGTAACATGTGGCACAACTACAACTAAATTGTGGCTGAAATATTGATGCAATAGCATACAAAGCATTAAGAGTGGGGGGCATGAAAGGAGTCAACATGGGACTGGTCTGCTAATTTCATATGGGAGCCTAAGGGCACATTCCTCCCAGTGAAGACCAAACATATTGACATATTGTGTGTAGAGGGAGAGACTGTATATTATATCAGGTGGTGTTGAAGGAGAAAAAGGACCGGGTAAAACCACATATCTCTAACAATGCCAGTTTAAATAAAATGCATTCTAGGCCTACCTCATACTGTACCTTTTGTAAAAAATAGGGCCCAACAGTGACATAGGAGCACACTCTAAAATTCCACTTGATAGCTTTAAAATGAATGCACTGTTCCTTTACTTTCTTGTTATATGTCCGGTTGTATCGTTTCAGCTATGAAAATCACAGCATCATACACTTATCACCTTATCAATCGTTTGCATTGGAATTTCAGAAGGTCATGTATGGAAGTGAGATGAATTGTTATACAAACCTGGCAAAGAACCTCGGAAAGAGCATTGACTTCTTGTCGAAGAAGATGGTGGTTTACCATCACTTGCTCCTCGGCTAATTTCTCCAGAAGTGTCCAAAAGCCTTTGTCCTCAGTATACTTTCATTTCCAGCCTCTCTAGGAATTGTGATGACCGTGCCTCGGGGCGACAGAGACACCTTGAGGAGCGCCCACCTTTAAATCCGGCGCTCCATGACTTCAACCATGACCCCTAGCTTGGGGGATCCCTCAGGCGAGTTTTAAACGAGCTCCCCCCGGTCTGCTGCGGTTCCTTTCACACCATTACTTTAAAAAGAAATGAATTGGCTGTCCTATAACGGTTGCTTGACAATATTTATTCGAATAATAGGGAATAGACAGATTTGAATAAATGGATACAAATTATCAAACCACTTGTGCTGTTACAATGCAATGTGCCTTAATTGCTAGCGTTTGATTTGGGAATGACAGTGACAGAATGACACATCAGAATGCTCAAGGCCTTAGAATCGCACGTTCCTTTTCTTTAGCAAGGTTTCCCAACGCTGTCGCTAAGATCCTGGGAGCACTGCAAATACATACTGCTTTTTATGCCATCTAATTTAAAGTCAATTTTTTTAACCATAAAAATTCGACTAAAATACTATATCTTACATTTTCCAATTATTTTTTTTCTCTCGTTTTGCTATTATGGAGGACGGAAGGCGAGAAAAGCATACAATATCGGGATATTGATCCACGCCCATCACTGCAGAAAAAAAGTCGGTTCAGGGGGATACACAATTCCGACTGGACACAGCGATCGATAACATACTCTATCAGCCGTTTCCATGGAAACTCGCGGGCAGTGAGGACAGAGGCTGTCATGTATTTCATACCTGTCTCTTCCATATAGCATGCCTACGGTGATAATTAAAGTATTAGTAAATAAAGTCCTTGGTTTATAGAGTTATGTTATAAGAATCATTGGGAAAATAAAAAGATAATTTTTTGATAGAGAAAAAAAGAGAGATGGGGGTAGGAGTAATAATCCATGTTAACGAGAGGTAAACACATATGCCACCATTCATAATTTTAGGACATATGTTAAGCCAAGAAAAACTGAAGAAATTCTTTCTGAAAAACATGCACAGATGACAGCAGTTGTTTCCTGACATTGGAGAGGGCCTCTTTTGTGGTTGACCCCAATTTAGAGGTCGAGCAAGCATGATCAATGTGCTGGCCATTAGCTCACCATGAGCAACTGTACAGGCTAGGCCAGGGAGCAAGCAAAGAAATATGTGGGGTGGAGAAAAAAATTGAGAGAGAGAGAGAAAGCAAGAGAGAGAGCGAGAGAGGGAGTGGTGGAAGAATTGCCTAGGCTCTCCACTATGTCAGCATGAAAGATCAAAATGGTGCATCCAAGTCAGACATAATGTCAAGAGAACTTGACACCCAGTCAGAATACCCTGGTCTGTCTTTTGTGGGCATCATTGAACTTCTCACACTTTGAAACGAGGGAATTACAGGCTCATAGCACTATGTGGATCTGACTGCCCTAAGTGAGGGGGATAGATATCATGATCTGGGTAGTGTTGATCATGTGTTGTTTTATTGATCGGCAATCGAAACTACTGCTGAAAATGCAGGGCGCTGGAGAATTGCTTGTATGTGCTTGCTACAGCGGCTCTGTTGCACAATTCTGCGACCACTGACATTGAAGAGGGAAATAGCGGTTTCAGAAAGGCATGTACACAACACAAAGACCTAAAGAGCCCTGTAGATCATTCACCCTGTATTTTGCTGCATGATATTAATTAAAGTCTACACATGTTGACCCATCTTGAAATAATTTCAAATGCTGTTGAATCATAGTCAAGACATCCAAATACAAACTGTATATATACAATGAATTATAAAAATAATGAAAATGTATAATTGTAAACTGAGTTTACGGTAAACATTTTTGTTGTTGTTTTCTTACTGTTTACATGTTTGGAGCTGTTTATCCAACAGGATTCTTCTGTGCTTCGCCACTGGTCCAGGAGTGTGTCAGGGAGCATCACTGCAGTGTGCAGAAACAGAGAAAGCACATTAGAGGCGATGGCTGCCTCTGATTTGTGAACTGTGACAGAGAGCTATTGAGGGGCACGTGGCTCAGTAGTGTTGTTCAGGGGCTCCTGGCCACTACATTGACCTTTGACCCCTCTCATTGTGTGTGTGTGTGTTCTTTTGTGGGTTTGTGTGTGTTTGGCGTGGGGGTCCAGTGTGAGGAGCCCAAGTGTCAACCCCCTCCTCATCCTCAAACACACACACACCCTACCACCCAAACACCTCCGTTCATTCAACCCCCACTCACCCTACCCCCACCACCCCCCCACCCCTCGCTTCACCTTATGCCGATCAATGACAGCTTCATGTAGCTTCTCAGGCCCACAGTGACGTGTGTCCTATTGATTTATCGATATTACTCCAGGCAACCAAACCCAAAAGCCCCCTCTCTCAGTAGGCAGCCAGCCTCCAGCCCAGAAGAGGCATACCCCCCCCTGTGCAGGATGGGCCCATGCCAAGTCATCGAACTGCAGAGAGCACTGGGGATCCTTGAGAGCATCACATTAGCAGCAGACATCCAAATGGAATGTGTTTCTGCTGAGCAAAAGACATTCTTGAGAGCCCCTGCTCAGTTTCATAAGACGTGCCTTTCTTGCCCAGACGTTGACCAGGGACGGAGAGAGACATGAACTTGCTCACATATAGGGTTACAGGCTACTGTCACTCCCAAGTTTACAGTCTCCTGATATTGTAAAAGGTTATTTTCATTTTGTTTTGTCATGCCTTGGTCTTTGCCTCATCCTTGTGGCTATCACACTCATCTGCCCTATTCTCTTTTCAGGTTCCTCCCCCGCTCCCCCTCTCCACTCAGCATTGCCCCTGCAGGCTCTCTGGTGTCCAGTGAAATACCAGTGGAAAAGGGGGCAGCTGGACACTTCCAGTGGCCTGGCTTCTGAGTGAGAGAGAGAGAGAGAGAGAGAGAGAGAGAGAGAGAGAGAGAGAGAGAGAGAGAGAGAGAGAGAGAGAGAGAGAGAGAGAGAGAGATGGTCAGGGGAGGGAGGCTCAACCATTAGTGTTGTCCCCGCTGGCAGCTGGCTCTAAAAAAGGGGGATTGGAGATCAGTGACCTGGCCACAGTGTCCAGCTGGGGGGTCATTTCACGGCCCACCTCCGGCCACGTGCTGTCCAGCCATCTGGGTGTCCTGCCGCAGCATCTTCCTATCACAGGGTTGACCACCGACAAAGGTCAGGAAAGCTGTTGGCTTTAATCTGCAGAGAGAAACTCTAAAAGGTCAACATTGCAGCTGTCCACTAACATGTTAAGTTTAATGTTTTCATGCTTATCTCTAAATACTAGGTTCTCCTTAATGGTTTCTGTTTCTGTATCAATCAAATCAAAGAGAGAGAAACTATTTTGTTTGTGTGTCCACTTTTGTAATGAGGATCCCAGGATTTCTGAGCTGCCCAAAAATCAAAACAGTATCCCACCTAAACCCTCTGAGAAGACAAAGTAATGTGTCTAACAGGAGAGAAAAAACACTGAAGAAATCTTCTTCACTGTTAACTATCAGTTCATAATAATAATAATAATAATAGTATTTATATTGCACTTTATATTTAGCTAAAAATCTCAAAGTGCTACAGGTTACAAACAAGAAAGGACGCAAAAAGTTCAGTCCGTTTGCTGGTGATATGACGGTTTGAAAAAAAAAGTGCATGGAAGTAACTCAGCCCATATGGACAGATTTTACTTAGCCAATTATTCAGTTTGATGGATTTGATCAAGGGAAAGAGATGAACTGCGATGAGTCACCACAACCTTACCCATAATCCTCAAACCACTGCATCCTTCCCCTGTAATTTCATTGAGTCCTCCGCCATTTTGTCTTCAATTGTTAAAGATTTTCATTCTCATCCTTCCAACATGGCCAGAGAGCATCAAAGCTCATTGCTGACCCATTCCTGATTGTAAAGGTTAGGGGACCTCCATAATAAATAGAGGTTCTGATAAAGGTGTCTGTTTTGCTGTACAGTACATACTGTAGCACCTATTAAATCTGGATTCTGAAAATGCAATAAATGTTTGTGCTGTTTGAGAAATGGATCTTTGTATAACTAATTCGATTCACATGTGAAATACAACAGATGTCTTAGGGTAATTAGTTGTTGCTTTCACAATTGCTCAATTGCACACGATACATGTGTACACGATCTTGCACCACTGATTTCTTTGATTCCTGTACACATCTCTGGCAAGCAGACAGACACAGAAAGAAAAGCAAAAGGATCCTGCTTTGATATTGGATTAATTTCCTCTCCTCCACCTCTCACTCCAAACATTGGTTAAAATGGAGGCTTCTTGACAGCATAGATACATCAGCACTTAAGTCAGAGGCCCTTGGCAAGCACAGGCATTTCTTATCCTGTAACAGCATATGCTTAAAGAGCGAGGTGTGGAACATTGAGAACTGCATCGTCTTCATTTGGCCACAACAAGGGGGAGGGGAAAAGGTTGGGAGAAAGGGAGGGGGGAAGGGAGCCTGAGCGAGGTTCGTCCGAGGTGTATCGATTGATTTCCCAATAGCCTCTGGTCCATGAGCCGCGAACCCTGGCCCTGTTGCTAGGTGACCACACCATCCAGGATGGAGAAGGGGGTGATGAAGGGTGACAGCGGAGCTGAGGGTCAACAGGGCCAGTGGTCATTCTAAACTCCCCCGGGACGCCTTGGACATGCAGATAATGCAGAGAAACTGGACCTTGGGCTGTAGGGAGATACACATACATTTGTCATAGAAAAAGAAAAAAAAGTAATAGAATACTTTAGTGGAATCAGGTAGTGATATGCGGCAATTGCTTTAAATAATGCTGAAATCAACTGAATATGAAATGCAATGTACTGTACTGTAAATTCTGTGAAACATATTCAAACCACCAACTAAGAAATGTCAACATGGCTGAGGCACATAAAACATATTGCCAATACAATATTTGTCTAAGAGAGGATTATTTCAGTTTCAGGCTAAGTGTGCGTTCTCTCACTACACACCATTGAGAAAAAGGATTCTACCAACATATATAGTCTATATAGACGAAAGAGTAAAGATAGTGTTGATAGGAAAACATTGATGTAAAAATTGACAATTGGATGTCTGAAGCAATTGGTAACAGTCCTTTGAAGGGACAGTATGTCCAGCATAGTGCAATGCTTTGAAAATACATCTCACCAAAGTTAGAAAATATTTTGTTGGCAAACATGCCAGTTATACTTTCAATTTGAACCTTTTTTCAGATTTCCATAGTCTCCAATACTATGATTTACCAGACCTCAGAGGAGCAAACTTTAAAGATCCTTTAAAAATAAAAATAATTCTAATTTTAATACATTGCACACAAAACTATACACCTTTTTAGATATTCTTTTAAGATCACCATTGATACACTGTATAGAAGAACACAAATACAAGGATTTGTTTACAGCTGGTACATAGCTATCAAATAACAGGTGATGGCTTACCATTGTTGTAATCAGTGTTGCCTAAAATGTTGATTGAAATCACATAACAATATTGTGATCCATAAATGTGATGGAAAGTAACAAACAAACGATGATCTACATTATACCATATATAAAATATTAGATGCCTTTGAAATTTTTTTACATATTGATTGTTCATTGTGAGACGGTAAAATGATATGGAGGACCAACAAGGGGAAAAATAAAACCACTGGCAAATGTAAAAGGATCTACATCACTTTTGGCTTAGCAGAGAACTTACCAGAAGGCAAAACCACACTAGGTTAAGGTCAGATAGGGGAGCCCATGCAGGCGGCCTTAAAAGGCCACCTTGCATTGTAACTGTGTCTGTGTTCTCTCTGTATGAACAATTTCCCTTCATCCACTGCCATGTCTCTCATGTCTGCCTGTAGAAACACCAACCGTTTTTATTCCTGGGTTAGAATCCATGTCCTGAGGAGGGTAGAAGCATCTCCCCTTCCCATTCTATTTATAATATCAGGGGTTGGAATGTGTGTATGTATTTGCTTTGGTGTGAGGTAAAGTGCTCTTTCTTTACTCTTGGTTTCCAAGCCCTGAGCTGTGAAAGTATGTTTCTCTTAAACATTTCTATTCCTATTGGGACTAACCTTTTTCTGCCTTCAGGATTCTGTGAACCTCACTGCCCGAATAATCAAATAACTGTAACACCACCACCACTACTAAAAAATCAAGAGGTATAGAGTTAAGGGCTATGGACATGAAGAGCTCAAGTTCTTGGACAGGAAGGAGTAGGACAGAAACGACTGTGGAAGCAAATTGAGTCGAGCTTTTCACTCTTGGTAATTAGATTGATGTGACAAATTTGCCCTAAACAGTTTGAAAATGATCATCCATTACAATTACTAAAGAGGGCCCTTGTATAGTGCTTGAACTTTGTGTGTCTATTTGTTTTTATGTGTGTGTGTGTGGTGTGTGCTTGTGTGTGTCTGTGTGTTAAGCCTGGGGAGAGTGAAGGGGGTGGATGAGATGGTATCAATCGCCAGACCAGGCCATTGAATGTATTGATTAGTTACCTTTCTTATTAACATGCTGATTAAAGAGAGAAGGGAGAGAGAGCGAAACGGTCGGCAGAAGCAAGACACACATTTGCAGCTCGAATAGAGAGGAGCCTCTCCACAAGCCGGGAGAAAGAGCTACAGCAAAAGATGCAGGAAGGATTTAAACGGAGAACGAAGAAGAGAAAATCAAGGAGTAATTGGAGAAGTGGAGAGAGAAGCTTGGAGGCTACGAGTCGAGGCTGCAGCCTGGAGGAGGGGAGAATGGATATGGCAGAGGCTGACCTGACAGGCAAATAGACGAGAGCAACCCTGCCGGCTCGAAATCCCCACTAGAACTGGCTGGACAGCACTGAGCTGGGGAAAGACTGACTGTCTTTGAGAGTGGCTGACTGTCTCCTTCCGGGAGAGATGCACACACTCGCACTGACAGGCCGGGGCAAGGCTTTCATTACCATAACAGAAAATAGAACAGTACGTATGTTACTAATCAATATGGAGATGTTGTGTAAATGGTATTTATAATGCAAAGTGGCAAATGGCCATACGTGGTTAAGCAACGCGTGCATGCGTAGGGAATTCCAAAAGATGGTTTAAGATATTTTTAAGGAAAGGGTTTTGATTCCAAGTGGGACTGAAAGGTGTGGAGGGCAAGCAAGGGGGTTGAGAAAGGGGTGGGTAGAGGAGTATGCTAAGATGCTGTGCGTGTGTGTATATATACGTGTATTTTTGTGTGTGTATGTGTGAGTGTGTCTGTTTGTCTGTTTGTGTACAAATGTGTTTCAATGAAAAACAGGAGGAGGGAGAGGGAGGACATTTCATAAGCACTGGCAGGATGTGGATATCTTTCGAATACATAGCTCCAGATACTGTTGCTTTCAATTAAGGTATAGATACAAAATATTCTGCTATCGCCAAAAATTAAGAAACAATGGTTGTTTTACAATTCGTCCTGGCTCTGACCCTAACACTGAGGTAACATAATTAATTTAGTTGTTTGTTAGATCTTGATTAAATGACCCACACCACATGTTTGCAGAATATTCCATATCTATACCCCAATTGACAGTCTGTACAGTAGCTATCTATCTTATCAGCTATCCAGTCACAAAGCAGATCAAACTGGGCACAAGAGCACCAGAACAAACAGCCAATAATGAGCCATTATTAATATGATGCATTTAATTATCAACAAAACAACAAGGCCTGTTCCGATACTGGATATCTGTACATCAATATTCGATCAAATTTGACTCAAAATATTCAGCCAAAAGTCCAGATGTTATGTTGCGTTGTAAAACTATAAATCCAGAACAGCTTCAGGCCAACAACAATTTACAAATGTTTTCCGAAGTTTGCATAACCTCTTGACTTTTAAAGACACCTAAAGCACAGCATTGCATAAATTAAAAAATTTCTCTCGTATTAGTAAGGAGCTCAAGTATTAAACTAATGTCATTAACATAGAGAATGTAGACTGTAATTATTCCAGTTAATAATAGTGAGGCGTTATTTAAATTATTACATGGGAAATAGTTTGGCACAAACAAACGCATATTTAATGTCATTGTATCGATTGACACGCACGCGCATTTAGTCATTCAATCTCACTCCTGCACGCATGCACAGGCACACACACACACACACACGCACACACAAACACAATACAATAGTTGGATTGCTGGATAACTTGCAAAAACAAACCCACATTCGTAAAAGAAAAAAAGACACCGTCCAATGACCATTTAATTGTTTTTAAAGAAATACAAAAATCTGTCAAATATCCGTTTTCATCAGCAAGGTTTTATAAAATAGGCTCTCTCTTGGTCTTGTAAAATCAAATAATTAAATATAATTTTAAATGAACATCTTTACATAATAGCCTGTTCCTGCAAGTAGTTACAGGTAGTAGGTTTTAATTATATAGTACCTTTGGAGTCAAGAGGTTTATTTTATCGAACATTTCTGTAGTATGGAAAATGAAAGATTTCGAGTGAGTCTCCTATCTCTCAAGATATGATTTTACAGCGTTTGCCACACTTCTTTAATCGCCAGCATACATATAGATGCTCTGACATGCACAGTTTACCCTGTTGGATATTTTGACATGTAAGGTAAATAACTGATTACTAGACCAACTGATTGATTCATGTAGCCTGTGTTGGCCTACATAAAGGTGGGCCATTTAAACCGACACAAAAGTTATTCTTGCCAGAACTCTTTAGCGTGTCTCATTTGCGGTTATTCTGGCACACGATCAATTCAAAAACTACAAAAGGTATACTGCAGTCTAAAGAGAAAATGTATGCTATTCCTGTTATTCAATTATCTTATTTGTTATTCAACAAACCAATTAGACTGGAGTAGATGCGTCCCAAAAAAGTAATGACCCCTCTGTAGCCTCAACTTTTTCAGAAAGTTTAGATTGTAAGGAACTGCTAAATAGACGATTCTCAAAATACATATGACGACTTTAAACGAACCAACATTACCTCCTTTTGTTATTTAAAGTTGTACTCTGATTCAAATTTGTAATGTATTTTTAAATGGTGAGACTGATACGCTTAACAAGTGTGTTATTTGGGAAAATATTTTTTTAAATCAAAAACAAAACAAAAAACAACAAGATTTTGGCTAAAATATAATTAATTTGTAAAATGAGAGTGTCTTGTACAAACTGATAAAAGAAAAAGAAAACAAATACGCAATTCATGGCTGTGGTTAAGGATTCCAAAGATTAGTAACATTTCATCTTTTGAAAACGTTTTACTCAATCAATAAAATTATGATTCTAAAATTAAAATAGTAGCCTATCGTTTGAAGTTTGAAAAAAGTCACTTTGAAAAACTGTTTATTATAAAATGTCGATAATGCTGTCTATCAGCACACCTTTTTTACGTCTATATTCTCACCTCAGACAATAACCTATTCGCATAATTTTCAAATAGGCCTATCTGCAAATTCCCCTAAACAAAGCCAGTCAAACTTCACAATGGATATGCAGCCTATATCTAAAACACTTCAGTACTTAGTTCATGAAGTATTTTTTTATTCTAGTGTATGAACTCACTTTTGTTATACAAAATGAGGTTCAGGCTATATGCCCTTTACTGAGCATCTGCCTGTTGTTTTGTTAAACTGTATAGTGTTTGTTGTATGTCTTGTCTGCCATGGATTGTTTATTTACAAAGTGTTAGAGGACGTTTTATAAATGTCAAATGCTGAAATAAAAACAAACGTTTTTCCATTGTCTGTTTTCAACTGTTTCCTTAATAACTGTATATTGTGGGAAGTATTTTCAATATAGGCTTTCCATTTGCAGTGTTTTTATGATCCGAAATTGTTCCGACCACGGATGGGCAATTAGGTCCTCTACAACTCTTTCACCGTAATTCAGACTCATCATTGTGCATTACGGTAAAAGGCCATTATAAAATCATTCAAGTCATTGAAAAAGTAGCCTAGTTTTGACAGCAGGAAAGTCAACGGTTATTGACTTATAAGGAATGTGTATGTGTGTGTGTATGAGGTTGAGCGTGCGGTAGGCCCTATAGTCTATTCCGTTTGCCAAACAAGACTAATAGAAAGTTTCTGAATTCTGTAGGCCCTACTATAACCTATAGGGATAGGCCTTCTGCAGTAAACGTAGGCTAAAGACAGATAGCTGATACCATGGCCTATAGGGACACAGTGTTTTTGTTTAGGGGCCTATGTTTCACCACCAAGGTAGCCTACACAGGTAATGTTTTGCGGGAATTCAAAGACTATAAATAATTAAATCGACTGCATATTAAATCACCCGGCCTACCCAAAATAAAAGCATAACATTCAACCAGACGATGCAGTTACGCTTCTTTAGAGTGGCGCAAAAACGCACAAGTCTGGTATAGAGGTCATTGCAGGAATAAACTTAGATTTTCACAGTTACCCCAGTGAAATTCTTATCCTAACAACATAACTACAAATTATATTAAATGGTTTTCACAAACTCAACATTTTACTTGCCTGATGTTTGCGTGACAGTGAATTTTTATTTATTTATTTAGGCCTATTTATTGATTTTTTCAACCTATTGATTGGGATTGTGGGTTCAGACCACTGATGTATATGAGCTGTTGATTATTTATTTTACAATAGCCTACTAGGGTAAAGCTGTGAGTTTCTGTTTAATAAGTTATTATATATTAACTATGAAGCGAAGTAGCCTATCCTAAAGTTGTGTGTCACACTCCACGTCGGCAGTTTAAGGATAACTCTGTCAGTGTGCCTGCTTACATTTTCCAACCACAGAAGGTGAACTTTCACCTCGACCTCCTAAAAAGACCTCTTATTTTCGCTCTGTAGCCGCTGACCATTTTACCTCAAGCTACTTGCTATCCATACATGTATCTCTCCATCCTGGCTTTGGCGGCGCAGATCGATAGGGCAGCATCTGCTCCGGGAAGGCAGCGGTCCCACACCGCACACGGAATTTTTTCAAACGCTAGAATTGCTCATCTCTGAAAATTAAACTGACAGTTAGATATGATTAGTATGCCAAGTATCAACTAGATCTTCTCTCAACTCCCAAATCTCCCTATCCCTGATCTACACGGTCACACACACCGAGCGGCCTACAGTGGGCTAAGTGCTGTGTTAAATGAAAAGCTAAAGCTGAATTTTCTATAGGTTGAGTATCTTATTTAAAAAGGTCGCTTTTAAACGAATGACCTCATTGATATTGTTTTGGGACTAAAGACTGAAGTGCGCAATCTCATGTCAATAGGCCTATTCAACCGTGGGTGGAGTGCTGATTAAGAGGTTACCTAAATGAATTACGAGCATGTTACCTACTTGACAATACCTAAGGGTGGAACTTAACCTAGGCTATATTTCGGTGACATCTGTACAATTTGAGGGGAAACATTTACTGTTTTTCTTAGATATTTTATGTATGGCATTTAATCTCCTCGCAAAAATACGTAGGCCTATGTTAAATGTAGCCTATAGATTTTTTACAGTAGCTAAATAAACCAGTGCTGTGAAACTCATAATTGAATAATAGCCTACACTTTTTGTTATGGCTCATAAAATAAAAACTGTTACAAAATATCCTATAGCGTTCCTTAATACATGTCAGACAATCATAATCACTATATTAATGACAAAATAAAATATACATATCCAATTTAATAATAGACGTTGCAAGAGGCATAATGAATTTATGCCTTTATTGCAGTAGGCTACAGATGATAAAATGTAGGCTATGGGCAATTGTTATAGTATTTGAGGGCACTTTCAGGTGAACAATATGACATCAGTTCTGCAGCATTACACACACCCACATTTGTAGTGGGTAATCAGGTGAGGCAGATGTTAAAATTCAGCTGTGGCCAGGACTCGCATGCTCACATAATTCATAAGCTCTGCATGCTATTAGATAAAAAGGCTTAACTTTGGGGTTGTGAGAAAGGGGTTGTCTTCACCTCGTTGGTCAAACCCAACCCCCTCCCTAGAGACGTTGGCCGAAGCGAAAGGGTTAATTGGAGTTGGAATTTCATTGCACATCTGTCAGATTTTAAGCCTGTGACGTACTGAAAGGAGCAAGTGGGAGAGGGGGGAGGAAGAGAAGAGAAAGAGTTCGTGGTGAAATCGATGAAGTGGCAGGCTGAGGGAAGAGGTGGAGGAAAATCTCACGAGATAATGAAAGAAAAGGATAGCTGCTAGGTAAAGAAGAGCACGGCTAAAGCTATACGTTTCGCTGTAGAAATAAGACTAAAGGACAAGAAAGGACGTTTAGCTCATCGCCAATTGTTTGGCTTTTCCTTGAATAAGCGTCTCTTTATACATTACCAATCGTATGATACTGCGCGGAGAGGTTGGTTGACCGGAGACAAGCGACACAATCGGAGAGATGTGGACCGACAACAACCTCGAATGCGCTCAGATAAGGGTTTAAAAAGGTGAGAATGCTACAATTAAAACACCACTTTATCGTTAAATGTTATGATTGTAACTATTGAAACGTAATGTTGGCATATTTCGAAGAGCATCTTTCGTTGCCTGTTTTACGTTGAGAGGCATGCAAGCCTGACGTCTGTTTGTCTTAAGCATCGCATGCGCGCAAGTCCTTTATTCTGAACTTTGCATGAGACAAACATGTAACTGTAGATACACTCTCACAATTTCTGACTATAGCATTCATCACGATGGATGTTTTGTTTGTGCTCTTGGAGCAATTTCCCCTCTCTTTTGGAATAGAGTGATCAATATGATAATTATGATTTGTAATGAAATATTACAACTTTGCAATCTGGTTATTCTTTCAATGGCGAGTATAGACCAATACAAATGCATAAACCTATTATGTTGTCTCCTGTAGGCACAAAAACAACGATTATATCGAGGACCTCAATTGGGCACCAAAGAGGGGGAAGCAAGTGTGTTGTTGCACAAAGATAATGTGATTGTTGATGTTACTTAATCTTCTACTCACTCAATGTCTTGGAGTTTGAAGGAGCTTTGACACTAAAGTTTATCAGATAAATAATTAAGACGCACCATAAGAAAGGAAATAATTTTTTTCTGAAATCAATAAATCCATAGTCGTGCATGAAAGGGGAAAGACCATCCAGACAATAACTGTGAAAAGAACAAATAAGAACAAAAAAAGATAATCTTATCGAATTGAAAATGGATGGAAGCCTAGGGGAGATGTCCATCCACAGCCACTCTGAGCTTGCACATAGCCAAGATGGCAGGGCTATACTGCATTCAAGGGACCTTTCAGCAGCGTTCCCCAGGCCCTCCCTCGGGGGCCCTTCCATGTCCCTGGAGCCCGAGCACCGACCTCCAGGCTTCGACCACTCCATGTCTGCGCTGGGCTATGGAGGCGACGCTCCGTCTAGCTGTGGCAGCACGTACACCACCCTTACTCCCCTGCAGCCTTTCGATGACAAATTTCACCATCACCACCACCATCATCCCTGCCTTCCGGTCAGCAACGTCATTGGGAGCTTTACTCTTATGCGCGAGGACAGAGGCCTTGGCAGCAACTTCTACAACCCCTATGGCAAGGATCTGGCAATGGCACAAAGCCTCTCCCCACCCTCCACAGGCTCTGGCTTGGCTACTCCAATGCACGGCTATGGCAGCTTGGGAAACAGCCCCAATGGCAACCCTGGCCAGATGCTTCCAAGCAGCTATGAGGTCCATGGTGGAAACATCTTCTGCCGGACGGCGGACTTTGGTCGGGACATGTCCCCACCAGGGCTTGGAAACGACTCTTCACTTGGCCATCAGCTAAACAAGATGGAGTCCCAGCAGCATGCACCCAACCACCACCCTCACATCTACAGCCAGCACTACCAGCACCCCCACCCCAGTCAGCAGTCTTCCAAGGCAGGGGAGCACCCCTACTCCTCCGCCTCGTCCTCTTCCTTGTCTTCGCCCTGTGAGGGCATGCTGCCCAGCTCCCAGGGAGGTGGGGGTGCAGCTGGAGAGGAGATCAACACCAGGGATGTGGCCCAGAGGATCATCACTGAGCTGAAGAGGTACAGCATCCCTCAAGCCATCTTTGCAGAAAGGGTGCTCTGTAGGTCACAGGGTACTCTGTCTGACCTCTTGAGAAACCCAAAGCCCTGGGGCAAGCTCAAGTCTGGCCGTGAGACCTTCAAGAGGATGTCCCGCTGGCTCCAGGAACCAGAGTTTCAAAGGATGGCCTCTCTGAGACTGGAGGGTAAGATCTATCTCTTTCTTCAGCAGGCACACACAAACAAACAACCAAATCAAAACACACACTTCATTTCTCACACCACATTTTTCTCTATAAAATCCACTATTTCTTAAACAATATCTTTCTCAGGGCAGAGCCTCAGACACATTAAGTATATCATATGCTGAGGTAAAAGATAAACTCATACTGGGTCACCATTTTAAGATTCAAGTAAATAAGCATTGTTTATTGAATGTGTATATAATGTCCAAAACTTACAGTAAAAGAAGGATTTGTTCCACACATTCTATACACATGGTTTTTGCACACAGGGGTTGCTTTGTGTGATTTTCAATTTTATACACAATTTCCATTTAGCACTGCTAGGTTGGCCTAGCAGTGCCAGATCCATTACTATGCCTTCAAAAAATCATGGACACTTGGCCTTCCATTAAGTGAACCATAAAGCAAATATCATGGAATTACACAGACAGCAGTAAGGGATTTAATAATTGAAACAATCACATACGATGGGCAGAGAGGACATTGTAAGTAGATGTTACATTTCTGCAAGGATTTCTGCAATATCTACTTGATGCTTGACTGAAGTTTAAAGTTGGCAAGATAGTTGACACAAATTAGGTCTGAGCCTTTGGCAGGCAATAGGTAAATCATTCCTAATTTAAGATCTTCATTGTAGCAGTCACTGTAAAATTACAATTATTATATAACTATTACTATGTTGAAAGATCCCTCGTGTTATCGTTTATACTCACACATTAAGCTCGAGACCCACATATATTGTTTATCTGGAGAAAATAGTCAATGCAGCTTCGAGGCAGCTTTATGATGGGAAAAAGAGACCTTCTTAAAAGGCAATGGCTAATCTGTTGGTTGATATTTGATATTCATGGGGGATACGCATTGAAGACAAGATAGCACAGTGTACAGTGCTATGTTACAGTGTTGTCATTCCATAGGGACTGGGAATCCATCTGATACATGCAGCTGAAGAGGTCTGTCCTAGAAAGAGATCCAAATGAACACAGTAATATGAGATGAGCAGAGGGGAGTGTGTGCCTGTGTCGGCTAGTGTTCTGTTCACTGCAGGGGTCTGTGAGCTGTGCGTGTGTGTAGGCAAGCACAGCTAATCACAGTTTTTCACTATCTGTCAGCAACCCAACTGATTAAGCCCAAAAGCACAATAGGGTTTATAAGTAATGATTGTGCACTCTTGCAATCCGCTCACAATTATTGATCTTTGATTGTTTGGCTCTCTGAGCACATGTGTACATCCTCCATTTGACAAAATGCTGTACTGTGTCTAGTTTGCTAGTGATTAGTGTTGTTAGAGTTCGGAGAGATTGTTTTATTCAACAGCTTATGTTGTTTATGCTGTTTATTTAATGAGTCTAATCTTGATTTAGGGTGAGGCGTTAATGCATTCAATTTAAAGTATATATGGGATGCTAGTTTCAGTAGCATTCTACGGTTTTTATTATAGCAACATTTTTGGATGGCCTTTGTCTTTATTTTTATAGGCTAAAGGTTTAATGTTTGGATTATCTAACAGTTTGACATTTTTGGAATGCTGTTGGTTTATGTATGAGTAGACACAAATATATATTTGTCACACTGCTGAAAATTAAAGGAGCGAAAATGGAGAATGTATTGAAAGTGCGCCAACCTCCCCACCACCACCTCCCCCCCCCCCCCCCACACACACTCAGTCTAACTTGCATATTTAGTTCCTGGCAAAGCCACAATTTGGACAGCTCTGCACTTTTCTACATAACCTACTTTCCGAGGGGGTTGTTTTTTTCCCCTGGCCAACCCCCTTTTGTTTAATTACAAGCCTCTATTGATTTCCATGGGAAAGCACAGCACGCCTTGCCCACACACACCTCGACCGCATCGGCAAATCGAGACTGGAATTAGAATGCACAGTGCTGTGTGCTCCATAGTCTGAAGATAACTCAAGTGTTCTTCGCTTCACGCCTCAAGTTTTAAGATGATCCACCTAATGCAGCACTCCCTTAAATACATACAAGGTCCTTCAGCAAGGTCCTTCAGTGCAAGTCAGGATTGGTATTTTTGATGTTTTGGCTCTGCGATTGTTACGCGAAACTTTTAAGATAAATGGTGGGCCCGATTATGGAATTCCATCGTCATTTCTATTACCAGAGGCATGATGAGGCGCTTATATGGAGCAGGTTATGTCTAATGCATTCTGGTTCGTGTGTACGGTACTGCACTCTGTACAAGATGCATCTCCAAGCCAACCGCTGCCTGTTAATCAGGAGATCTGACAGTAGTCCGAGATTGCAAGAGAAAGACCACACAGTGGGGCCTTACCACTTTAAGTTGAGAGGAGTTAGGGAATATAACTTTAAAGAGGATACCTGAAGCCCTTGACTAAAGGTCTAAATGAATAGGAAAGGTCAATGTGGTTTATGCCTTGGCTTCAGTGACTGCACCATCCCCCAGTGATGAATGCCACAAAGCCTTAAACACCACCATGTACAGTTGCATTAGATTTTTGTAGCTCAAATGTTACGTTCCGGAACACATCTGCATTTTAAAATTGTAAACAGGAAAATTGCTCTTTCGCAACCTTGGTCCAAAACAAACAATGTTGTTTTTATCTGGCTGTTACAGCTACCCGTTCTGGTGATAAAGGGGTTAACCAGCCTCTGTGGGTCGAGGAGTCTGAGCTGCACAGATTTAATCAATAATTTCTATCAGCCCCTGGCCCAAGAAATCAGCAGGGGGTGGGCTGGGGCTGGAGCTGGAGGGGGGGAGACAGGAGGGGGTCGACTAGGAGGGGGGTGGAGGTTCAGGCGCCGGGGGGTAGGGAAAGGGCTTTCAATCACGTTTCAGCAACACGAGACAGGGGCATACATCATGATTAGGGGCTGTTCCCACGATCATACGAAGCCTATGGGGGAATATTTATGTCTCGAGGAGTAGCCCCACTGCCAGGGATTTATAGCATGGTAATTGCAAGCCTTTTACACATGATTACAGCATAAGGAAGCATTTACTTAATGGTTGGCGTTATGATCGCCGTTAAGGGAGAAAGGAGAGGATGGGATGGAGGGGGAGAGGAAAAGAGAGGAGTAGGACACCCTGACTCCTCGCACAACCCTTGAATCCAGGGTACAAGCAAGCTATCCACCACTATCATTTCCTTTCTTTCATTACTTTTTGAAGCTGCGAGTGTATGCTCCATAGCTGCCATCTTCTGGAATATGTAACGTCCGTGAAAAATGTAGCCATTGGAGTTTCTTTTACATTTGAGTTTTTTATAATATTGACATGTTTCTGACATTTCTGCCCTAAAGTATTTTAATGAGACATGGTTCGATAACTCTCAGAAATGCTAATTACCTGTAGATGCCTAAAAACGAACAGGCCTTCAAATCTCAAGTTGATGAGAGAAGAGTGCTTCAGGGAGTCAAGTGTTTCCTTTGGATAATGATTTGGATCAAATGCACACTGTGAATTACAGCAAGAGTATAATAATTGTTGTGCATACGGATTAATTTGATATCCTATTCACATTATAGGGACTCTGTAGTTTCATAACAAGATCCAATGTTATTTTATGATGGCACTGGTACAGTATGCAGCAGTATGGTTTTAGACATGACAGTTATGCTTTTACATTATGTGTTTAGGATCGACTTTGGCTTACACAGTAAGCATAAGTATTGTTCCGTATTCTATGTTTTGCTATAAGCAGACATGAGCCAATCAATTAAATGTCTGCTTACTCTTAGAAAAACATTTCTCACCATCAGCAAAAAAACAACAACCGCACAGTGCTGATTGAGATGTCTTAAAAGTGTACATTTAGGTAATTACAAGAGTCGCCCAAATATGTCTTAGTACACTTATGGGCCTCGAACACTCAGTGTGCACTGCAGACTCTGCTTGTTTCACTCACCTCTGACGTAACCCCTTTAATAGAAAATAAATTAGTTCCCCTAAAGTGACTCACTCTCTCCGCCACATGTAAATTACTTTTATGAGAAACTAATGATGTTGAAGTGTCCGGCAAGGCAAAGAGGAGGAAGATGGAGACAAGGCTGACAGATAGAGAGATGACGGGGGTGGAAGTGTGAGGCAGATAGATTTGTATACAAATACAACAGTGGGTGTACAGTTTCCAGTCCATACAGTTGTATTGCA
Organism: Osmerus mordax; assembly: GCF_038355195.1. Classification (NCBI taxonomy): domain Eukaryota; kingdom Metazoa; phylum Chordata; class Actinopteri; order Osmeriformes; family Osmeridae; genus Osmerus; species Osmerus mordax. The sequence goes on from NC_090055.1 coordinate 4,718,036, forward strand.
ATTCAGTGGAGGTTAAAGATTTAGCTGTGGATATGCACAGAAAGAGACGTCTATAAAAATATACATGTTGAACTGCCTGTCTATTCTCAAATGGAATTTAGCACAACCTACACATTTTGTTACATCTATCCTCTCTCTCGCTCTGCCTTCCTTGCATTTTTACACTGACTTAATGTAACTTAGATTTTTTATTATTTATCTTCAATTGCATGAATTCTCCCTGGGATCTTTTGTATCAGAAGGGAATGTTATTTTGGCTGCAGTGAGAAAGGAAAAAATACAGGCTGTTTGACCATTGACTGCTAACTGAGATAGACAGGGTGTAGGTTGATGGGATATATTTGTCTAACTCCTTCAGACGATGCATTGAACTAGAAGTTAGTCTCTTACGGAAATATTCCGTAAGGACCTTTTACACAAGTGAATACATTTGATTATATACTGTATTATGCTAACTATCTGATAAAGTAAATGTATATGGCTAACAGGATAATACTAATCCTTGGTTGCTTGGCTCCACCTTTGTTCTTTCTGGCCTATGTTTCATAATGATGCTGTAGAAGGCTACAATATTTGTGTTCATCAGTGTGACACTACTATGATTTTTCCCTCTCCAGACCTTTAGCTGAGTAGAGCAGAACACATCAGTCTATATGCTAGCTGGAAATTGGCACACACATACTGCAAAATAGACCTGGGTAAATAGAGGTGCTATCAGCTCAGTAGATAGCTCAATAACTCGACACCAAATGGACTCCATAAAAAAGGAGGATACACAAGTTTGTTGTTAGAATTGGGTTTGACAAGGCCTAAGTTACAGTGTAGCTGGACATGCTGTGATGTTCCAGTGGATTCAGCCACATAGTTGCTCGCAACCTTGTCAATAGTTGAGATGTGTATGACCATAAAGAATTCAAAGGAATTGAGGACATTGACAAACATCCACTTAAAAAAATATATTTCATTGTTTTATCTGGTTGATGCTTTCTTATTTCATTTCTGTCTTTTTCTTTTGGGCTGAAAGGTTTGATAAATTAGCTTTGTCTAGTTGTCTAATTAATCCAAGTACAGCTTAACCTACTTGCATTTAATCAGGTGTGACAGGCTGAATGTCTTGATTCCTCTACTGTGCAGGGGAACATGTTGCTGATTCATCACTTTTAACTAATCAGAGTTGCCTAGTTAGACTGTTTTCTTTCAACAGATCTTTTTTTTCTCTCTCCATTAATCCATTTATCCTAGTTAGCCTGCTGGCCTGTTTTAGTTAACAGTCCCCACACACATTCACTCCCCTAACCCGTCCACTATTTGTTTGCCTATAGCTTGCAAACGGAAGGAACAGGAGCAGAGTAAACTGGAGCGCAACCAGGGGCCGAAGCGCACCAGACTGGTGTTCACTGACCTGCAGCGGCGTACACTCATGGCCATCTTCAGGGAGAACCACCGGCCCGCCAAAGACCTGCAGGTTACCATCTCCCAGCAGCTTGGCCTGGAGCTCTCCACCGTCAGCAACTTCTTCATGAACGCCCGGCGCCGCAACATCAACAAGTGGGCGGACGAGGGCCGCCCCTCCTCCACCGGCTCCTCAGGCTCCAGCATGTCCTCCTCTGCCGTGTCCTGCAGCACAGCCTGATGGGATATGGGCGGTGTGGCATGGAGCCGTCGGGAGAATAGGGGCGCATAGACTGGTCTAGGCAGAGATCAGGCGTAATAATGTACTCCTCATTTTCAGAGGGAGTGATAGCGTTAGCTAGTGTATGTTTCGAAGACGACAAAGCATTTCAAACCAAAGTGATCACCACTGGGAATGAAAGAGGTGATAGAAATGATTGTGTAAGAGGAGATGCTAATTTGTATAGTCAAGGGTGCAAAGTTCCTTTTAGTTTGAAGTTGGCCATGGTAAACACCCCTGACTTCAAAATAGACACCATTTCATCACATTATTTTGATGAAGATATTGAAAAGGAGGCAGATTCTTACCCTGATGTGCCCCTGGGGTGTAAATCATCAGGATGCACCCGTGAATCTGGAAGCCTTTTTGTCCCTCATATTTAGGCATTGTTTACTTTCCTCCATGTTCATGCCCTGTTTTTCTCTGAAGAATCAAAAGACGTAGGTGACAGAGAATAACACAGGTGTATCAATTGCATAGCTCCATCAGGCTAATCATTTCTGAAGAACAGAGTGCTGAGAACTCCACCTAACAAGGTTCACAGGATTTCTAGTCCCAAGGAGATGATCCAAGTTCTAGGTGTGGAGTATCAGGAATGTAATTTACTCTACACGATTTTCAGTTTTCAATCATTTCCAAGACAACAGGATCACCTAGAATATCTCATGTGTCTCATTGATGGTTTCAACTTGAATTAATCAGAGTTTTCAAGGCAGGAAACCAAAGTGTATTTTACTGGAATTTTCACGTCTGTCAACAAGGGCAGGATGCGAAGGATGCCATATCAGAGACTTATTGGTGCAACCTTCTAGCTTTAAGACATTGACTGACCTTCCAATCAAAAGCGCCGTAGCCATTTTGACTCAACATGTCAATCTTTTGAATACAATGAACATAAAGGAGAGGTACTCATGATACAATGTAGAATAATGTTGTAGTATGTTTTCCACTCATGTTTCAAAACACTCAACTAAACACACCTTTGCTCCATTGCAAATCTTTTTTTACAGAAGTCTAGAAAATGGAGGAATGTGATTCTTTCAGCCCTTTTGTACAGATTTCAAGCACATCACTCTATTTATAGAAACATTTTGGAAGTGCGGGTTGTTGTTCCAGTCCTGCTATGTACAAGGTAATTATTTTCCACAAAGAGATGGTTTTAACATGTCTCCATATAGTCAGTTTAGTTGGAGCGATATGTTTAAAATGCAATTGCTGAACTGATCAATGTATTTATTACTGCATTTAAGTATTTATTGTTTTTTTCCTCTCTATTTATTTAGTTATTTATTTATGCTATCTATATACTGTAAGTATTTATTTAACAATGCTTTGTATGTCTGTGTGAAACTGAAGATTTTTTTCTGATGGGCACTTTTAGAAATAGGATCCCATCGTAATACCAAAGATTAAGATTGTCCTCCCTGAATGTACGGCCTAACTACTTCCCTCCCCTGTAGTCTCAGTGATGTTACGTATCTCTCTCTATCTTAAAGGCCTGGCCTTTGTTTTTGTAGAATTATGGGGATTCCTTTAATCTTGTCAAATGTCTCTGCGATAAACTCTTTTGCTAAGGCCAAGCTTGTTTGAATGTTGTGGTAATAATAATAATAATAATAATGTGACATCCCATAGGTCTCACAGGTTGCTTGTAAAGTTGTGTTTAAACACTGTTCAGCAAAGTGTGCAGTGTTGCACTTAGTCTGAAGGCTCTAAAGTGCGAATCTTCTGAGACCACATGCAAACGTGTATTGTGCAGCTGCTGGGGGATTGCATGGAAGTAGTGATTCCCCTGGCTGCAGTGCAGACACAAGCATTTATGTCCCACTATGTGTGCTGTCGCTATCCTCCAGACTCATCCCTTCTGCCAGTTCTCAGTTCCACAACCTGCCAGAGTTCTCCAAGGTTCTCACTGATGCGGCGGGGCTAACTCGGCAATTTTCACCCAGCCTGTCTTGTAACCTTTGGAGGGGCATGTTGCTGGGTCTCCCTTCACAGCATGCACTTGAAAGACAGGCGGTCATGAAAGAGGCCATCGACTTTTTCACAGACATCAAAGGGGGGCTTTTTTTACACCATCCGTCTCCTCTCTAGGTATTGGGTCTAGAGGTCTGCTCTCGGCCAGACCTGTGGGCTTTAGGGGGCATTCAAAGGGGGCGGGGAGATCAGAGGGGTGGCTGAATCATCTAGAACGTGAGGCGATGTTCAGGGAATAGGGTGAGGGGGGGGTTGAATTAAACTTTAATGAGCAACAATTGTAAGCATGCTTTGAGCAAAGGAGTGGAGGCGGGAGGTTTGGTGCAGAAAGAAAATACCTAACCAGGTTTTCCACCTTGTCACTGTTGTTTTAAGAGAAGGAGACACCTTTCATTTGTTTTCTTGTATGTCTAAATGAGTCTTGCAAAAAAATGGGGACAAGCCAAAGGCTTTGTCTGTAATCTTCTGCTGTGTGTCAACTCAAGGAGATCTGCCTTTTCTACAAGGAGAGAGTAGACTTTACTGTTGCAGATTTCAGCCACAAACTAGACTGTGGTGCCCCTTAGTGGTTTGTAAGGAAACATCACCCTAGAACTAGATCTACGTGTAATTTTTTGTGGCTTACTTTATGGGAGTTAATACTTCTTAAATTATTTGAATTAAAACCCAATACAAAGATGTTTAAAACAAAAACTAATAAGAAATCCATCTTGTATTGATATCCATTTAATTACCATTACTAGTGCAGCCCAGTATTTATGTAACTCCGGGTTCGCATTTTGAAGTGGAACTTAACTGACACAAGGTGATTTGTTCAGAGGAAAGTCTTTTGACATAGTAACCCTAATGCTCCCTTCATCCCCCCCCCTCCCCCAACTCATACCCCCCGTGTACATGAAGACTTACCCATCTACCTCAACTGTGTGAGATGTTGTGTGGCCAAGCTGTTCCTTAACCAAAGATCCCATCCTGTCAGGGTGTCTGTCTGTCGCTCTATTTATCTATCTGCCCATCTGTCTCGTCATGCCTTTTCCAAACCAAGTGTGCTGGAATCAATCTGTTATAGGGTACAAACCAAACCCTGTCCAGCCAAAGCTTAGTCCAGTATGCTAGAATGTCATATTTATACATGTTCTGTATATAATAAAATCATTTTCAAGACCAAAAAAAGGAGGTGACAATCCAAGCAAGGAGGATCTTGCTGTAATCAATGTTGCCTATTCCATGTTTTCCATCTAAAATCATGTGGTTTACTGTAACAGTTCACAAAATCCCAAAGTACTAAACTGAAATGCTCATTCGGATACAAAAAAGGTCAGAGGAGACAAAAGCTATTTTTCCACATTTGTAAACCATTCTCCCCTTCTCCAAGATGTTTAGTGTAGTTGAAATACTGTTTGATCCCACTGTTGTAAGTAGGAATAAATGAATCAATACAAAAGCTTTAATGAGGACAAGTTGAGGGGAATATTATAGTTGACTTAGTCTGAGTTTCCTCAACTTCGCCCACCAAACTATAGTGCCATTCTTGTTCATGTGTTAGACTTACCAATGAATGTGGCTAACCAACCAAAGGCTTAAAAAAACACAACACTTTAAACGTCAATCATGGTGGGACATTTTGTATCAATAACTAAAGAGAATCCCTTTGAATACCTCATGTGAAATTGTTTGTTGTGATGTTGCACTAAAAAATAAAAATGACTCATTTGTAACCCAATGGTGTAAAGGGGTCTGCTGGCTTTATTTAAAATGAATGGAAACACAGAGTATGAGTATGGATGTGGTGTGTGATGGACTGTGGTTCAGGGAGCAGAACTAACCCTTTTCAACCCTATCTCCTTGACCAGAAAAACAAGAAACCAAAAAAGAATTGTTGGCTTATGGCCAGCTTCTATATTAGGTTTTGAGACAACTACAGAGATTTGGTTTATACAGAACTTGTAGCCTGACTTTTTGTTATATAATCTGTGTTGATGGGGTGAAACAGCACCTTCAACAAATCCTGATTTGTGTAAAATAACTTGTTTCCGCCCCAAATTTTTATTTCACTTTCTCGAACTTATTTGACAGATGGTAGGCAACATGTAAATATAGGAAAATAATTGGCACCTTGCAGTAATATAATGGGGGTTGATTTAAAAAGTTATTGTTTACTGTAAAATATCTGGAGTATTTTAAAGTAGAGTACAGCAATCTACACTCATACAAACAAAAATTGCATGATTTTTATCAGGAAAGCACAAATAATTTTATCTTATGATTTTCAAATGCATGTAACTAAAATATCAAAATCAAGTACAAAAGTTTGATTGTTTGCACCGCTTAAGTAGTTGTGTACATCCTTAGTATTACTGGTCATCCAACATACATGAATGACTTGACCTGTCCAAAGAAGTGCAGATAGTGAAAACAGGACTAGATAAGAAAGGCTACTGGATACATGAAAAATTACCAAAAGATAACTTAAATCGACATTTCCAGTTCAGGTTTCCCAGTAATGCAACTTGATGCATTGCTGATGTCAGGAGTTACATGATGGGGTAGCATCCGTACAGAGCAATGCCACACTGGTTGTTTCTGTTACGAGACATCCGGATGTACCCATTTTCTCCAAATCTTGTTCCCCAGCTACAATAGGCAGATGGAGACATTTGTAAGTTCCTAACAACAGTGATTGACCATAAACCTCAGCATACAACTTTGAAAATCTTTTTCTTTCACTTCCCTTTTATGCTTTGTAAACAGATAGGAATCAGGTGGATTCCATTTATTTTCTGTCTAATATTTGATTGAAAAATACCCACTGTTTATCCCTGATTAATCAGATACATTAATTAATTAAATGAACTAGGTAAAATGTCCATACCTGTTCTTCACAAGCCAGTAGTCCTGTCCATCTAGTGTGCCATACCCCACAACAAGGACAGCATGGTTAATCTTCTGTGTGCAGGTTAGGTCATTGTAAACTCCTGAACAGAAACAAGAGTTGACAGTTACAGCTAGGTCTCATGTTGAATCACATTCAAATTACGTCCAATGGAAATACTGTAAGAACTCTATGACAGTACAGGAAGTCAACCATACCACTGCGCCAGAGGATAAAACTGGGTCGAGTAGCATCAATGGCGACAGAGATTGGTCCAATCATAGCCACAGCCTGCTTTAAGGTTGTTTCATCTCCCTCTGGCAAGAAACTGTATCTGGTGCAGTTGGCAGAGCGGTAGGAGGGGTTGTAGTGGCAAGTTCCTTGCTAAAAGATGTGGCAAAAACTCAACATTGTTAGTTACCAAACCACAATGTAATGAAACGGCCAACAACAATCAGACACAGAGTAATGAGCTTTTTCTTGTTGCACTTAGTTTTTGGTAAGTCACTTCCATCTCTAGTGTGAATAGAATCATCAACACTCACAACTCCTTGGTATGGGTAAGACGTGTCTGAGTCAATGCCTTTGTTGTCAATGACGTACTGGAAAGCCTCGCTCATGAAGCCTCCATTGCAGCCCTTGTTGCCATATTTGGAGGAGCAGTCCACCAGGTTCTGGGGGCTGAGGTCCAACAGTTTCCCTGTGGTCCTCATCAGCTGACCCTCCAGGGCCCCCACAGAGCTGAAGGCCCAGCAGGATCCACACGAACCCTTCAGTACAGAGGATTTTTATTTATTTATTTAAGAAGTCAGGGAGTCAGGTGGCTGAGCGGTGAGGGTGTCGGGATAGTAATCTGAAGGTTGCCAGTTAGATTCCCGGCCGTGCCAAAGACGTTGTGTCCTTGGGCAAGGCACTTCACCCTACTTGCCTCGGGGGGAATGTCCCTGTACTTACTGTAAGTCGCTCTGGATAAGAGTGTCTGCTAAATGACTAAATGTAAATGTAAATGTAAAAAAAATCTCAAATGAAAACATCGTTCATAATGGGGGGCTTAATGTACACTTAAACATAAAACTTCTTTGCAGTGTGTTAAAAAAGTAATGATTATGTAAGTACATTTCACAAGTAAGTACAGGTTAATATAAGTCTGTAATAACAACATATAATTAAACCCCGAAATGAAGGAATGCGTGTCAGTACTTGCCCTGTTGCCCTTGACCAGAGCAAACGGCAAATATGCAGTACCAAACTTGCTCAACAGCATTTCAAGTCATTACTTCCTCAATCAAAAGGAACCAAGTCAAAAACGCATGACATGGAAAAGGTCCCTTAAAAAAAGGAACTGAACTCTGACAAGAGCCATCTTTTTCAGATATGATCCCCAGACTGCTTATTAGAATGACTGTATTAGTATAATCATGGCAATTGTGTAATCCTGGAAAAAACAAAGTAATTTGTTAACCATGTGCGAAAATAAGCCTGACAGTGCATTCATACCTGGTTTTTGACTTGTGTGACATAGCCTTTCTGTCTCCAGTCCACTGTGTCAGGCACAGGGGTGCCTGATGAGGCCACAAATGCAGAGGGCTCCCTCTTGAGGTCAGCAGGGACTTTCAAAGAGGCAAAAGACTGAAGAATTTCCTCTTCAGTCTAAGGACACGTGACAGGACAAAGAAATAATCAGGGTAAACAGAGTGTATATTTACAATGGGGTGTGTGGAGAATGCAGGGGGAGGGCAGTGCCGTGCAGTGTAGAGTCTGAATAATTATAAACATGGTATTTTGCTGGTTCCTGTAATGTCAGCAATGCAGTGAAGAAAACTGTAAGACAACAATAATGTTTAATGTAACTGGCCCCTCTAACAGGTGCCCCAGCTGGGCCACCTCCCAGTTGAAATGGCCTAAAACCTCCCCTGGTTCAGACATTTCTCTTCCCTATAAAATGGTTATTGTAGGTGTTAGTGAAGAGTGTTGCAGTCTGTCAGCACTCTGTATGGTTAAAAAAAAGTTTGATCCATTGTCTCTTCATTCAGCTTAAAACCAGTTTTGCAAAATGCCTGAGGAAAAAATATTAAATGAGAACAAGCAATGTGACAATGGGGCAAGAATAAATTTTTCAAGACACTCACCTGACTTTTAACATTGCATTGTAACATTGCATTGTAACACAACAGGTTTTCAAGTTTTCGATTCAATATACAGTTTGTGAAGTCATTAAAAATAATTATTTTCCATAAACTTAACCAAGTCAAGTTCAATATGAATAATGAGTGGGTATTCCAATGTATTACACCCACAGCCAACACTTTATGAATAAGCAAGGGGTACACTAAGACACAACTATAATGACAACAGCCAATCAGATAGCAGGGTCTTAACCCAGCCTTCGGCATGGTCAGCATTGGCTCACCATGTCTCCCATATGGTTCATGCCGAGGTCATAGGTGTGCATTCCCATAGATGCCTCCAGGTTGTGTAGGCTGATCAGCTGAAGATTTCTCTCCCAGACCTCCCGTCTGCCTAACTCTTCAACCTGTCCACATAGGTCACACACAAGTATATACATATATACACATGACATTAACATGTTATTTGACAATACCTCAAGGACACATGGATGGATCTGTCTGTGTCCAAAAGTTGTTGGCTGTGTGGATGTCATTGTGGTTTTGAACAAGAGCATGAACTAGGCCTACTAAACATGTTTTGAGACCAAACTTAACCACATACATCCTCAAAAGTCCTACCAACCTCAGTCTTGTAGTTCTTTCCATGTTGCTTTTTCCACATCTGCCAGTGTAAATCCAGTTTGGCATCCAAGGCCGCTGCCACCCCACACATCGCAACTAGCAGAAGGCTCCCCAACATTGTGTCTGTATACATCTAAGGCAAAGAAGTTCATTTGAGTATCATTTGATTATAAAACCAACAATATGCAATGCATTGTGGTTCCTAAACCTACCTTGGAATGGAAATTATGACTTGACATTTAAACAATGTCCATAGAGAGGAAGTGGTTTAGTGATATAGGTATTGTAGCAACCTCGCTGGAGCAAACTGCAGCACTAGCAAGGATTGAGCAATCCTTAGCTCTAACTTCCGAAATACTGTTGAGCTATATGCTTCACTGTTATGCAAGGTATACCTTTTACTATAGTGGCTTTGAGTGTATTTAATTAAGAAAGCAGTGTGGGTGTGTGTAAGTGTGTTTGAAGTTAGTGTAGTTGGTAAATTTAAATAAATAAAAAATGTGAGTTTGTGCGCGTGTGTATTCTTTACAATAAGCTACGAAACAACAGATGAGACTCATCACTCAGAAGACATGGTGTATCGGATCTAATTGAATGCACAGGAACGCAACTGAAATGCATGGTACATTTTTACCCCATTATTATTCTCAGTCCAACAATATCTTCTTCAATTTATTTAATGGTAATCAAAGGGATGTCAAAGGGATAGCCTAACGATTAACGTCATATTGCAAAAGAAGATGTTTCCAGGAAACTGCAGTTTCATTTAGGGCTAGGGCTAATTAAAAACAAGTGTTTTTTTAACCTATAACGGGGTTGATCTAATTTAGTTTATGAATTTAGCAATATATAGATTACTTTAAGTAGGCTATAGTTTACCCTTCAACCACTTACCTGTTTTAAGGTAGACCTGAAAACATTTACACGAAGCCTATCCCTCCAACGGTGCGATCTAGCGTCTTATTATCATTTTAAATAGAGGGCAGGCAAATGACTCAAAGAAATGTTTTAGATAAGTATGTTGGTCCGACAACACACATATCATGGGCTACTCATATTTAGATGAGTCTTTATTCAGACCAACTCAAGTGAATGAAACATTGCATTGTAGCTTTAAAAAGCGAAAGTAAAACCACTTTCCTATTAGGCTACAGTGCTTTTAATGAATTAGTACATTAAAAGTCGCCAGTAATAATACAAACATACATTTATATCCCATAAACCAGTTTTGGCTCACCTTTTCTATCAGTTGAAGTCCTTGTCTTGAGAGATTGTAGGTCTGCTTTTGAACTCCTTTTCCTGCTGGAAACTTAACCGTGAATGTCACATGGTGTATATCTTCCTCATAATGACATCAGTTTATTTAAATAAGCTAACTGAACGCTGACAAAAAATGATATTTGTCATATTACTTATTGAGTAGAGTAAGGGTGCAGAGAATTTCTGATAACTGTTTTGCTTCACTTTCCTGAGTATATGAAAGGGTTAGGGTAAGTTGAGTACATAAAATATTTAATTAAATGTATTATCTACATGTCTTCAAACAGAAGACATTAAAGAACAGACTCATAATTATAAGAGGGGAATACTATTCTAGACCACTCAACAGAATCTAGACAGACTCTTCTGCTGCCCCTTATGCTTCTTGTGAATGAATGGATGAATGTGTTTGCGTTTTACATTGCACAAATACAATACAATTCACCCTTTAAAATGAACATTTTATTGTTATTTTTTAGATAACATTTATATTCAATAATCAGAATTTGGTGAAAAATGCAGAAAAAAATTAAAAATATCAACACCATCAAGATTCTAACAATTACCCACACAATCCCGCTACACTAACATGAATTTGAGACAAAATTCCCATTGCACAGCAATGGTATCTGATATACTGAACACAACCTATGTAAAGAGCTGTGTTTGCTAGGTTACACATACCTTATCACAATCATAGTTGTACCACCATTCTGTCTGTCTGTCTGAATTCAAAATCATTAATGAGATGGTGTTTTTAAAGTGCTTGCATAAGAACTGTCACATAACCTTAGACAATTGTACTAAAATCCAAGTTAGGCACTTCTGACCAAGACGTATTGAAACCCTTAACCTTTTATAAGACACAATATATCAACTTTTATCAAGTTTCACATGATTTCACCCTCAATGATTTGTCAAGAACCTTAATAGACTTTATAAACGGTTTACAATGGTTCATAAAGCTACACCAAATTTAGAGTGTGATGAATGTGTTGTTCCAGGACTTTTGTTTAAATCTTCATGCACTTCATGCCCTGAGCAACACAGTGGATCACATGATAGGGTAACTGGCAAGGTTGGCGATGCCACAGAGATTGCCACGGTTTCGTGCCATGAGGATGTACCCTTTGTTGCCCCAGCTCTCACTCCAGCTGTTAAAAGAGAAAGATCAAGACAAAGGAAACAAGAAAGAAAAATAATAAACTGTTAATGCTGTTTAAAAAATAAGTTATGAATAAAAGTTCATTCTTCGTTGATTCTTTTAATTTTGTACACATTCTGTCACATAACTACATGACTAAACATATTCAGGTCAACCTCAGTTGGTATGGTCTTTGAGCTTGTAAAAGTTCTGTAAAAAAAACAGTTGTGGCCATCTGATGCTATCCCACTCTTCTCACCTGTTCTTAACAATCCAGTATTTCTTGCCCTTGGGGGTGACCCCATAGCCGACCGCAAGCACGGCATGATTGATGTCATCCTTGTTACAGTTGCGGTCATAGTACACACCTAAGTACAGTATGACAGAGAAAAAGAAGAAAAGGGATGTAAAACCACTGATACGTGATAAATGTGATCCAAATTAATCTAGCATCAACTAAATGAATAGGACAATGACAAGGCAATTTTCAAATCCTTTTTTCTTGACTCCACATAATGTTTCACTTCTTTATTAGTACAATGCAATGCCCATCTTCTTCTTTTAGCACTTCAAGGCTGAACAAACAACCCAAATTGTGTATGCGTAAATAACCTTTTTGGTAGAACTGGAAAGTGGAGAGGGTGGCATCAATGCCCACAGACACGGGGCCTACTTTAGCCACAGCTACAGTCAGTGCTCTCTCATTTCCCTCTGGGATCTCCTTGTACCCGCGGCATGAAGCAGTCATGCCAGACACGTTGTAAGCACATGTCTCGTCCTAAGAAATAAAATATACGAAAGTCAACATTCTGAAGCACTTGAATCACGAGACACAGAGCAGAGCACACCACAGTTGTCACTTCCCATAACTGACAACAGTAATGTAGTCCATGGGTAAATTAAGCCGTTAAGATCTGCTGAAACAGATACTGATGTGACAGCTGAATCACATTTCCCTTTTTCCTGTGCATTTACTTTACTTGACAAGCTGAGATACACGCACAGTCACATGTTTCCCTGCCCCTTCTGTACCTGGCCAATGTATGGGTAGGCGGCCTCTGAGTCGATGCCTTGGTTATCCCTGACGTAGTTGAACGCGTTGGTCATGTAGCCTCCCCCGCAGCCGTTGTTTTCAGTGACACAGTCCACCAGGTTCTGGGGGCTGAGGTCCACCAGTTTCCCTGTGGTCTTCATCAGCTGACCCTCCAGGGCCCCCACAGAGCTGAAGGCCCAGCAGGATCCACACGAACCCTGGAGGACAGAAAGAGTCCAGTGATTGTATTTTTATATTGTATATTATGGCCATTTTATATTTCAGATTCTTTATTTTTATTCTAAAATGTACATACTTAGGATTAGTGAGACTTTACATTTACATTAAGTCATTTAGCAGACGCTCTTATCCCGAGCGACTTACAGTTAGTACAGGGACATTCCCCCCGAGGCAAGTAGGATGAAGTGCCTTGCCCAAGGACACAACGTCATTTGGCACAGCCGGGAATCGAACTGGCAACCTTCAGATTACTAGCCCGCTTCCCTAACCGCTCAGCCACCTGACTCCGAGGACTTTGTACCTTTAGTATAGGTAGACCACTTATTTAAGTTAAGATTCCTATATGATGAGTGTATACACCTTCCTGCCAAAGTAAATTCCTTGTCTGTGCAAACTTTCATGGCGATTAAAACCCATTCTGATTCTGATTCTGATCAGTCCAGAGGTGTGTTCTTACATCTGGCCACTAGAGGGCACCCTTTGACCATTTCTAATGGTCTGCTGACCCTTTAGGGAATGAGCATGTTTTCTTTCATCCGTCCTTAGCCCATGTTCCTGCAAAGGCTCTCCACCCGAGTGGATTCATGTTCTATTCAACACAGTCCCTTCCAGACTCTTTGTCAACCGACTAATCTAATGTGACCTTATGTTCATTATTTGCTATAAATATTTGACTAATTGGCATTTCTTGCCAGTAAGAACAAATTAACTCATATTTAACATGTGTTCTTAATGTACCACAGGACTAATTACTCCTGTTTATGTAAACAATGCCTCACTGTCCAGTTAGTTCCGAATGAGTCATTACTTTTCATAATTAGCAACATCCTCTGGTTGCCATAACAATTTGCAGTAAATCTTGTTGCAAAAGGGCAGATTGTGAGTTTATTATAAATGCAATAATTGAATACCTTTACTGGAACAGGGGTGGTTTTCTAAACACAACACCAGAGGAATGTTTATGCACCTATGCTTCCTCATTGTTACTCAATAATTGTTTTGGTTCTCATTTATCGGTGCCCGCAACTATGATGGCGCCTCTGATTTCATATAAAGTAGCTTGGCCAGTTGTGTTGCCATTATTGCTTTATGAATCTACAGGTAAAATAATGAAACAACAATGAAATGTCGAGACAAATTTAGAAACAAAATGGTGAGATTTCATGGAGAATCACTAACCTGGTTACTATATTTATCCCATAGTATTCTTTTCATTATGTCAGAATGAAACCATGACTAGCAGAAATCCTGGAGAGGAACTCTGAGAACTCTGACCTGGTTTTTGACAGGGGTCACCATGCCTTTCCTGCGGTAGTCAATGGACTTGGGGAGCCTTTCCACAGTGTTGTCAGGAACAAAAGTGTTGCCTCGGTCCCGATTCAAAGGTACCTGGAGACCCATCATCTTCTCAGCCACCTCTTCAGATGTCTGGAGCGAAAGAAAGGGTAAGGATATTATCAAACAAGCTTTTTATCGTGAAATGTGAATGATACATTTACACTGTAGCAGGAAGTGTCAACTCACCATGTCTCCTAAGTTATTCATTCCCAGTTCATAGGAATGCATGCCAAGGGCAGCTTCCTGGTTGTGGGCCTCAATCATGCGCATATTCTTCTCCCAGATGGCTCTCCGGATCCCTTCCTCATCCTACCATGGGACACATAAACAGAACTTATCGGTTGGTCTTATATGAGTAGTATATGCCTGGCATAGTGATAGAGGGAATGAGCAGACATGGCTCAAGCTTAACGAAATGGCGGAGAGGTTAGGATTGAAGATTTGATTGAGGAGTTAGGAATAATGATTACATGCGGGGCTTAGCCATGAGAGAGTGCTTTCCTGTGTTCTGAAGAGCACTGAAGAATGTGCTGAGCTTAGATTAAACAACACAGAAAACACACACACACATCCTTCCTGCCTTCACCCAGCTGTACCTGGCTTCATCCTGTGACCTAATGCCCTCAAAGTGAGAAGGCAGTAGATAATACCACAAATGCTTCATAAGTCCTTCCCAAAGTCAAGTACAGTTCATTTCTGGTGGACTTTAATACCTATCTCAGAATCTGGGCGATAGCACTTCAATGCCTACATTCTGAGCTGAAGCAGACTTTCCACATTCAAAACTGTTTGTAATAAGTTTGTGCTGGAGGGTCGATAGTTATCATAGATGGGCAGGCAGACAAACAGACAGAACTAGATAGTGAGATGGGTGGAGAGGCAGATACTGACCAGGCCATTGTACTCCTTGTTATGGGTGGTCTTCCAGTTCTCCCATTCAGTATCCAGGGATACCTCATCCATTGGATGGGCCAGGGTCGAACCCAAGAGCAGCAGCACGCAACCACACAGCAGCATTCTTGGAAAATAGGCCTGCAGTTTTGTTTTAGACACACAACTGTTTCATAATCATGAATTACGCCAATTGAAAACCTGGACTCAATTCTAGTGAGCTGTAATGTCAATGCCTTTGCTGTTTAGAATCAAACAGGTTCGAATCAAAAGATCGAGATTGAATTTCTAAATAATTGAATTTCCAACTGAAAAAAAGTCAGTTGTAAAGTTTTCATAACATTTCCAGCATATGGGAAATCCCTTGTATTGTTGAAATCGAAACAAAATTTGGCTACGCAAATACAAACTACATAGGCCTACAGTTTACGCCGACTGCAAATTCATAATGCGTATGACTCTTAAAGAATAGCTTGTCTATTAGCCTAACCATGACTAAAAGTTGACAAAATGTTTTTTAACAATCGTTTTTTCTAGAAAATACTAAGAACACTATATCGTATATGAGCTTCCCAACAATTAATCGGCAAATTCTACTCTAACAAAAAGCCGAGAGAAAAAGAAAGCTGTTCTCAAGAGATGATGTTTGCAATGGACCTACAAATATTTTCACTGAAAAATGAGAGATGTAGCATTACCTTTGTATTTGGAGAGGAGTTGGGCAAAGTCTTCTGAGGACTTCTTTCTAAGCACTGAAGTATAGGTCACTATGTGAGTTTTTTATATAGCTTGGAATTTGAGGAAGTACGACGGTAGCTCCAAGTTTAAGGGGGATTCGGCTACATCTGGATTCACTCAGCCCAAAAAGGCGATCAGATGATGTCAGGTGTCACATTTCACGGGAAGCCTTCAAAGCCAATTTTTCAGGAACTACATTTCCTCATTCTTTTACACGCCTTTTCATATAGGCCTACTATGTCTACGCTAAGTATAATCACCAGGGCTCTTAAGTTCTATCAAAAGTTACAACTTTTATTACCATACCTGTCAACTTTTGATACCAAAAAACGGGGAGGGGGGGGGGGGGGCAGGCGTAACCTATGCCTGCACCTCGTCCATTCATTGTATATAGCGGAACAAGTTTATGTTAATTCTCAGCGTGAGAAATACAAGGTGTTGCGTGAGAGCGTGAGAAAGGGTTGAAATGCGATACCTGAGAGCCTTAATCACGGATATACAGTAGCCTATATGGGAAGATGATAATTACAGACTATGCCTCGAGGAATCAGTTACTGTCATATAGTCAGTTTAGTTTGAATTTGAGTGCGTCTTGTAAAATCTGATGGTCCACCAATATTGTAAGAAATAACTGATTAATTCACAGTTTATTGGTATTATTTTAAACGGCTTACGGTGTCTAACCATGGGGGAGAGAAACGAGGCAATTCAGGAATGGGTGAGGTTCTCCTATGTTTGTATGACAACTGATAAACTTCCCTGTGTTAGTCAACCCCCTGAGGTCCAGTGGTAATGTGTCAGGGTCGTGTGTGAACACTTTGTCATGATGTTTAAGTCTGTTCAGACATGACACAATTGCATGCTAAATCCATCTCTCTAAATGAGTATGTCTTGTGACATACTGTATACTGCAGCAGTATGCTGTGTGCATATTAATCATATGTGTATCTCAATGAATGAGGGCCTATGCTGTCACAAGCTGCAGTTGGGCTGGTTTGCGGGATCTTTTGTCTTATCCTGTAGATATCCCGTATATATAGCGTTACGCCTTCGGCGAGCACAACCATTATCCTCTCACATATATATTATTATTATTGTTTATTTTCGCGCCCCTAACTTAAGTTACTAACGTCACTGCGTCACTAACGTCACGAAAACACGCGTGACTACCTGTAGTCATCTGTTAACTTGGGGGATAGCTAGGCTAACTATAGCTTTACTGCAAGGCAGCTGCAGAAACGTCTCAAGCAAAGAGGCCAGGGTGATAACTATTTACTCATTTTACTTTGTGATGTGAAACACAATTGTGAAATGTAATGTACAATATTAGCTGATATTATTAAGGAAGTAGGCCCACATCTACTTTCGGAAACGGTAGTCTACTATTTCACTGAAGCTTTAGCATCATGACATTAGCCTCTGTTGCCCGGGCAACACATACTACAGTGGTCTATGATGCATCTGTTTTCAATCGCTAAAATAAACATTCCTCACAAATACATTTTCGTTGTAGGATTTATTATGACATTACATTACAAGTAAACGATTTGTTGGTGAAATTATCATTACCTGTGTTTCAAACCAGTGTTGCTCACTGCAACGCTCTGTAGCCTACGCGAGACACACTACAAAAACATCTACACAGCTGTTAGGAAGTCAAACGGCGACAGAACATGTTTGGGAGTCCCCTTACTTAAATCAAAAGTCTTTCAATAGGTGAAACTATCTGACTACTAACCTGAACTTCATTGCCACAGCCTAAACTTTGTCAATCTGTTCATGAAAATAATTAATTTCAGCCTAAACCGTACAACGGAACGTTAAATCGAATTCAACCAACCACAGTGATTTTGAAGATACTGTATAGGAATTTAATCAAAAAGTGGTAAGACATGTATAGGTGTGATGGGGGAGAGGGGCTCCTAGGAGGGCTACTGTTAGGCTACTGTTGGGGTTATGGTCCCTTTTAAATGAGAGGCAGTTAGAACCGAAACTGTACTGTACTGTAGCTAGTGGTACGTGCCAGTGGAGCGAGTGGTACGTGACAGTGGCTAGTGGTACATGCCAGTGCCTCTACTGGCACCTAGTGGTACGTGCCAGTGGAGCTAGTGGTACGTGGCAGTAGCTAGTGGTAAATGCCAGTGCCTTGAGTAGCATGTGAGCCGGAGAGCTGCAGTTTCAGGACCGCAGTTTCAGGACCGCAGTTCTAGGAGACTAGCTACTGTCACGTACCACTAGCTCCACCGGCACGTACCACTAGGTGCCAGTAGAGGCACTGGCATGTACCACTAGCTACTGTCATGTACCAGTGGAGGCACTGGCACGTACCACTAGCCACTGTCACGTGCCAGTGGAGGCACTGGCATGTACCACTGGCTACTGTCACGTACCACTCGCTCCACTGTCACGTACCACTCGCTACAGTACAGTACAGTTTCGGTTCTAACCGCTACTGTTTTAAATGTTGTCTAATAAGAACATTGTTGTCAACATTCCGTTCTCCAGTCTTTTTGCCTAATCCTGAGGATTGGGGATAGGGTTAATGCATACATTCCTTCTAATGAATTGCATAAATCATTTTATTGAATGATTAATTGGTTAAACTATTTTATTAAATGTTCAAATAGTTTCTATTGCTTGCTTCATTTTGTGTAACTATTTTAACATTGTGCCAACCAACCCCATATTGTGTGCCAACCAACCCTGTGAGGGGGCTGGTTGGCCCAAATGCACAACATGACTTTAATCACAAACCACCACATTTTAGAAAATATTTGTGTACTTTTAAACATATTTAATTATAGCTTAGACCATAATGTTTCATTTGTTGCTGGTTACAATATTCTAACATAAATGATGCCAAAGAAATATTGCAGACAGTGAAAAGTGTGCCAACCAACCCCGGTCTCCCCTATGCATTTTTATATAAAATATACAGACATATCAGTTGTAAAAATTTCATTAAAAAACGGACCCCTGTGCAACCGACTTAAGCAAGCACACCCTACAATTTCCCCAGAAATTGTACCCTCTCTAGTTTACATTGTTATGTTGAATGGACTGTATTAGCACAGTAATATAACCCATTTGTTTGCATGTTTACAGCCTTTAGTCTTTTAAAGCTGCAATATGTAATAATTTTAAGGAAATTCGAATATGAGAAACAGCGCATACAATTCTTGTCTGAAATTATGTGCTTTCCTCCAGACATAAAATGAGACAAGAAGGAAGGCTCACCTTGCTTGGTACGATCAGTAGCCACTTATGATTTGTCTGCCAGCAGGACACTTGGAGCATCTGACCACTGGAGTATACCAGTTTAAGCTCCTTTAAGAGTCTTACTCCAGGCTGTTTAATACAGCCAGCCACTCTATTTAATGAGACTGCGGCAGTAGCGGAGATAGCGTGGGTGCTTGGGTGCGGCCGCCCCAGGCAGGGGCGTAGCCAGGACATTATTTCTGGGGGGGCCAGCTCTGGCCAGTCTTTTCTTTGGGGTGGCACTTGGTTTTAATTTTAAAATGACTTGGTAGCAGAGGGCCCCGTGATGAAGCTCCGTCTCCACTGTACTGAGAGTCTAGCTCCGCCCCTCATTTCTCCATCGATCTACCAGTGCCCACCCCCCCATACATTAGCTACAGATGGTTGCAGTAGATTTGTGTGTATGTGTGTGTGCATAGACTGGGCCTACTCAGTAGAAAAACTACGAATGAGCTATTCTTGCACACATGCATGTATGCGTTTCATTACAGTTGTGGGCTCTTATTTGAACTGTAATATGTTAAATGTACTGGACATTGTTGTAACTGCTGCATGTGTGTGTGTGCTAACCCTAACCCCTAACAGTTATTGATTTATAATAATCAATTATAATACATTATCATTTATCATCTCCGAGGAAACTAGGCGAGGTCCAGTTAAGCAGGAGAAAATAACACAGTGTCTTTCACTGTAGCACACATCTGTTTCCTGTTTCCTGGTGTACCATTACTATACACCATAAAACTGGAAGCAGAACACTTCCTGGATCCTTTTGTACCATCATATGACCATCCTCGTGACTGAGTCAAGTAACGACCACTTCAGCTAAACTGAGACTTTAATAGTGTAACCAAAACACTAATCTTGCATCATTGTATTGTTTTTTTAAGTTAGAAAAAATATCTGTCTATCTCTATTTACATATATATCTGCATCTATGGTGTACATGGCCACTATGTTTGTGGTTTACACCATTTTAATTCAATTTAATGTGTATATAAAATTGATATCTGCTCAGCTATGTTCATTCAGATCCTCCCAAATGTACTGAAAAATATGGAATGCTTTATCCTGCTCTGAACTGTGTGCATTTTTCACTGACCAGTTCAGAGATTAATACATTAAACACCAGAGGGTTTAAAATCCATGTTTTCATTCCAACAGATTATAATGTGTACCCTATTTCAATCCAAGCCGAATCTTGTTTTTTATTAAAGGAAAAGCTATTTGTTTTTCTCTTTTGATTTGCGAATGCTTTGTACTCTATGCTCTCCCTATTAATTGTGTTTAAGAGAAAATGGAAATTCGGAAAGGCAGATTGTGGAACCCATCCCCTCATATTGGGATAAAATAAAAGTTTGGTTTGGTTATCGTCAATACCATAGGCCGTCTGTATCGGAGCAGGGAGCCAGAGGGCAAGATTTACTCAGGTAGATGCAAGCCAGAAAGTACCTTAAAGTAGGGTAGGAATGGACATCTTACAACAAAGCGGTTCAAGAGAGATGTTCTGGTCAGAACCAGGGAATATTTTCATCCCCAGGTGATCTCCCACCAAGAGACAAGCTCAAGCAAAAGGAAGTGAGGCAGAATAGGACTGCAATTCATTTAGAGGTATCCCTGTGAACACTAGCATATTTTGAGACATTGTTTAGACTTTTCATGTCTGCCTCCTTGTGGCATCAAGACGGTCATGCTTTAAAAAGGGGGAGTCAGGTGGCTGAGCGGTTAGGGAATCGGGCTAGTAATCTGAAGGTTGCCAGTTCAATTCCCCGCCGTGCCAAAATGACGTTGTGTCCTTCACCCTACTTGCCTCTGGGGAATGTCCTTGTACTTACTTTAAGTTGCTCTGGATAAGAGCGTCTGCTAAATGACTAAATGTAAAAATTGAAAGAAGTAGGGGCACCCCGGTAGCTTACTGGATACGTGTCTGTATCGTGTAGACTGAGGCCTCATCGCAGCGGCCTGGCCTCACATCTGGCTTTGGTCCTTTGCTGCATATCTCCACCTCTCTCTCGCTCCCCACCTTTGCTGTCAAACTTCACTCAAAGTCTGTGTAATAAAGCATGACAAATGCGGATCTCTGCAGGAAGCTATATGATGCAGCTGCAGTTTTTCTTAGTTTCTTTTGTACCTATTTCTCAGATCACCATTGAAATTCTCAAAACTACTTGTTCAACCTGCCCATCATCCAGTCATTTATGCATATCATAAAATAAATTACTTATTATTATGAACAAATTGACAATGCTTTTGTAAATTCATGCAGTAGTTCATCCACTCACCCCATAAATGACTTATTGATTGCTTGATTGACAAAAAAATTCAACAGCTGTTTGTATTGAGTCGAGATCAGTAAAACCCGCTGTCTTGGAATCTCTTGTTATTTGGCATTATCAATACGTTTTTTCAGACGATGCACACGTCCCTATTTTTCTTTAAAGGACTAGTGCTCAGAAGAAAAGGCACTTCCTATCATGCAGACAGGGTGAAAGACCGCATATTCACCATTTTTGCCATGGTAAATCTGCCAGGTGCTAAACTATCTTCAAGTTTGCTCTTTAGGGATTAGTGGTCTAACACGAGAAGCGTTAGAGGAAGTGATGTTTGCCACATGGTTCTGTCTCCAACCATATTTTTAGACTGGGGTCAAACTCTGTCGTGATAAGAAAATTAAATGGGCAGGGAGACCGTGTCTAAGTGATATTCACTTTATAGCTGTGCCAATAATCTAAAGTAAAATACTTGAGCACTCTGCATTATATGGGTCCTTATTAAGGAAGCCACATGAGGAAACAGCTGAGGACTCAATGCTTTGATACATGGACCAGTATTAGTTTGACCTTTGGAACTCTAAAGAATTCAATCTGAGTTTAATGGCCAAGTAACCTTTTCCACATAAGATGCCCGGTTTGGATTGCTTTAAGTTAGTATCTGCAATATTTAGCATGGTTTGTTGAAAACCAATGTGTGTGAAAAAACACAACGCATACGAAAAATATATAAATAATAATAAAGCGAGAAACAAAAAACAGATGAGGTGTGTTTAACAATGTTAAAAATGATACATGTCCAATCCATGAAAGAGCAGTAACTTCCTGGACATCCTACAGTTGTCCAAACACAATGAATTTTCTCCCAATGTCACCATCAGACACATCACAAAGTGTTTCAGTGATATCCCTATGTGAGCAGAGGACTTGTGTTTCTTTACCTTACCTCACCTTGGAGAGAGGAGTGTGCGTTGTTTTGGTTTTCACCCTCTTTTCATTACGTAAAGAACATTTACCAATGGATTCAAGCCACCCAAAACAAATAATCCCCACGTAAGCTACATGGTTACAAAAACAAGTGCTGGCCCTTGTCCAAGCCAAGACGGACCAGATGTCTGTGGCAGTCACTACAAAAAGGAAGCCCTTCAAAAAAAAACTAATTCTTTAGTTGCAAGACAAGCAAAATAAATGGGAAAATGATCATTTGAAATAAATCGTGTATATGATAAACGGCCCAGATATTCTTTGCATTGTTTTCAGAGGGAGACTAAGGTGAGAGGATTCATTATATGTTTGTCTTTGGTCATGCTCAAAATGAATAAGTCAAATAAATGTAGTATGTAGTAGATATATAGGGCAGTTTTTTCAATAATTGAGTTTGGAGAAACTAAACTTCTCAGGGACAAAGGTGAATCTGTCTAATAAAAGGGAACTAGCTCCATCCTTTATTCATTTCAGACATCTTCCCCCCAGTGGCCAAATCTAATTAGACTGCTTTGGGTTCCCTCTGTCATCCCAAAACTCAAATGGATAGAACACAAAGTACAGACACAGATACAAGGTTACTCATATCCTTTTGTACAGACAGTACATTATACTGTCCAAAGTACAATGTGTACTGTCAGCTATATTATGTCACCAGTGTGCACCACTACAAACAACACTAACATATCTCAAATGCATTTTTGATCATCATCCCATTTGATCTGGATGCTTGATATAATATGTTCCAAAACAAACTCTGACAGAGCCCCAGGCAACCTCCCTCAAATTAACACAGCCATGTGTTGTGTGTTGCTAAACTCCATAACCTTCTGCACCTGCCTCGGTTTCAGACTCACTTTTCCTCTCTTCAGCTGGCAGATGCTATGTTCTGCTTCAGGGAAGAGAAGAACTGCAAGCCTACCCTTCTACAACAAGCAAAGACTGGGCAAGCAAATGAGGATTCATTAAAACAGATTGTGAGGTTGTTCCCCAATCTACTGATTACTGGTGTCAACATCACACAATTACCATGTCAACTGATGTAGCCTAGGTTTGTTCTTCACTTTTGCATGTTCTTATGTAAATTAAAATATAATAGGACATTAGAAACAAATCCACAACAACACATTCGATCTCCTCTGAATTGTGTTTCAGGATTGTGTTTACACTTTGCATTGTCAATAAGGACAACTTTCAGTGAACTGGCTTCCTGCAAAGGCTTACTACAACAAGCCTTTAGTTCTCCATTTTAGATTCAGCTGGTGATCTAAATCCGGATATTTGGCTGACCCGTGCACATTTGCCCATCATTCCCTTCAAATGTCGCTGTGCAGTAGTAATGTCCTGTCCTGGATTGGTTCCAGCACTTACTCAGTCTGCTGGATAAAATCACAAATCCTGTCAAAGGACTGACAGCACGGGGAGTTTGCTACCATGGACGCGTATGTTGCCATTTGACCATGTTTGTTTTTAGCATTTCAGTAAGCTGTCCATTCATATAGTTAGACAGGTTGACTTGCTTGTAAGCTCAGTAGGATGCAAGGACGCATCACTAGTACGCGTGCAACTAAAGAGAGAGCAAGCACGGGGCAAGAAGGCGGGCCTCAAAAAGCGTCAGAAGTGAATAAAGAAGTCGACCTAAATAATTTTCAGTAGCGTAGGCTAATTATCTAAACCCCCTCCCTTCCCCCGAGGATTCTGCAATAAATGAAGAAGGTGATGAAGAACAAGGACAAATTAAATTGCGCGGCGTTTCAAAGCAGATGTTTCAAAGTATTATAGGTCATCAGCAACTGGACGAAATGCGTATTCGGAAGAAAGTATTTTGATTGAGTAATGTTTAAACGATGACAACTTGTGAGTAATGTATTGAAGTCTATGGCAGGTGAGTTTCTGTATTCTGTATTCTAGCCCATAATTCACTCTTCAAATTTAGTTTTTTTGTTGTAGCTTTTTTGAGACTTATTGTTGTAAGCTAATGTAGGTTATAACCAATTTATTTCTTGATAGCTACGCCTTCCTAAACTTCGCTTCTGTTCAGTAAAAAAATAAAGAAATAGGGGGCACCTGTGGACTGTAAAATAACCTATTAAAGTTATGACAACGTTTATGAATTTTTATATATTTCAAAAAGGCTACTAATGTTTGGGACAATACTCATGGAGAAGCACACTAGCGTTATAGGCTAGTGATCCTGGATTTGTACAGAGACTTGCTTAAACTAATTCCTGCCACAGCTGTAACCTCATGTAATCTTCAGAGTGCGTGCCAAAATTGTGACTCATGTTCATGCTGTAGACTGATGCATGTTTCAGTGTTAATCTCCTGTACTGTCTCTAGTATTGATGGAGCTTGGTTACTATTTTGTAAAACACAGGTTAATTGTGCCTAAAGGTACATCCGTTTTAATTGTCAAATAGGTGGATTGAAGTCCTGTTTATTTTGAAATTGAATTACGCCTATAGGCAAATGCCTGTCACAGGTCACATAGTCCCTCTATCAGAATGTTCTAGCATTCCTGATTGTATATAATGTTAACATTCTAATCAGCCATGGGAATTAGCAAGAATAATCAAATCCTTCAAATGATACAGGAACATAGGTGAAAGGTGTCAGATATATGATGTAACCTACAATATGATACTTTCAGTTAAAAGATGTTATTGAATATGATTGAGGGCATCGTGTGTACGTTCTGCCTAGATGACAGATGAAAGCAGCAAATGACAACCATGAAGTGCAGCCTAGCGGTGGGAGCAGACTCAAGACCCAGTGAGAGGGCCAAGTGGAATATACTTGGAGATGAGCCAAATGGGCAATTTAATCTAGGTGTCTAAGGACACTATTTTAGTCTCCATGTTGTATAAAATTTATACTGACATTTGAATATACTGTATGTTACTCCTGGGCCTTAAGGAATGAGGTAAATGGCATTTTCTTGTTACCAGTGATTTTGTTTTCCATGGTCATTGTGTACAGCCAAGCTTTAAAATGGACTGACTGATAATTCGACTGTTTTGGGAGGCAACATTGCTTGCAGGCGCAGGCCATTAGGAATGGAATATCTCATGGCCGTCTGTCCAGTTCCTGCTTTTACTAGCCCATCTCTGGCCCTTAATAACAGGCTTATCTACAAAGCATTGAACCTAAAACCATTTAGAGAGTCTTGCAAGCCCCCATTTTACACTCGTAGTTCGAGGGATTAAGACCATGATTTGGCTGTGAAATAAAAGAAAACTTTTTATTGAGGATAATGGACTTTTTTTTCACACCAACTTGTAGGCTGGCAGTTTTTAATATAAATTGTTTTTTTTCTCTCTCTTTTTTATATGTCATTCACACAGTGTGCAACATAACCTATTTGGACGGATTGAGCAGAAACAAGTCTAACCAGGACAATGTCTGTTCCCTGCAGCATGTTGCTGAGCATAAACAAGTCTAACCAGGACAGTATCTGTTCCCTGCAGCATGTTGCCTGCTCTTCACTCAGGCACTATTCAGGAAGTAGTGCTCATTTGAAGTTCATCACTGATTTAGCCCTTCATAGCTAAATACCGTGACTTAATATGCATTAGGAGAATGGTATAAGAGTCAAAACATGAGGACTTAAATGGCATAGTCCTAGGGATTATGCCAACGAATGCCTTTGGCCTCATACTGCAGGAGTTTGCAAACCGCTCTGGGACTTGTATTCAAACACATTCTCTTATCAACCTTAATTAGATTACGTCAACTTAACTAGTTATGTTTGCATATATTATTATCAAAGGCCAATTTATTATGTAAACAAAACAATACAGACTGAAACACAAGCCCAAATGAATTATTGACGCAAGGTCACTACATTAACAGTGACAGCAGAGCATAGCATTGCGTGGGACTCTAGTAGCACTCCAAAGGCTTTCAATTACTCCTTACAGAGACGGCTCTGACACTTCAGCTTAAGCATCATAATAGCTGGTTCCCTCAATGGGAATCAAGGTTGGATTGTGAAACGCTCCGATCAGATTAGCAAGCAGCCCGTAAAGTGTGCCAAAGACAAAAAGCTCCACCTGTCTAGTAATGTGGGGGATTATGCATTTGAGGGCTTCTGTGAAAAATGTAGTACAAGCTTTTAGGGACACCAAAGTAGCGTAGCCTACATATTCATAGTATACTATCAGATATAGCCTTGGCCCAAACACACAAGTTATAGGATAGAATATAGATGGTGTATAGCATGGCTCCAGATATTTTCTGGCGAAATCATTTTAAAATGATGAAATGTTCGTATGTGATTCAGTTTGCTTGAATATGTTTAAACACCCGTCTTTCACTGTCAGACATATTTCTTTCCCCTATTTCACCAGTGAACCTTGATGGATCCAGCCCATCAAGGCTGTTAGCTAAAGCGACCTAATTTGTCATGTCACATCAGAGCTGCACTAAGACTAATTCCCTTTTCTCATTTATTTGGGCTATAATTAATATTGCAGACAGTGCACTTTGTGCAAGCAGTGAATTAACTGTCTCCTGCTTGCAATACAGAATTGTAATACAGGGTACCTTCCTACTCAAGTCTCTCATTGAAAAGAAAGATTGGAGTAGGCTTGTATCGTGACAAATGTAGGCTTTGAACCTATTAGAATCTGTCTAAGTGTGTAAGAACACACACCAGAACACATTAACCTCCAAACTCTCAAAAAGCCCACACCGCCATACAAACTACATTGATGCGTTTTTTTCACAAACCATGAAGTATATGTGCGCACACATACACTGTACATATGCCACTAAAGAAAATATAGCCTTAATTAACTTTACAATGATGCACTTATTGTTTGCATTCATCTTCCAAAAAAACAAGAAAAAGAAAGAAGGCCACAGAGGCAGTTTACAGGGAATCTTTATGTGAATTATTTATATTTATATAAAATATATATAAATATTTATAACACTTTCTCCCTGCTTCTCCTGGCTGACCCAAAGGAAAGAAAGGCATAGTATAAGTAAGGGATAATGCCCGACGAGGTGTACATTATCACCTGATAATGGTCACCCTTGCAGCCAATCAGAATCGAGTATTCACCCAGACCATGGTATAAGAACTACAAATTGTACTGATATTTCCCTCAGCCTAGCAGCTGTTCTGGTTACATACCTTTTAATACACACTTGTAAAACACTGGTGATCTCAGAGGCTGCTGCATTGTAGCTATTGCCATGGGCAATAAATAAAGTATTTCGAAGACACACACAACACAAGAAACCATATACAACACGCACAGAGTACTGTACATAGACAATCATCAGTCTGAGCGTATGATCCTGATAGTTGTTCCATTTCAGCCATGCTAATTGTGGATTTGAGCCAGGCCCTTGTCTTTATCAATCTGAAAGGCTAAGAATAGCATGTAGGCAAGGGTTAGAAAATGGAGCCGGCTTTCACTGAAGTTTTTTGTGTAACCCCTTTGGGGGATCCAGAGGAAGAGGTGTGTGTGTGTTAATGTGGGATTGATGCTTGCCATGAATGTCTGCTTTGGATACCCATCACGATGCTCCAAGTGAACCCAAAATGTTCCCCTCCTTAGAGTAGGACAAAATACAGTTTGTCTTGAAGTCAGTCAGTCTAGGCATCTTAAGAGATTGGAACACAGAACACCTATAATTTCTGAATAAAAATTGAAGATGGTGCTTAGGTTTTTCTTCAGTAGATGGACAAATATGAGGAATCTCAAATTGACCTTTGCGAGTCCATAATGGGTCCTTGGCTGTGCAAGCCAGGCAATGCTATGGTTTACCACTCTCTGATCTTTGGCATCTGTTCACTGTTTGATTTAACATGATGAGAGCTAGTCAGACTTGATGAGTTTTGTGTGATAATGGAAAAGGGGAAAGCAGAGCATGGAAGTCTTTCAAAATGTAATAACATTGGGAAGATTTCCAAAGCCCAAACATTATGACTAGATCCCCTGATGGATTGTAGTTAATGTTATATCACATTTGCTCAGAAATTGTTTGCCTTTGGTGGTGATTTGTTGTATAAGAGCTGGTCACTGCCTAGGTTTGGACAGATTTGGCGTTATTCAAAAGTTTTACTGAACATTGTTACAGGTAAAAAAGGCACTGTGCCATGAACCTGACAAACTAAAACAACAAACCACCACTGGGTTCAAACATTGATCTAAAATTAGAAATTAATTTATTCCCTCACTTTCTAATTTGGCAGGCAGGGTCAGCTCCCGCTGTGACCCTTTAGGTCATTGACTGCAATCTAGTTTGGTGGTGTTTGTGGAGCATAGAAGGAAGAGGAATCCCATACCGCTGTGGTCAGAGGGCTCAGAGACTGACAACCCTGGCACATTCAGACACTCACCAGCCTGGGACCTTGCACACCTGCTAGTCTCTGTCTTTCGCAAGTCGACATCGGGGGATCAACACGTTTAATTCGTGTGAGCCCTCCCCAGTATTACATACAAAGTAAATACGGTGTTAGAAAGGCTGGGGGGAGGGGAGGTGTTCCAAACATTTGAACCCAAGTGGTGGATTATGAGTCAGTGCTTCCAGTCTCTATAAGAACCAATTGCGTGAATAGCAGGGGTGACACAAGATATTGGTGCTCTGGGACTGTTGGCACACTCTGGCAGATGCACTCAGTGAGAGCAGACAGAGAGGAGCTATCTGTTAAATTGTGGGCCCTGAGAGATCTCCACCTCTACAGGTTTGACAAAAATTGTATATTTCTTACTAGACATACACATTTTGTACTTGAATCTATTGTTTACTGGATTGATTAATAACGTGCATCAAATGTAGATTTTTGATCTGGGATCTATTATAGTGGTAGTGTTTTTTTGTCACTAACCAAGGGACCAGCCTTGTTTTCCTTAGATTTTACTTGAGTTCATGTCTTGAATTTATGTGTTAGAAATGCAATAAATGAGTCAGCTCATTTTCAACCATCGATCTCACAACCACAGTGACAGACACAGCTTGAGACAGTGGACGGTCGTTTTTTAATTTAATTTCTATTTTCTAAAATGAAAATAACAAAACTAGACCTAATTTTTGTTTTGGATATTGACATGCAGTGCAAGTAGCCTGCTATCGCCAGACCAATTAGCAAATGTATATTAGTCTGGAGCCTCTCAGTTCCTTTTCGACATCCACGGGTCAATTATCAACCCCGAACAAAATGCCTCTGGATGCAATTGATAGATTCAATCAATCAGAGCAACAAAACATAATCTTGTTTTTTTTTTTTAAGGCCTCAAATATGCACCTCCTGTACAGTCATAGAAACACCCCGTATCAAGTACATGGTTGTGGCCCAGTACTTCTCATGCACTAGGAGAATCTGTTTGAATGGAAGGGTGGCCAGACAGATCGGCTCGAGCAAATAAACCACAAGCTCGCAGACTGGTCTGGTTCCCAGACCACAGTGCTTTCACAATATTTGCGGAAAAAAAACATGTATTGCAAATGTTGAATTGTATGGAATGTGGATATTTTAAATCAAGGTGCTGTTCATGTGCGTAAACAAATGCCGCACCCTGCCTTTTCATGTCTCTAGCCCTGACCTCAGTTGGCCTGTATTATGCTGATGCTTGGCCAAGGGGCAAAACTCCCATACCAACTGGTCCCTGTCAGGGCTTTTAGAGACCATAAGCAAACATGGGCCTGGATGCATGATGGCATTTTCAGTGGTGGGTGCTTGAAACGTAAACATAAAACCTTCCAAGTATAAAGTGTGCTATGTTTTGTGCATTACAAATGTGGGGCAAAACTATGAATCATGACATCTGTTGTTGCGCTTTACTTACCTACTTTTTCTTAATCCATTTTATTTATTCTATATCATTTTTACATTTGTTTGTCTCAAATACTTTTAACATGCGGCTTTGTGCATTAATTGTTATATGTTCATTAATAGTTTTATTTGGCTGTTTAAACTTAATATTCAAATTTTCATTTCTCCAGGTGATTTCTAAGGGCATGCTTTTAGCAGAAACAAAACTCCTTAATCCAGTCAGATTCCAACTTGACTACAACTGGTTATGAACACCTGCACCTCTAGATTTAATTGGTGAGCCATTCAATAGTACCTTATTACAAAATACATTTATATACATAACAGACATATGAGATTTAACTTTAATAATGATTAGTATAATTTTCTTAACAAGGAGATAAAAATAAATAATAATTGTGCAGCAGATGGATGTTGATTTTTTCAACCGATGTCCTGTACAGCAGGTGTTGGCTCTGGTTAGTATTAGCCACCTACTGGTGGAAAGTATCGTGTTCTAGTTAGAAACAAAAAACACAAAAAACGTAGTATTCCACTTTAACCTTTCATGTTCTTTGTGTTTCCTTTCTCAGGCAGGTGGAAAGATGTTTGTGGAGTCTGTCGTTCGATGGGGAGCATGGAGCATCCTGCTCCAGTGTGGATTGGGTGTGTCAGCAGGGTTTTGTCCACCTCGGTGTGTGTGTCGGCCTGACACTATGGAAGTGAACTGCTCAGGCAAACACCTAACCTCAGTGCCTGAAAGCTTACCCAGTGATATGAAGCGATTGGACCTATCCAAGAATAAGCTAAAGACACTGGGTCGTCGCCAGTTCTTGGGGCTCAACCAGCTTCAGGAGATGGACCTGAGTGACAATGTCATCTCAATGATTGAAGTTGAGGCTTTCCAGGGCTTGCAAAACCTCAGGATTCTTCGTATTAAGAATAATCGTTTAAAGATAATTCCTGTTGGGGTCTTTTCGGGCCTATTAAGTTTGCAGTTCCTGGACCTCAGTGAAAATGAGATCCTGGTCTTTCTTGACTACACCTTCCGAGATATGGGGAACCTGCAGTTGTTGGAGGCTGGGGAGAATGACCTGGTGTTCATCTCCCAGCGGGCGTTCACTGGCCTGCAGAACTTGCAGGAGCTTAACCTGGACCGCAGCAACCTAACCTCCATCCCCACAGAAGCGCTGTCCCAGCTCCAGAGCCTGACACGCCTCCGCTTACTACGCCTCACCATCTCATCGCTTCCCAACAATGTCTTCCGCAGATTGCACCGCCTGCGTAGCCTGCTGATCTCCCACTGGCCCTCCTTGGACACATTGGCCAGCAACAGTCTCATCGGCCTCAATCTGACCTCTTTGGTCATCAGCAGCAGTAACCTCAGCGCTGTTCCTTACTCTGCCCTGCGCCACCTCGTATACCTGCGCTATCTAGACCTGTCCTACAACCCCATTACCAGCATCCAGGGCAATCTGCTAGGGGACATGTTAAGACTGCAAGAACTGCACCTGGTTGGGGGAAACCTGCTGAGGATCGAGCCTGGGGCCTTCAGAGGACTTGCTTACTTCCGGGTGCTCAATGTTTCCTCCAATCAGCTCACCACCCTGCAGGAAGGCGCCTTTCACTCCGTAGGGAACCTCCAGGTTCTCCGACTAGATGGAAACCCACTGGCATGCGACTGCCGTCTGCTCTGGGTCGTCCGAAGGCGGTTCCGCCTGAATTTTGATGGACGGCAGCCCACTTGTTTGTCTCCTGATATGGTACGAGAGAGGGAGTTCCAGGGGTTCTCGGAGAAGGAACTCCCAAGAGTGTTCATCTGCCGGCCAAGCCGCATCATAGACCGCAGAAGACAAGAAGCCAACGTAGAGGAGGGCACCAACATACTGTTCTCCTGTAAGGCTGATGGTGATCCAGCACCCACAATCACATGGATTTCATCCCAGAAGACCCTTCTCTCTCCCACGGGCCGGATCAGGGTGTTGTCTGATGGGACTCTGGAGGTACGCTATGCCCAGGTTCAGGACAGTGGCATGTACCAGTGCACAGCAGGCAATGCAGCTGGCAACGACACCCTGTCTGTCAGCCTGCAGGTGAAGGGGTTCCCGCGAAATCGCACAATGCCCTTTTTTACCGAACAGGGCTGGATCGAGTCTTCCTTCCCACCCACCGCTAATTCCTCTGCCCAGGTGGCTAACCCATACCCATTTGATGCCAAGACATTGATCATAGCCACCACTATGGGCTTCCTTTCCTTCCTCAGCTCTGTGGCCATCTGCTTTGTCTTCATGTTCTTCTGGAGCCAGAGCAAAGGGCAGATCAAACACACGGCCACAATCGACTTTGTGCCTCGCGCCTCCATGGGGGGAGGAGGGGAAGGAGGGGACACTGGTAGGTTCACCATGAAGCTTATCTAAGTCCTCTTAGGAATGGACAACAAGTAATACTGGGGAGCTTTATTGACTATTTAAACCCTTCTGGATTGAGTACTTATTGCATACACAGATTCACAATGCTCTATAGGAAGTGGTTCTACTTGTGATGATTCTGAGTGGGTATTTAAGGGAAGTAGATGAAAGATTTTCATCAGACATGTTAAATTTTAAACAGTTATTTCAGTGAACATGCCTCTTAACCTCACATTTTGACACTATCTAGTGATACAAAAGTAGAACACTTATGAATGAAGCAAGTCTGTTTCAGGGTTGAAAAGATATATTACGTTTTATACATTACATTTTTGTTGCAGCATAAAGTTTGTCAAAAACATTTATTTTTTGAGAATTAGAGCGTTAACATATACAAACGACAGCAACTTTAGATGAAGGATTAGACCAAACATATCAGGTTTGCTTGGTTAATACTGTACAAGTGATGTGAGCTTTATGTACTCTTTGCTCTTGCCAGTACAGGTCAACCAAACATAGCCCTTATGACACCCACAAGGGAGACCTTCAGAGACTGCATTCTTAGGATTTCGTAAGGCTCTATGAGACAATTATGCAAACACATGACTGTAGCTAAAAGCCTATAAGTAGTTACATTAGATGTATACGATGATGTACCATAGCCAAATAGTTATTGCTAACTTCAAGGTAAAATGTTGTCACTGCTCATGTTTTGACTAGTATATCTAGTATTAAGACTATTACAAGGATCGTGTTATTTTGGAGACATAATTTGTGTGTGGATACTTTAAATTGTAGTCCTCGTATTGAGTTGTAATTGACTGTGGCTTTTGGCACTATGTTTATTTTAGTTTGTACATAAGAATGTATACAATTCAATTTCATACTTTAACAATTTTGCTGGTGCAACTTTGATCGTTTTTTCATATATTTTATAGAGAGTTTTCTGCTATTACATGCTCATTCATAAATGCTTCGAACTGTATTGAATTCTTACCCTCATGTAACCTTTATATTCATTTTTTTCCCAAAAGATCATAAACGTAAATAATTATAAAATGTGCCTGAGTAAGATACTCGCCATGGAGAAGCAATGGAAAACTGTATTCATTATTTTCTTGTGAATTTATGTGAAATATAGGTTGAGGACATTTTTGTTCTCTGGGTTACTCTATAGCTAGTCCAACTGATCAATGTCTCCACTATGCCACTCTCGTTTTATGTATACTTGTAGAACCAAACAGATACGAAAAATTGTGTAAATTAATTTAAACATAAGTAATCAAATGTGTTTTTCTATCTTGTTTGTAACGTATATTCCTTTTGATTAAATGCCTATATTTAAATATGGTTTGTGTGAATGCGTTCACTGTACACACACCCATGTACACACCCTCTGTTCACACCCATGATCTGAAAGGAAATGACAAAAACTACATCTATCTGTAAATCTTTCTTTGAGTCCATTTTCAATGAGAAAAATATTTTATTTTTGAGGCATTGAACATTTACTAGCATAACACATATAACTTTAATTAATTTGATTTACTCTGTGTCAACAAATTAGAAAATCTCTCAAATTTTTATGATAAATATAGACCAATAGAATTTAACAGACTAGAAGGTTGACATTTAGGTCCACTGACATTCTCCCAATCCAGACAGCTACGAAGCCTTCACAACTTTAAGTGGATTCTGTGGACAGCAAATCATTTCCCCCTCCTGCCGTTTCCCAGAATAACCCAGAAAAATTATAATCACGTGTATGAGCAGAGATTTAAACCCTTTTGGATTACCTCTGCATGTCTCAATCTGTTATATAGGTCTGTCTGGCGGCTGGTAACCCAGGGCCCTGCTTTGCCCTTCACTTTATCTGTTTTAATGCAGTCATTTCCTCCCATGGAATGAAAGCCAACGGTCAGCTTAAGACTGGCGTTTATAAACCGTAAAATTCACAGCATTGAGGTTTTCTTTTCTATTTTGTGTTGTAAAGCAACTACATACAAAGAGAACTACAATTCTTATTTTCTCAATCGACTACTGCCATAACTCAGCCTCTCAGTATAAAATATATTCTGGTGAGAATGCCCATAATTTAAAAATGTTGTACGATGTGTGTCTTTGTTTAGAAAAGTTCTCCTTGTGCTATATTTTCTCTTCTGACGTTTTGCCACTGAGTGGTGCTAAATGTCTATGTTTTGAGACCATGGAATCATAACCCTCAACACATTCTTATGCATTCTACAGTAGTAAGCAAAGATATTTGTATTTACATTAGTTATCCAAAAGTGCCGGGTCAATAGTGAAATGGTTAGCGTTCTTAGTGACCTGATGTTGATGGGGGTAGACAAACCGTACAATATCACCATGTACAGAAATGGGCTATGCCAATGTGCATCATGCAGCACTTACAAACAATAAAGGCAATGTTTGCAATGTCTGATTAGCTCCTTAGAGATATCACAGTACAGTGGCAGGTCAGCCCTTTGGGTTGGCCTATGTAATGCAGCAGAGGTGCACTGTAATCTGTAGAAGCCCTCTGGGTTAATGATTGGCACTACTCTCATTCATGGCATAGAGTCACACGCACAATTGTTAACGTGAGACTTTTATTTACCCAGTCATTGCTATTCAGCATTTTGTCAGCTTTGATAATATTGATGCATACAGTACACTGACCTTTTAACACAATCAACCCCCAGAAATGCACATACAGCAGAATGCTGATTCATTGCTCTTTGGGTCTATAAGAGATGAGTATTGACAGTTATATTGGGAATTTCAATGGTAGCATCACGTGGCTCTGACCTCTTGGTTTCCTGGCTTGATAATCTATGGAGGGACACTGCACCCTGATCAAAAGCAAATGCACTGACATTTAACAGTGATGGTAGGTTTAAACGACCAAAAAATAAGGCCTAGTTGCTCACACAGTTTTATTTCCAGAATTTTTGTTTAATTAGGTTGTTCCATTCACTCAATTGAAATAGTTTTACATTGTGTCTTTTGCTACATTTTCAATGTATTAATAATTATGGTCAGTTTGCCAAAGTACCACCTACGCACAACAATCTTAACACGACCGGCAAATGTGAAATAACGCAACAGGTAGGCTATTTCATTTCATGACAGGAATAGGGGTGCCAAACGAACAGCAAGCAACGAACCCACAGTGTAGCCGACTTTATCGCGCCCCTTTCCCTCACCCATTTTGTAATGTTTTCAAGGTGGAGCTTGTTACCCCTAGTTCGGCAGACTGGACTGTCGACTAGGCAGACGAGAAGCCATTCATTTGCGTTCGGGAAATATCAAATGATTATACCAATACCAACATGAGTCGATAGATAGATACATTGTAAAAGAAACAGGAATATAAAGTCTGAACGCATTGTTGCAAATCTTTTTGTGACAAGGACACTGTGCTGTGAATCTGAATAATGAAGTACCTCTTGTTGGCGTCTCTTTTTTCGATGATTTTTGCCAGGAAGTCTCCTCGGCTGAAATTCGTTGTGCAAGGTATGATACTCGCACAGTATAGAGTTGGGCAGATGTTAGTGGACATTCGGGCAATGACGTGTGTTTGTTGTTGCTTACTGTATAGCTTATAAATATGCTATGCCACTGTAATGGCTATCAGGACTTTTCATCCATCGAGGATGTAGTTAGGATAGACTAAATGACTAAATTAATGTGTCCACAATTTAAAAGAAAGTGATGCAGTCCAGCTGTATTTTCGTCTATGGTTACAGCCTATACTGTGTTGTGACAGCCTGTAAACGAGCAATAGGCTAAATGGCTTACAGGGAAATGCATTTTAATCCAAATAGCCAACTAGATCAAAGCGCAACGCCTATGTGTCCTGAACCTGAAAATTAACTGATATGCCGATGAGCTGTTATGGATATTATATCATATTGCAACAATATAGTATAGGCTACACACTAACTTTGCGTTGACACTGTTGAATGATGTCATTCCCAAATCAAGACGTGACCCTAATACAAATTTAGTTAACCAATATGCAAGGCCCAGGGCATCTTTCAAATAAGTACCCAAGGCTATCCAAAACTATTGACCATCAGCTTCAACTATCCACTTATTAAAATATAGCAATGCACATCTTTGCATGGCAATGGGTTTGCGTGTTTTTTTTTGGCGAGTTTTGGGGGGGTGTTCTTTTTATTGATAGTCAAGTCATGTGGGGTTCCAAATGAAGGCATATTGCGCACACATTCGCCGGTTAGTCGTCATGGAAACGTTGCTGTTACCAATCAGAACACTTGTGATAATTTTCTCAGGCGCCAAAATGGCTTGTGAGCAGTGCTTGACAAAACAGATGTTGGTATCAACCTAAGACAAACTACAACAGTACTGTTATGAGCCTAATTAATCATTTTAATCGGGGGCTGACACATGGCCCAGGCTTTAGCTCGCGCTGGAAAACTGCAATGCAGGTGCACGAGCTGACGCTGGTGGTAGTAGCCTATTGCAGTAGCGGACGTCTTCTTGAGGGCAGAGCAGGAATATAAGCAAGTCCATAAACATTGTCATCAAAAATGCACGGACACACACACACACACACACACACAAAATTAATATGGAAATGGAATGCGTCAAAGCCAATTGGCAATTAATCATTCAACTTAAGCCCTCACACCCGGGCATTGTCCGATTTGCAGTCAATAGACAGGGCTGTCTCAAGATGGGTAGCGGTCAGTACATTGGCGCGGCCACGCTTATTTACAGTGGAAGATCAGCAAAAACGGACATCTGTGCGTGCTTGACCAATTCATACCATGCAATAGATTACCAACCCTACTACTCGAATAATTAGTCAAACAAAATCGATGATATTGTTTCTTAGTTTTAAATGCACTTAAGCTGCTGGTGTCCAAAGCAGTTTCAGCACCATGGACAGCGTCTCCATCGCCCACCCTTTTCGGTTCTTGAAATACCCAGATGACTGAACGGAAAACCTAAGAAGTATTGCATTTAACATAAATATAAATGTATACGCCTTTTCTGCTAGATTAATTGACACTCAAAAAGAAAAAAATTCAAACTCTGTATATCCCAAACCACTGGATCCTGAACTAACTTAATAAGCATTCATTTTGTGACATTACTAGTTTTGCCATTGTAACTTGATTTTGTGTGACCCGCAGAGTCCCCTAGGTTTCACTTCACGAAACCGGAGAACTACATAACACTGTACCAGCAGCCGGGCACCAATGTGCTGTATGTGGGTGGCCAGGCTGTGATCTATGTGTTGACATTCAGTGACAATGGGGTTCGCAACCTGCAGGTACGGAGGTGCTGACAGTAACACGATAACCCAGTGCAGTGCTACGATAGTGGGTACTAAATTAGACGATTGCCCCAGTGTTGACCTAGAATGAGAAAAAAAGAGATGGAAGGGAAAACAGGAGATACAGTGCGTCATGCAGACCATATGGGCCAAATGCAATCTTTATCCAAGTAAAGATAATTATACCCATGCCTTCTCAGCAAATACAGGTTAGAGATAATATCATCTACTTTTTTTTATGAGCATTGACAGTAGATAAACAGAAACATATTGTGAACATAGTGCCTTGTGTGGATCATAATGAAAGGCTGTGTTATATTTAGGTCTAGCTTAGTCCAAACATATTATGAGACAGACCCTGACCTGATGAGTCAAGGCATGAGCTAAGAGTGGTTCATATTGTTTTGCCAGATCCCTGTGGTGACAGATGAGAACACAAAGGCAGCCTGCATGGCCAGGTCAGCACCACCAAAGGTAAGCGATCATCAATATATCTTAAACGGTGTATCTAAGGGCCACAGTAAATTCATGAATCTAGGGGCTACAGTGAATATAGAAGCAATGTGAAACGTCATCATAACAACTGTAAAAATAGGTAAAAGATGGCTGGGACTAGAACACATAGGGCCTTCCTTCATTTTCATACTGAAATACTAACTCCAGCTGGAAGTGTACCGTATAAGTCAGATGGCTGAGTGGTTCGGGAATTGGGCTAATCAGAAGGTTGCCGGTTCGACTACCGGCCTTGCCAAATGACACTGTGTCCTTGGGCAAGGCACTTCAGCCTAATTGCCTCGGGGGGGGGTGGGAATGTCCCTGTACTTACTGTAAGTCGCTCTGGATAAGAGCGTCTGGATAAGAGCGTCTGCTAAATGTAATGTAAATATAACTTAATTAAAAAGTGGTGGATATGGAGTTAGGCAGTCAAGGCCCCGAAAAAACCATACACACAAGTTTTTACCTCACTTAACTTTCTCTCTCTCTTCTACAGTTGGAGTGTGATAATTTCATCACAGTCATTCAGAAAATCAATGATACATTTGTGGTTTGTGGGACAAATGCTGGAAGTCCTAAATGCTGGCTGTTGGTAA
This sequence comes from Osmerus mordax, assembly GCF_038355195.1. Lineage (NCBI taxonomy): Eukaryota > Metazoa > Chordata > Actinopteri > Osmeriformes > Osmeridae > Osmerus > Osmerus mordax. The sequence goes on from NC_090055.1 coordinate 4,757,035, forward strand.
GATTTTTTAGGGTTAACCGAACATCTATAGCCTCACAACTAAATTTAGCGTTTTGCCAACAGTAGCAGTTTAATACTGAAAAATGCTGATAGCTTAGCTTGGTTATAAAATACCCATTGGGACAGTTTAAGTTATGACCTAATCTCCTCCTTTTAAATAGGTTAATGAAACTGTATTAACAGACATCCCCACAAATGGGCAGATGACTTCCCCATCTGACATCTCCCCACCCTATCCTTCCCAGAAGTCTGTCAGTTTGTCAGTAGGTAAGAACACACATAACTGTTTCTCTTATTCTACTAAAGTATATTGTTCATATTTGTTCATTGAAGTTCTGAAATATTCTGAAAATTATTTGCAAGGTGGTAGGTCTCTTTTGCCATATTGCTCAGACCTGTTCATATCTTTGAGATTTGAACATGGTCATTTACATAAACATGTGTGGCTTATCAATATATAGCCATCTCGTGGTTATTCTGTAAGCACATATAATCATTTCCACATACCACTGACATACTGACTAATGCAGCATCTACCGAATTGAATAGAAGGATCCAGTAATGAACCCATGAACTAGAAATTTTCTAGAGTGTTGCGGCATTCTGATAATGATCGTTCAAACTCAACCATTAGTGTCAGGATTCCAAATGGCTCCTCTTATTGCTATGGAGACAGAGCACTGAGTGAGGTGATTGTAATATGGTTGGAAGCCTGCATTGATTGCAGCAGTCAGTCTAACCCATGTTATTTTCATGTCCCCCCCCCCCCCCCGTTCTTTCTCATCTTTATTTCTATCTGTCTTCATCCTCTCTCCTTCTACATCCTGCCTGCATTGGTGCACACATACTTTATCCTTCTATCTCTATCTCTTTCACTTCTCCCCTTTCAATCTCTCACATCACTATTTTCCTGTTTTGGCAAATTCCTTCCCATTTTATCTTCTTTCTCCCGCATATCTTCTGCCCCCCATCCCCCACCCTGCCTTAGATGGGAGTCTGTATTCTGCTATATCAGCAGTGGGCCATCACACAGGCTCTATCAAACGGACCTTCAGCTCTCATAAACTTCTGAAGACTGAGAGCAAATGGTTACTGAGTGAGTGGGTGGAAAACGGGGTAGTTGTGATTGGCTGAGAATGTTGTGTACTGTGGAGCTCTGGAGAGAATGTGGATGGGAAGATAATGAGTACATCTGGGTGGGTGGCAGGACAGTGTTATTCCAAGTGAGATCAGCAAAGGCTTCTGTAGAATATGTTCTGTAGTAGTATTTATACCTCAATGCACTTAAAGGAATAGAATTGCAAAATGTATTCTCTGGTAAAGGTTGACTATGTATTTATGTCCCAGGCGGGTTAAAATGATTACTTAAAATATCGGAACATCGGAGTAAATACAGACTTGTTGCAGATCCCCAGTTCGCAGGAGCAGCGGTAATCCCGGCTTCGCGGAAACATCAGGAGGAGATCTATGTCTTCTTCAGTGAGATCAACAAGACGGCCAGTATGGATGAGGAACCCTACAGGGCCCGCATTGGACGAATCTGCACGGTAAGCACTTCCTTAATCAGTATTTGAATTGAGGTGGATGCTGGGGTGGGGGTGTCCTGGATAAACTAAGGGATCCCCCATAGTAAAGAGATGTTCAAACGTAGGCTTCCCCATGCTATTTGTGTTCCCCACCACCCCACCCATCATCTTGGGTCCCCCCCCAAGACCTCTAATACAATTTGATTACTGCCCCTAATGATTGAAATGCAGATCTGAGCCAAACAACTCACAAGCATTCGACAACATTCAACAGTTGATTCACATATCATCCGTTGTGTCAAATATCCAGGTGGATGATGGGGGCATTAAGAACCTACTGGCTGACTCATGGACCACCTTCCAGAAAGCCCGAGTAATGTGTGGAGCTGGCAACACCCCCCAGCAGTACAACAAACTGAAGCAAGCTGTGGTACTGACAGCCCAGGACAAGAGGACCGGTGTCATGTATGGCCTGTTTGCCAACGCGTGGTAAGCTAACTTCTCTGACCCTGGAAACCTTATGCCTACATACTTTATAAACCATGCTTGAATGCAAGAGAGAGAAATGTGTGGTATTAGTGGGAGGTATGTGCTTTGTAGATGAACTCAGTAGGTGTGTGTGCTGTAGGTTGAAGGCACTTGTTTAGAGAAAATACAAAACTTCACAATGCTTTACAATATCAGCATTAGAATTCATTGTTTACATTCAGTTTGAATACAATGAACTAAATGTGTTTGTTTATTCAGGGACACAACAGTGATTTGTGCATACTCCATTGAGGTCATTGACCAGGCCTTCTCCACCTCTAAACTGAAGGGTTACAGCAGTCCTCTGATTGGCCATAGACCTGGAACGGTGAGAACTTCATTAATAAGGAAAGAGATTGCACAGATATCGGTAGTGCATATTGAATGCAGATACTGTTAAATAGTTGCAGCTCAGACTTTTGGTGAGTCTGCTTTTATCAGTAGAGTGGAAAACTTGCTATCGTAGACCGTACATAAAACACTTAATGAAGTCCTTGTGAAGTCCTTGTACAAGGCCAGCTCTTGTCTGAGCTTTGATTATATTTTCTCCTTTTTTACATCACTCCCTCCACCAGTGTGCCTTCAAAAACTCAACTGCAGCCCATAACCCAAAGAACCTGGGAGTTGTCAGGGACCACCCGGAGATTGAAGATGTGATTCGTCCGGTTGAGGCCACTCCCCTCGACCTGCTGACTGATGACCATATCACATACATCATCACTGACATGGTGCTGGCCGTCAACGATGAGCATTACAGTGTGCTGTACCTGGGAACAGGTGAGTTACGTTAATTTGCTTTGCCAAGTAAAAATGCTGTTTCCCGGCTTTAAATATGTGAAACGGTATATTAATCTGTGTCATTGTTCTTCCAATAGCAGCCTGATTGAAAGTAGACCTGATTTGTGATGATACTTGCTGTGTCCATGGCCACATTGATGTTGCAACCCTTCAGTTTGGGATCAGTGCTTGGCACAGGTTTAGGCCTCGCAGAAATGTTGGATCCTGTGGATCAGATGGGATACAATACTCATCTAGAATGCTCTTTCTGCCATCTAAAGATAGCTGGCTCGATTGGCTACAGTACCACATACTACACTGCCAGGGTACATCAAGGCATTGCGGAATAAATAATGGAATTGTCAAAGTGTGGCTAAACAAGTCTGTCCATCCTCTATTCAAATAACTGTACTTAACCTTTACCCTAACTCTTTGGGCAAAGACGTGGCCCTCAACTCTCCTAGGCCCATCAAAAAGATCCCTCTTGTGTTCATTCTGAAAAGTTAAAAGTCCATAATACTGTATACTATTCCGTAATAATCTTCAGTGTGCTGTGGCTATGGTTAGCTATAGAAACTAAATTGACAAAGCCATGAACGGGCATGGTCCTTGGAGATGCCCTCCAGTGTTAAGGAACTAGAGACTAGATAAGAGCTGTAGGGCATCCCTGCTGCTCCTCAAATCTCTCTTTGATTGACTGACTAGTGAGTGAGTCATTCAGTCAAGATGGCCATTGACTTTGGAGGAGGTACATTTCAATGACAATTCAAAAATGATGCTTCATAGTAAACCATACTTTATTTTTGATAGATTAATTGTTTTACAATTAGACAGGTACCTTGATTTCATCATGTTTCTCAGTTGCTCTCTTTCTCTTGTTGTCTCTATTCACAGAGCAAGGGAAGGTCCTCAAGGTCTTGCACACCATTGAGGAGGCTTTCATCATATCCCAGTACTCTCTGTTCCACAACGAGGGTCCTATTCTAAGCATGGCCATAGACTCCCAGAAGGTACAGAAAGACTGTCAGTGATGTCTATATATTCCAGTTCTGCTTTAAATGTTGGTGTATAGTCAGAAGTCTGACATGTAGTCTGACAGTTAGAATATGACAACTCCAGTCAATAGTGGTGACATTTAATTTATTTGGAACAGCATTCTGGCTGGTGTTGTTTTTATGGTCGTCCTCTCTGTCACTGAAAGACACAATTAATTTGCTTTTGGCCCTGTCATTACAGTAATTATGTGGTTACTTGACAGCAGTGCACCAGGGGCTGTTCAGAGCTAGTTCTAAAGTAAACATGATGTTCTTTTAGTGCTTCTACAGTATGACGTAAACAGTTACATTGCGTGACTCAATAAGTCCAGTTCTTGTGACATCATTTCCTGTTCCCACTCCCAGGGCCACCTATACGTGGGCACTGCGATGGAGGTCCAGCGACTGCCGTTGGCTGACTGTGGTCGTTATGGAGACACTTGTAGAGATTGCATTTTGTCGAGGGATCCTTACTGTGGTTGGGATGCTGCCAATAGGAAGTGTATACCCATCCCTCCTGGATACAACATCACTTCTGGGTACCTATTCATACGCAGAAATTCTTGTTGATGCTAATGTGCATATTAATGATAACCATCTTTTTCATATAGCTTACTGACATATTTTTTTGTCCCCAACAGAACACTCACTCAATACCTTGACCGATCAAATGCGTCTATTTGCGGGGATGCTGCTGGTGAGTGAAAGGCTAATGACAAGTGAAAGGACTGATGGAAAAAGACATACACAGGATGGATATAGGATACATTAAAGAAGCAAATCATATTCAATGACTCTATTATAGGTTTAAAATGATAGCAGGGTTAAGGCCAACCATTCTGTTTACTTTCTGACCCTAACAGCTCTGAAGTTGCGTAGGACATCGCCAAAAGAGGTGACAGTAGACGGCAAAATCCCTGTCTTCCTCCCTTGCCCTGTGTATTCATTCCATGCCCTCTACCGTTGGGAGAAAGACAACTGCATGTTGCACTACCCCTGTTTAATCAGCGGGGACTTCTGTGTGTTGGGGCCTGTCTCTGACCTACCCCTAAAGGAGGGCATCTTCCGCTGCATGGCCACAGAGAATGGCTACAAGGTGGAAATCATCTCCTACCGGCTGTTGTACAACCGAGGGCCCATAGCTGCCTCTTTGGCCTCCACCCTAGGGTCCTCCCTCTTGCTGGCTACAGTCACCCTCTGGCTGCAGTAACCATCCCCAAAGATTGAGCCAATAATGCCAAACCCTTCAACCCGATTGGCTGCCTCTCACAGGGCTGAAAAGGGGCTACATAAATACGGTAGGTTAGGTTCACAGAGCAAAGAGATAGAGTTTGGACTAAAAGTTTTGTTACCAACAAGAACATTTTTAGGTTTAGATATAAAGAAAATGTGAAGTCCAGAAAATGCCTGTCAAAATATTATGTTTTTTTCCCATGATAAACCTTCAACAACTGTGTAACACAAGTAACATACTCCATGCATTTCATTAACAGTATATTTACAGTACATTTGAAAACATGGTTTGGAGTTGAATGTTGGAAGAAATGATTTAACGATTATCACTTTTTTGTCTCAAATACCATAATAAGTGCTTTGAGAACCTTGCCTTGCTGATTCAATCAAGATACTTTTTATCTTTTGAATTGAGCAATACAAACACTAACACAAGGCCAATTGTATTACATTTCTCAATAGAGCATTTATTTACTTTTGCAAGTTTAAATATTATGATCTTGAATGCTATTGTCGAAACATTAATTTGATTAATTCATTCGTCAATTAGTCTTTCAGTATTTGGAAAATAAGTAATACAGTATTGACATTTTTAAAAGCCTTAACAATTTTAGGACACAACCCTAAGCACAATTTGCAGTGGAAGCAAAGAAAAAAAGGAAATGCATAATGCAGAGGACTTGGCCTTGCAAAAATGGGCAGGGAGAAAGTGTCATATTTTTGACAGGAAAATGGGCATGGGCATCTTCATATATCACTGTGTATTGGCAGGTCCTCAGGCAAATCAGTTGTTGTGTCTTTATTGAATTGTAACCATATCTAAATTACGTAAAACCATTATATATGTGTGTACATTATTGTACTGATATTCATTGACAAGTTGACAAGTGGCTGTTGTATTTTGTAGTTTGCTAGGGGAAAAGCTTGTGATTGTACTCATCCAGTGTGTTCAGTATTTTAATGCTCTGCAAACTGCTAATGGCAGTGATACAAACCGCTGCTGCCTACTGTATATGAATGTTATTTGTAATGATTTAAGTTCTATGCTATGGGTGTACAATTATAATACCTGACTGCTTTGACTGCTTTAACCAGCCTCTTTGCAAGGGGAAAACTGTATGATTGTATCAGTATATGTTGTGACACAATGGATTGATGGACAAATACTTGTGAAGTAGAACACTTGAAGCATCAACCATACTCTGGAGAGACAGACTATAATGAATGGCTAAAATTATTAAGTTGCACATTTGAAAAATGGAACAATTACTCCAGTAGTGGCTTTCTCTTTCCATCACCTGACCTGAAATATTAATGAAGCCCAAATGTGCCTATAAATGGCACAGAATGTTATCTCATTAAAGCACTGATTATCTCAGGCTTGGCCTCGAATGTAACAGTTCTGATGTTGTAGTTGCAATATCATCACACACAAATCAAGTGCCAACTTATTCAAAAACATCCACTGATTTTTTTGCCATAAAGGCAGGAAAGGCAAAAAACTACATTTTGCCCACCATTATTGTGAAACAGTTTTGTACAGCATGCTACCAAGGAATATAGGAAATACATATTTGTTACTAAATATTATAAATAGCTTCCACTGGTCAGATGGGGAGGCGAATAACAATGTAATAGAACATTGTGACTGCAGAATTCATTTGTGACATGAAATCGGGGAATGCGTTTTCCCAATTTAAATGACACTCTGAATCTAATTGGTTCTAATAATAGCCTTTTTAAGTAAAATTATATTCAAAAATTTTTTTTACTGAAATTTCTGAATTTGAAATTAGAGTTGCATGTTGCCTGCTTGTAAAATAGGTACATACAAAATGAAAACATTACCTGTTGTTTGAAATGGCTGAATCTGAGTTAGCTATGAGTTAACTGTGAACTACTGGACATAGGCATGCCAATATTTAGTCTTGAGCCAGCTCATTGGCAAGCGACAGGCATTGATAATGATCAAAATGAAGCCGTCTTTCTCTCTGGGGTTGGTTGTTTGCGCGTCATCTCCAGGTGGAGGGATGCTTGCTGCATTGCACAGACATGGGCTACTGACTGTGCCAAAACTAAGCAGCGTCCAGCTGCTTAATCTGCCTGCTGCTTCTTTTACAAATAGCTTGTGTTTGTTTGGCCAAGTCCCTTCCGCCACATCTTTCTGTCTCTCTCTCTCTTTCTCATTCACCAGTGCAGTATTTGTGTGCATAATGTTTCATGGTATTTTAACAAACGGCACCCAAGCTGTATCAGAACCCTTTGAACAGACTTCCTCAAAGGCTGAAGTAGCCAACACTAATCATGTGATTGAACTGGCATCGCTCACTGTGGAGCAAAACAAGCTTTTTTTACTGCCAGGATAAACAACCTAGTGTCAAGGGGTATTGTTAAAAATGATCAATGACTTGTAGCTGAGCAGACTTGATTGTATTTGGCCTTTTACAGATCGATAAAGGGGTGGCAGTTCTATAACGTCTCTACTGGAATTGGGGCTTGTCAATTGAGCACTTTACTAAATTACAGTCTCTTCAGTACTTGCTTTGATTTGAAGATACAGTATGCATAGTTAATTAACTTGCCTGAGAAAGATTGTTGTTATCAAGTACCTCACTGTATTGTTACTGTGGATGAACCCCCCCAAAATGGTTCTCTTTTTCTTTTGGACATATTTGGGTTTAAGCAACCATTGAGTACATAATTCAATAATGAGTAGGGCTTTTAAATAGTGTCTTTGCAGCATCATAGGTGTAGGTAAATATTTTAACATGCCAAATAACATGTATTTTTTGAAGTCTGATACTATGAAGCGCAATACATATCCATGTAACAGTTCAGTAAGTCCATATGTTTCACTGAACTGGATTTAATTGAAGTGAAAACCAATAAAGTATTCAAATACAGAATATCACTTGGCTCTAGCCTGTTTTTCCATGTTGTGAGACAGAGAACAGTGGTAATGTTCAGATAGCAGAGGGTTTAAAAATAATGTGTATTTCAAGAGAAACTGAACAGCAACATTGAAAATAAAATTATACAAAGGAAGGTTGAGACAAAACAGATGCACACACAGTATAACTCAACCGTTTGAGACAAAATGGTTGGTACCATAGACTTGGCGCCAAGTCTTGGAGCGGCTACTGACGTCACTCTGCTGCGCCGCTCAGAATGCTTTTTCGTTCATTTTGCATTTCTGCAAATTCATTTGAATTTGAATTGTGGTCACGATTTTACAGCCACGTTCTTAAAATGAAAATGCATTTCTGGAAATGCATTTGAATTTGAATTGTGGTCACGATTTTGCAGCCACGTTCTTAAAATGAAAATGCATTTCTGGAAATGCATTTGAATTTGAATTGTGGTCACGATTTTGCAGCCACGTTCTTAAAATGAAAACGCATTTCTGGAAATGCATTTTAATTTTCAAATTTTACATTTAAAATTGAATTTTGGTATCTATTTGCTGAGGCATGTTTTGAAAATTAAATCTCAAATGTCTATTTCTTTTTCATTGTAATTAAGTGAAAGATTGAGCACTCTTGAAGAAGAAAATTAAAATGCAAATAGGATGATTGATTACTAATTTCATTTATGAGTCAAATAATGCAGCCACATTCTTAAAATGCAAATGCATTTCTGGAAAATTGAATTTTGGTAACGATTTGCTTCCATAAGAATCATCGCCATCTACTGGTTCAGATGCACCGCTGAAACTTGTTGACTTCCATCACAGGATTGACATTGTGAAATAACATGTCGATAGTTTAAAGTTCTGAGGAAGATATGGCTACGTTGTTTCTACTGGTCAAAAGAAGTGGTAGACCGGTTTGAGTAAATGGTATTTGAGGCATTTTAAGACGGCATTTCCTATTTTTTGCCCTACTCTCAGGGCTGCCAACTTTTCAAAAAACCTTGGAGGGGGGCAATCAAAATATTGCTGCGTACAAAGCAACCTAGTACAAAGCAAGTAGCCTTCGTGAGAAATACAAGGTGTGGCGTGAGAGCGTGTGCACTGGTTGAAATGCGTGTGTCTCACGACCAATGCGTGAGAGTTGGCAGCCCAGACTTTTTCACTTCATTTGTTGCTTAAGACCATGTGTCATGTTTTTGTCGACCTAAAACTTTGGTGTGCCAACTAGGGTAGGCCTATGATTTTCCTTCTGGTGAATGAATGAATACATGAATGAACAAATTAATTAATTTACTGTAGGAAGATACACACATATTGATTTAAAAATGTATTGCTATGGAAATAGGTTTGTCTTTGGTAGGCTACCGTGGGAAATCTCCCTGCCTAGGAGCAGCAAATGTGAGGAAAATGACATTTCGTGAATGTGCCAGGGGAAGATTTATGTACATAATCCACACATATCCAAGGATTCGAATAAGTGATTCATCCAATAGGCTATTTGTCAGGCGTGGACCGTGTTGTTCCTTCAACATTCCTGTAACACTGACTCAACGGAAAAACGATGATTCACCAGACTCGTGCATGATTCTATATTTAACTTTTTTAACCACTATAGGCCTGTAGTTCAAAATGTACTAATATTTAATCATTATCATCCATTGATGATAATTATTTCAGAATAATACAAACCTACAAGTTAACCAAAGTTATTGGATAACGTATTGGTAATTGTGGTTAATCGATATGATCCATGTTCTACCTCTCGGCTGCTTAATTAATGGTGCACCCGCAATTATCTTGACTACTTGAAACTCTCGAACTCAGATACTCGGATTGCATGAACTAGACTGGGCCTGGAACCGCTTTAGATCCGATAGATTTAGGTTAATTCAAGTCAGGTTGGGGGGGGCACTGATTTTCTGTTGTCTTTGGTGAGACAAGTTTAGTCAAAAGATAAATAAGAAAATAAGACAGTACCATTAACCAAACTATTTAAATTGTAATTGAAATTAAAATATATAATTTGGTCAGCTCAGCAGCGGTTGTTTTATCATCCGCTGTCGTTGTGTGTTGTGTTAGGAGCAAAAAATTATGTTAACCCTTGTGCTGCCTTCAGGTCATTGTGACCCACCGTTGTGGTGCAAAAGGTTGGTCACAATCAAGACTGGTCACAATGACCCGAAGGCAGCACAAGAGTGCCCGACTAAAGCCCCTTTCCCCCTACTAGTACTACTCACGTCTATATCAATGCGACAGAGCTTACAGAAGGCATGATATTGATCTTCGCTGCTCTTAAAGGTAAAGTGGAGGTCTAAACTCCACGTAGGTTTGAAGGAGGTCTTTCTTTTTGGCATCTGAAAGCCTACGCGAGTGGTAAATTGCGACGGTGGACAGGAAGGGTCAAAAAGGAGGACAAAAGGGCGAAAAGGAGGACACGCAACAGCGGTCAGGACAAAGGGCTGGAGAACCGGACTGTCCGGACGTCTGGTCACCCTACTTCTAAGACTTCAACTAGGGTTGCCAACTCTGTCACGATGAAATGCCGGACAAAATGTGACCTGCCACAGCAGTGCGAATATGGTTTGTGTGGATATACAGTGTTAAGCCATTTGTCATAATTATAGCTAATTTGTGAATGGACTCATTTACATAACGTAGGCCTATTACTGATGCGCGTGAGAGGGGGCTGTGATTGGATGATGTCAGGTGATCATTCTCAAGCGTCGTGGTCAGCGCTGCTGCTGTTGCTGTTGTATCAGTGTTAGATCAGCGTAGCGGTCAATAATTGACAATCCTAGATTCAAGCTACACGATAACAATAACATGTGATCGTTCAGTCAGAAAGTACTCAAAAACATGTGACGTCGGGCAGTTGGCAAAGTCCCACCCACGTATACCTGAGTGCAGCCTAAACAGGAACAATGTCAAAATGTAGCCTATATAATGCTCACAGACGCATAATTCCGTTTAATTATCCTGCTCATCGATCACTGCCACTGAAAACTTCATGGATTAACAAAAATAGTCTACAGACAAAATACATAGGCTAGCCTACAGTAAGAGTTGAAAGTTGATATCTTTAATATCATAGGCTTCAGGTGAGTAAAGTTTTTCTTCCAAGAGATATTATGGCTGAAAAACAAATGTAGCCAGTTAAAATACAGACACTGCAGAGTTTACCTTGGATTACTTGATAGATATTTTGGTGTTACTTGCTGTCATTTCTGAGTACTTCGGAAAAAGTCGAAGAACGGTAGTCAAATAAATGTGTCAGGGTAAAAAGCATTGCGGCGCGAAGTATTCCTTCCTCTTAATGATTTGAAAAATAGGGTTACAAATTGTGCTAACTGCCACTAAGGACACATTTATGTTCTGTTATAGTTGGTTACTGTGTTTAAGATGGTAGGGGAGTTTGTAAAAATGTGTAGCACATGCCTTGAAACTTGAAAGAATACCCTGACTGTGAAGTCAGCAGTCATTTCACTCTAATAAAATCACTCTTAGTTAATGCTCTCTGTGAGAGATATTTTTTTTTTAAAAATCAGCCAGAACACCGATTATCAGAATACAAGTAATTCCCCCCAAAAGAAAGAGCGCTCCCAGAAAGAGGAGCCAGAGTCAAGAAGGAGATGGTGGGATGCAAGAGTAGGAACAAATGAGTGACATGTAGATCATGGTTGAATTTTCTAGATAATGTCACCTATTGACTGGTCTCAGGTTTGTGTAAGCATTATATTGGAACTAGGTGTGAGATTCACTTATGGGTATCGTGTGTATGATCATAATATGAAAGATGAAGTTAAGCTTTGCTTTTCTCTTTAAATCTCAGTCCTATAAGGAGAGTCTGAACAGTAGGCAATGCGGCTGCATGCACCCTTAAAGAGCATCACAATGACAAAGCAGCGTTATGAAGCCGGAACTGAAAAGTCACTTTATTGAACAATGAGGCCGATTGTACCTGATACAGCAAAACTGAAATACTAGAGGATTATATATCCATGACACATACCCAATTGCAACATCTAATTCTCAATGAGAAGCTGACTGTTAAGAGGAGAAGCTTAAAAGAGTCCATACCTTCTGGTAAGTTATCCATAGTTCTTTTCTTCCTTTCAGAGTTGGATATTATAAACCGTATCAGATCTTAACATTGTTGGATAGCTAAGAGTAAATAGAAACATTGATCTCCTCATGGAGGAGAAAAAAGTGATATAATATTAGAAAATAATTGGGTATGAAATATAGATTTTCATAATAAATGAATGTCTTGTCAAACATTTGTAGACCCCAGTTACTGTAGACCAATCATGTTGGTGAGTGCAAACACAAACACTTAGCAGCCAGGTGAAGTTTAATTTCAATACAGTTCACTTCAGTTTACTTAACACAGAATTCTCAACATTCCTCTCGCAAAGGATGGTACATTTCTTGGAAGTATTCCAGATGTCTGGAGACTCATAAGTCGAAGATAAAATGTCTCCCAGCAGTTTGCTCAGGTGTTCAGTTTGTTTGCACAGTTTTATCAAGCAAGGTGTGCATTTTATGAAGTTTTAAAAACTTGTCATTACCTTTTTCAGAATTTATGATACAAATAAAGAATTATAAGTATTTCCCACAAATGATCAATTCCAATGGGCAAACTTTGTTGGCATGATGACTAAATATAATAGTTACATTTTGAAATTAAGCATCCTAAAACATTACATTAAACAAACAACATGTTTCCATTATCAGAGGTTCAGAAGTTCTGCAAGTTTGTTTTGTTCATCCAAGGGTTCAAACAAAACACAATTAATGCAGTTCAGTGCTTGTTTGACTGTTCTGACCTGGTTTAGTGAAGAAAATCATGTCACGGGAACTTTACAAGAAAGTTCTTCCAGTTTTCCATTTAAACATCCTATTCCATGTGAATTAATAACAGATTAAACTCCAAGGGGAAATGTACTTGATAATAATGTAGCCATCAATATTATTAATAAATGTATATTATGTTATATCTCTGGCAAATATAGTAGTTAACAATTCCAGGTTCATTTATGATAAAAGGTTGTGCTCCTAACTCAAACATGCTGTCTTTTAGTATAGTATTATATGTGTTGTTTTACGATTTCACATATGATCAAAATGCATGCCGACCAGGATACAGGCCTAATTACAAGAAATACCCCGCCCAGAAAAGCTAATCAGTTGCCGGTATCTTTAGCTCAGCACTAACAAGTGTTCTTGTAAGTTGAGAATAGATAACAGGAATATCAATTGACACAGTAAAAGGCTTCAATACAAAGTCTTACTATGGTAGTATAAAAGCCAAACACACATACATCTTCCTCAGATGCTGAATGCATTATATTGCAATGCAATATAAGTTCTAAAATCAAAATGATACCTAATTTAGTCATGTATAGTAGCAGGTACCCATTGTTTCACATTAATAGATGCATGCTATGTCAGTAGCATTGAACTAGGTTAAAAGCTCAATGTTTAACCTAATTTTACCATGAAAACGGAAGCAATAAATCTGTGAGCTTTCCATATGGACGGTTATAAATATTGATATCCTTCTGCTCAGACTGGTCTGGATTTAACATGTACTGCACTTGTTCTACATTGTGATAAAACATTTATAGGATTTTATTTATATAGGATTTTGTTCTTTTTTGATTAAATGTTAATGTGCTATTTTGATTTAATTCCACTCTTATTGATTTCTTTGCAGAAGCAGAATGATGGTGCTACGTTTTGTGTGGTTCAGTCCTTTACTTTTAGGAATACTTACTTCACCATCGCCAAAACTGTCTCCAACCACCAGTTTAAATGAAGATAGTTGGCCCTGTTACATCTTCAACTCTGGTCGCTCTGCCGACTGCCTTGGCAGACGATTGGATCACGTTCCATGGAAGCACATGCCTTCCACTCTTGTCGAAGTTGACCTCTCCTATAACGAACTTCCTGCTGTCCTTATTAATGACTTCTCCCACCTCCATAACCTTCAGATCCTTCAGCTGCAGTATAACAACATCTCACTTATTGAGGATGATGCCTTCCAGTTCAACCGCCTACTGGAACACCTCGACCTGTTCAACAACTCCCTAAGGGAAATTCCAGCCAGAGCCTTGCAGCCCCTCACTAATCTAAAACATCTCTTCATGTCTAATAACATCTACCAACATGCCACCCTAGCCACCAGCTTCTCTAGATTCCTCCACCTACAGACTCTTTCCATGGGTGGTCCCCTAGTTCAGGGTCTAACGAAAGGAGACTTCCATCCAATGAAAAACATAAAACTACGGAGTTTTGCTATTAAGTGTTCGTCCAATCTAAGTTACTATGAACCTGGCAGTTTGGAGGTCATACAGACACAGTTTATGGGACTTGACATGGCTATAGATAAAAGACCAAATGCTCTGACTATGATGTTGCAAGACCTGGCCAACAAGACTTTCACTGTCCTCCAATTCCGAAATCTCTTTGAATTTAAGTATTACATGGAAGAAAATGATATTTTTAGTGGTCTGAAATATATCAGTGCCAATCAGCTTCTCTTTCACAGAGGCAAATACAATGAGAATCTCTTGAGGATGGCTCTTGTGAATCTTAAAGTCAGCCCAGTTAAAATGCTGAGACTTCAGTATATTGACTTTGCCCGTTCGCCAACTTTTGAGGACAGTGGCTTAGAATCCAGTGTGACCGACCTTGCACTGGACAGACTAGATCTTTGGTAAGTCCGTTCATGTCAAAAGCACTTACACTGGATGCATGTTCCATAGGGAATAGTAGAAACATATTTAACTTTTGTTTTGTCTTGATGTACTACGAATTCTGTGTATTTTGTAAAAAGATGTGGCAGGCATATTTGATCTAACTATAAATGTTTTTGTGCATCTCCAGGCATATCAGTAATCCAGATATCTTGCGTTTTGACTGGCGCTTCACCTGGTTCAACAAAATTCGACAGTTGTCCATCCAAAATGTCAACTTCAACTTTGTGCCTTGCGACGCCTGGCTTCAGATGTCTCACGTGGAGGATATGGATGTCTCCAACAACAGACTCGTTGACAATGCTCTTTTCAACCAACGCTGCGAATACTATGGCACAATGCCATCTCTTCGTTCCCTCAATCTAAGCACCAACTATCTTACCAGCCTGAGAGACATATCTTCACTAACCAAGGAGTTCCGACTACTGCAGGTATTGGATGTCAGCAATAACCAGCTAGGATCAGCTGAGAAGAGTAAAAAATGTGTCTGGAAACAGAATATCACTCATTTGATTGCTCACCATAACCCATTTGAAAGTGATGCCCTACAGTGTCTTCCCACCACAGTGCAGTTTCTTGACCTCTCGTACTGTGACCTGGATCAGCTGGACATTCATTACTTTGAGAAAACCACTCACCTTAAAGAACTCCTACTCAGTGGGAACAAGATTAAGTTCATTCCGTCAGATTGGAAAAGCTTCTCACTGCAGTCTTTGGCATTAGATGGTAACTCTTTTGGGCTCATCAGCATGGCTTCCTTTCAGAAAATGCCGCAATTGTCTCAGTTGAGGGCGGGAAACAACCCTTATCATTGCACCTGCGATCTTCATACCTTTATCCAAGACAACATGTCAAAGGGAAAGGTCAACATCACTGACTGGCCTATAAACTACAAATGCTACCACCCAGAGGCTCTACTTAACACATTAATAGCAGATTATTTCCCTGGTCACGTGGCCTGCGATATCAGGCTGGTTGTCATCATTTGTGTAGTCGTCACAGCAACAGTGGTCCTAGTGCTGATGTTATTGTGCTATAAATTTAATGTTGCCTGGTATATCAAAGCTACTTATCAGATTATAAGAGCCAAATATAGAGCGCATAAGGAAGGGACAGCAGAATCACAGACTTTTGCCTATGACGCCTTCATCTCCTACAGCCACTATGATGCTGACTGGGTTAGGGACCAACTTTTGCCCTGCTTGGAAACCAGCAAGCCACCCTACAACCTCTGTATCCATGAGAGGGACTTCATGCCAGGAAAATGGATTATTGACAACATAATTGAAAATATAGAAAACAGCGGCAAGGTATAGGCATACCAGAACAAATACAAAATTACAAATCAGAATACTTTCTTAGTTTCTTGTTATCCAGTATGTTAAACTTTGTTTTCTTAAATGTTGTTTTCACCCTCAGGTAATCTTTGTTCTTTCACGTCACTTTGTAGACAGCGAGTGGTGCAACTACGAACTGTATTTTGCCCAGCAGAGAGCCATCGGCAAGACCTTTAGTGATGTTATTCTGGTGGTAAAAGAGCCCATCGACCCAGAATCTTTGCCCAGCAAATATTGTAAGCTCAAGAAGATGCTACACACCAAGACCTACATTGAGTGGCCCCAGCAAGCCAATCAGCAGGCCTTCTTCTGGGCACAAGTTAGAAGTGTTCTTGGCAAGCCCTTTCTGACTAGAGAGCAGGAAGCTCCGAGTGTTAGTAGAAAGGTCTCCTCAGTTTGTTTTGTATCTATTATAGAGCTCCCCCTAGAGGGGGGAAAGCCTGAAATAGCTATGACCCAGCTAAATGAAGACATTACATTTAGTCATTTAGCAGACGCTCTTATCCAGAGCGACTTACAGTAAGTACAGGGACATTCCCCCCGAGGCAAGTAGGGTGAAGTGCCTTGCCCAAGGACACAAAGTCCCTGACGCGGCCAGGAATCGAACCAACAACCATCTGGTTAATAGCCTGATTCCCTAACCGCTTAGCCATCTGACCTACTAACTCTCTCTCCTGAAGAGGGAGAGTTCCAAAGAGAACTTTCACTGAAGAGGGCAGAGGAGCAACTTTTTCCACTCTGAGAGACACAGGCTGTTGACAGGTATTGAAAAGCTCAAATGGAATCTTCTCTGTCGCACTTTTGGATAACAAGCAAGGTGCCAGTGACATGTGGTGACAGCTGTTACACAGCACTAGTAGACTCCCACCCTTGGATGCCTCCCATCTCACACAAGCTGTATAACATGTCTGCTGGGTCAAAAGGTACATAAGCTGTAGAGAAACCTCATATGGCAGGGTAAAGGGCATGCATGCCACATATATGACAGGAAGTCATGCAAATGTTTTATTGAGCGACGTATGGAACCAGCCTGCTGATTTTCCACATTTTTGAGACTTGATGAGGCCTATCCTAATTTTTTTTTATGTCAATATTTTCTGCAATAGTATTATACAAAAGTGTGTATGTTTATAATAATATCTTGTAATAGTATTTAACTCAAATATATTTGTTATCATTTCACTCAGAAGACCAGTAGATGAGATCATTTCATTATCTTTGGTATGAATTTTTAGAGTCACGCACAAGAAGAGTAGAACCATCACAGAAATTGGCAGACATTTTGGACATCAGACTGTAAATTTTGTTCTGTTATACTTTGCACTGTATGTATCTATACAAATCTTTATATTTTGGCAATTTGTGACATTTCCAGATGACCCTAAATACAAATATTCTGCTTACATTTATTTTTTAAATTGTGTGCTTTGTGTTGATCATTTTTACTAAAACAAATACGTAGGTTGTTAGAAGTTCACATTCTTGGTTTTAATGGAGCTCAAGCTCAATCAGTAATAAGAGATGCCATCTTCAGTTTCCAACACAAAAGGGAAAGGTATCTGGGTTACTAAGGTCGGCATTTACTCAAGTGAGGTCACTCCAGCCAGCCCAGCTATTGTGGCCATGACATGACTTGGCTAGATAAAGGATTTCCACCAAGACTCATTAGTTCTGCACCCAGCTAATCTTGTCATGGAAAGTGAATTGCACTGCAACAGAAGTTCAACTGAATGACATGTAAATGCTTGCTTTGCATTGAATAATCTACCCCTGAAGTTCAAGTTTAAGGCAGTATTTTATCAGCATTGAATTTGCATCATCCTCATGAAAATAAGAGGTACATTATGGCTCAGTGGAAGCACATTAGACTGAAAAAGAGATTCAAATCCCCATTGAATAAATTGAATTAATAAAATAAGTTAACAATTTCATAAACAATACATTTTTGTAGGCCTACATAACGTTAAATCGCCTTCTGTAGCTCCAAACCATGTAATTTGCCACGTTTTTAAAGTAAGTTATACTATAACATATTATAACATATACACATATTTTAAAATATGTGTATATTACATCCTGTAATTTAAAATAAAACTCAAATTTCAAAATAATGTCAAACTATACCGTAGACCTACTTTTCGTGTTTTGAAATTAAATCTGCATGTAGGCTTATTGTTTGAGATATTATGCTCTAAATGTTTGCGTTAAACAGCCCGAATCATTGTTTTGATAGGGAACCAGTTATTTAATCACACCTGTTGATTAGTTCTAGGGCAGTGTCAGCAGTTTCAGAGGTCAATTAATGTTGTTATAATCAGTCGCAGTAGTGAAGACAGGCTACGTCGATCATTTCCTCTGAATTCTGTCATTGCCTTAGAAGGCCGAGTTACTTAGCTGCATGTGCATTATCAGTAGGGCCGGGGGGAGGCGCCTGATTTTGATTAATTCACACATGTGATGAACTGCCTGGCCGCCATATAACAGCTGAGATGAGGTGTTGGTTGAAGTCACATCTTTGTCTTCGTCATTGAGGTGAGTGAAAATGAGAGCTACTCGTGTGACATTTTGAATTTTCTGAAAGTTTATGTCAGACATGCAGCCTTTAGGAGACGACGTCGTTGAGAGGAAAACATTTAATGACTTTTTCTCTCAAAACTTTGATAGACCATGGTCATTGATTTAGACTTGTTAAACTTGTGTAGTAGTTAGTGACCCTCAATTATAGGTAGGCAATAGGCTGTTATACAATCGAAGTTTTAGATATTCTAATCTAATGCATCGCATTAGAGTCAAGTGCATCAAGTTGAATTTTATTTTTCCTCAGTGCACGGTACCAAATTTTAAATGGCATAACCAACAAAGTATTTTAGTTCTCCAATAAATCGTTTAATGTATTGCCGACTCAAAGGCAAAATGAAGGTTAGCACATGGCGAGCTGCAATTGTAAGCATCAAACATTTGGCCTTCTCCTGTAGAGCTTCAGTTACATAAGGATGGCAACACTTGTCTCCCCTTTCCCTCACACACGAGAGCCTATTGTGCATTATTCATGTGACAATGTCTCTCCATTAAGAAGGAAAATCAACAGCCTGTCATGGAAAACCATCTATAATCTGAGACACTTGATCTTGAAGAAAAAGGATTCATCTTGGTATCAAGAAAGGCAGGATTAGCCAGTCTCAAACGCAAGAAGACCCTACTAAATGTTTTCATCTGCAACCAGTAACTGCATCCCTTTTCTTGTGATGGTGAATCCTATGTCAAAAGGACTCTTGTATAGGGAAATGTCAGGTTAGTGCTGCACCTAGGCTCACAGGACCACAGACGCCACATTTTAGGTTCTTGGCCTCACTAATTGCAGATACAAGCCATTGTAACTGTCTGAGTGGAGAGAGATAAGATGTAGCCTACCACTTTTGGATACAGTCAGATGGCGATTTAAAATTGCCCACAGAAAATTAGGATGGTTATTCTATGTAGATCCTCAATGGGTTGCATCAGGATGTAGGATTCTGGATTTGCATATCCAGTTGAGTTTGAATTTGAGGTGTCGATAAGGAGTTAACATTTTGCTAACTGTTTAACTTTTACCATGTTTCCCAGGTATTCAAATACAAAACTTGACATGGGTTCCAAACTTGAGAGTGCAATGGAAGGCCTCATAACAGTGTTTCATTCCTACTCTTCAAAAGAGGGGGACAAATACAAGCTGAGCAAAGCAGAATTGAAGAGTCTGTTGCAAGGAGAACTCGGTGACTTTCTGGCAGTGAGTTTGATTTTTCGGGGCATGTTTGTTGGCCTTTTTTGCTATACATAAGGCTCTTAACTGCTGAGGGCAACAGTTAATGATGAGACGGATGCTGTTGTGGTGTATTTAAAACAGGCCTTTCATGGAAACTCTCACACCTTGACTGGTAACAATCATGGGGTATGAATATAATTTGTATTTCCACTCTCAGGCCAGTAAGGACCCATTGGTGGTGGAGAAGATAATGACAGACCTGGATGAGAACCGTGATGGTGAAGTCGACTTTCAAGAATTTGTTCTCTTGGTTGCTGCGCTAACTGTGGCCTGTAATGAATTCTTTGTGGAGAGCATGAAGAAATGAGTGCTGAAAGCAGCTGTGATGTGGCTTTTCTACCACTTATTTCCCCTTTACTGAATCAGAATACCTGCTAATCTCTAATGAGTTAAGATGTCACTTTCTCAGATTGACGTTTTCAAATATGTATGGGACAAATTGAAATTCACAAATGTAATACAGCACCATTAATACCACTTCTATATTTACTGTCATTTCAACATGCCATTACGTGTTCAGTTCTCGATGACATCCTGATCAGATCAATAAAGGAATGTATCATAGCTGTCTAAATTTGAGCCATAATTCTACCTGGGCATGCCAATTGTTGGGTATTTTATCTGTTGGTGCTGTGACCGCTTAAAATCTGCCCAGCCAGTCAAACTGCAAATCTTGACCACAATCCAACACATGCACGTGCCTCCCATACAAAGGAGTAAGTGCGTGTGTTAGATCCTGTGTTTTCATTAATACAAGTGGGCCACGATGCATTCAGCAGGAACAAAAGCTTCTAAAGGCTTAACACAAGGTAGTCTCAAGCCACCTAATACTACACATAATGGCTGGATGCTTCCTTAATTATGTAACAGTCACTTGTCTTGCAGTAATTTGACTTGGCAAACCCCAGTAACGGTCTATAATAATAATATGGATGTGGTAACAAGCATTGGTTTATTAAAATATGTACACTGTACAGAAATGTCTAAATAAAAGTCTTACATCTTACAAATCTTTACAGCCCCTGACTGATGTGACAAATAAAAATGGGTGAATTCCAAAGCATTTAATCTTACCACTTTGTGTTCTATAGCAGTTTGTAAGGTCCTTGGGCCAATGGTTTAGTCTCTGTTCTCAGGGGGATGAGAAGGCCCACAGGCAAACACGTTTTTAAAAGTGTCCTGGGTTAGGAAGGTCTTTAGTTTGTCCCTTTTGGGCTTCAGTGCTACCAGTACCAGGTTTCGGGGTGAGAACACAGGGTCAAACAGTGGCACCAGTTGACTTTCTATACCTAAAGGGGGGGGAGACAGATACTCATTTGCCAATGCAATGACTATAGTAATACTCTACCATGGACACTGGAACACATTAAAAGCAAGGGAGGTTTCCAAAGGTTTGCTGTTCAATACAGCATATCATTTCAGTGTAATTGTTCTCAAGTCCTTGGTAACAGTTCAATCTAATGATTGCAATTATAAATAATTGCATACACTTTCCCAGTATGTCCTTACCTTGCTCCTGCAGGAATATCATCCTGTCCAGCAGAACCAGTGTCTCCACCACCGGTGCCAGCAGCAGCGCCAGGCTGAAGTAGACCACCACCCTGCCCTGCTGCTTCAGCATGGCCTCCACCTTACCAGTGTCCAAGGGCAGGTTGGCAGGCAGGCCCACCCGAGCTAACCCCAGTCTGGCATACCTGTAAGCAGAGAGAGGGACCAGGGGCCATTATGGGTACAGACTATTAGGTCTGTATTAGAAGTATTTAGGTCATGGATCATGTGTAAAGGAAGTACAGTTGTCTTGTCTTCTAGACCTATTTGAAGAAATACAACTGTCACATGTAGAGGTACAGACTGTATTGACTACTGTACAAACACTTACTCATGGAAGGGTAATTGGTGTGACTTCTTAATGGTCTGGATTCCAGCTCTGCGCAACTCAGGCCTCGTCCCCCGGATCACTGACTCTAAAACTGCCCGGTAACAGTGTGTCTTTAATAAACTGCTCTCCTCCCTCAGCCTCTGCATGTAGTCCTCCATAGCATGACATGCCCCCTCTCGTGACTTATAAGACAATTGGTGTCCTGGCAATCCCTGCAGCCAAGAGCTCATTGGGTATCCAAATTCACAGTGTGTGACCTCATTGGTAAGTGTAGAAGAAAGGGGAGGGGCTATGAGTCCAGGTGGGGTGGGCTTCTCTTTGGTGGTGATTTTCATGTAGCAGCATGCCACTGAGGTAATACCACGTACGTGAGGGCAGTTGGCAAAGTGTCGCAGAAGGGTGGCACTAAGATCTCCACAGGAATGGAGACCGGTTAGGACAAAGTCTGGGTGTCCGGGCTCATTTTCCCCGGGGCAGACAACTGCTGCAGCAGGTAATACCTCTTCATACATGGGGTGGGCATATGGGTAACTATCTGCACATAGTTCCTTTCCGGCTTCCATCTTGCAAAAACGTTTTGGAGAAGATGACGACATTGACTGGCATTCTGATTCCTGAGCATTTTTTGACATGGTATTGTGGATTGCATAGCTAGTATTTAACATCATATCATCGTTCTCCTCCAGTGACAATGCTGTCTGGTCTGAGTCTGAATTGGCTGCCGACACAGGTTGGTCTCCATGTAAATGTTTCTGTTCAGGAACAAACATGGACTCCCATTGACTTTTCTTCAAGGCTGCAGCTATGTGATCCTCAGCAACACAATCACCAAATCCAAGCTGCTTGATGAAAACCTCCCATGATTCCTTGGGGTTGACCCAGCCTGTCACATGGCGAGGTGAGGGGCCAGGAACATAATGCTGGAGAGAGCAGTTCTGGAAGAGATTACACATTTGAAAACAGGAGCAAACCACAAAGCATGCACTGCATCCCTGCATTAGTCAAGCAAAACATTTATGCATTTAGCAGACGCTTTTACCCAAAGCAACTTCCACGAGAGAGCTTTACAAAAGTGCATAGGTCACTGATCATAACGAGATAGCCCCAAAATAATTACATTTTCAATTAACTAAACCTATCTGCGAAACATGGCATTCAGCAAAACAACCTTTTTCTTCTCTTTTTCCAATGTGCACAGTAGCTGTCCATCAAATTTGGAAGCCATGGCAACCAGTGTAGCATCAGCCTCAATCCCAGTCACAGAAATGCCAAGGCCAAACGACAGAAAACGAGACAGATGACCCTAAAAAGAACAGAGGGGAAGGGACACCTTCATTGTACAGACTGCTGTATAACGATTTAGTAAAGGTGTGTTAATGTGTCATAGTTCTTATGGATTTGCAACCCAATTGACTAATGTAATGTAAACATTATTACATTACCTGCCCAGAACCAACATCCACAACACGCATGCATCCTGTCACGTCACAGATTTGCTTCACCAACTGCAAAGACATCAGCAAAATAATTTAACATCAAAAAGAGTTCTGTCAAACAGATATAGAGCTATAATGGAATTGCTTGTACATAACCGGAATGAATTAACAAGGTAATAACATCTGAAATGTCTTTACCGTGCCCAGTCTGCGTATCTCATGCTGCTTCTTTGGTTTCACATGTTTCCTAAATATGTGTCCCAACAATGAGCTTTGACACTGGTTCTCTTGAAATTCCTCTGGCTTCAAGCTGCCAACTTTTGTGGTTTTCGACCGGGGCATCCTAGGAAACGCCAGGGTGTGCGCTGTAGCCCGGAACGCCATGAGCGAAAGAGGCCATACTGAAGGATAGCTAAAATAAAGCAAGAACATTTTTAACCTACCATTGCTAGCAACCAAAAAGGCACTGCATTCAGTAGGCTACAAATGCTATTGACAGGTTTACACATCCAGCAGCCTACCTTCTATGTACATTACTTCTGTCAAGTAAGAGGTCTGATATTTGTGGTGGTGATAAATCGCAGAGGGCCTGCTGCCAGTTTGTAGGCAACTTTTCCCACAGCTCCTCACTGAAGAACTCCTGTAGAACAAATACAGTGGTCTCCGTTATGTTGTAGCCCTAACGTTTGCACAACGAAGTTCTGAAGGCACACAACAAAACCTCGTTTGATAATGCAGTGACAACATTTGTGTTAATCAGAGTTAACGTACGATTATATAGGAGTCTGATATGTGCTTGTATAGCGATAGAAAAGTAATGAGGTTCCTCGACAGCTCTCTTGTCTGGATTGTTGAAAGTGTCGGTGAGCTCATCCCGGCCTCGGACGTAGTTTTGTCATCAACTGTTTAGCCACGCAACGTGACACTTATTAACACAACTCATGAGTTTATTTAATCGAAGCGTTGGACAAATAATTTCAAACACTCTTATTCACTCATACAATAATTTCTTCGTCTTTGGGGTGTTTAACGGCGGTTGGCATCCAACGTTGTTGGTGCATTACCGCCACCTTTTGGGTTGGAGTGTGTTGTTGCAGAGACAGAAAAAATGTGCATCTTCCACATTCTATTTTAGCTTCACATTGTGTTAAATGTGTATTCCTCCAAAGGGAACTGTTGTGGGCCTTAATGATTGGTCGTGACTCGTG
The DNA here is from genome assembly GCF_038355195.1 of Osmerus mordax. Taxonomy (NCBI): domain Eukaryota; kingdom Metazoa; phylum Chordata; class Actinopteri; order Osmeriformes; family Osmeridae; genus Osmerus; species Osmerus mordax. The sequence goes on from NC_090055.1 coordinate 4,781,463, forward strand.
ATTATTACAGTCCAGCGACGCCCATAGGTATTGGATTGATTTCATTTTACTGTCAACCCTTTAGATGTATGTTTGCTATCAGGATGTTATGTTTATTTCAGCAAATATGACAAAAGGTGCTTCTCAACAACAACATTACCTATCGTGCCAGGACACTTGGTTGTGGAGATGAACAATGCTTGTAGGCCGTGTTTGGCCTCACACTCCAGCACAGTAGGTGGCGATTTACATTACAGTTGGATGCGTTCCGCCAACCAGAACCCAAAGAAGAAGAAGAAGGATCACAGCGGAAAAAGAAATACATTTAGCGTGGTTCTCTCTGTTCATAGGCAAGTACGGTCTTTTTCTTAGCTAAATAAACTTTGAACATATTTATTTGATGTAGCACTAACATAATCAGAGTAATTATCATTTACCTCATTATGAGCTATGTGAAGCAACATGGATTGTTTCAAGCAGGGATGTGATCACATCACTGATACAGAGATGTGACAGTCATTAACCGTGTCTTTTCTCAGTGAATACGTACTGTACTGGAAGAAGCTAAGTTAGTCAGCTACAGTACTATACTGTACTGTACTATACTGTACAGTAGCATTTTTCGTTGCTCTGATACATCATATGTAGCTAACGTGGCAAGTAGCTAGCTATATTTCTAACTACAGTCAGCTGCTTTTGGTGCTTTTGTTTTTCGGTGTTGTGCCGAAATCGGTGACCCACCGTGGTTCTAACGGATTGCCATACTGTTCAGCAAATGTTCGGGGTAAGGTTAGGTTTGATGTTCGGAATCGAACATTTCCAATGGCAAGCCGTTAGAACAGCGCCCCCTGGGCAGTTTTCGATAGGTCACTGATTTCGGCACATGTTTGTTAACCATGGCGTAGCTACTAGAATTGTAACATTGTGCTTTATCATCATGTTTATAACTTTTCCTTCAGGTTTTTTATTACTTCCATACAAACGGATGACGATATGGATTGGAGATGAGTTTACTCCTTTTTATGAACTCCACTCATCTTGTTTGTTGATCTATTTAGCATATGCTGATTTTACCTAGCCTAAATACTACCTGCCTTAGTATATACCCTCCAACATGTCAGATATAAAAGTAAACATAAGCTTTGAAAGCAATGGTGGGAGCAGGGCATCAGCAGGGAAAAACAAAAACCTCAAAAGAAAGCAATACATGAAGCGAAAGGATTACTTTCAGAACAAGCAGAACCAGCACCTTTATGAGAAGGGGCATAACCATCTGGGAAAGCAACCTTGTCACAATGGGGCTAAGTCTACACACAAATCTCTACCCAGTGCCAAACACAAC